>NC_056735.1:357577332-357877332 GCF_019279795.1 Protopterus annectens | reverse complement strand
TCTTCACCACTCCACTTCTCCATCGTATCTAAAAACGGCACAGTTATATCTCCTGACACAACAACCAAACTTTTAGGGATTACCATCGATCATAGCCTAAACTATAACTCTCATATTAATACCACTATTAAATCTATTATTAAAAAGCTTGGCTCCCTCTATAAAATCAAGCCTCTCCTTACTCCTACAGCCAGAATTACCATTTCCCACTCCCATCTTATCTCTACTCTCCTGTATGCATCACCTTTATATACAAATCTATCTAAAACTAACCTGAACAAATTGGCTACCTCCTACAATAGTATAGCCAGATTTGCTACCAGCTCCCCTTTTAGATCTCATCATTGCCTAAATTTAAAACAACTTGGCTGGCTGGAACTGGAAAATCAACTTTTATCACAGCAACTTAGTCACCCAAAAAATCCTTTACTTCCCTGAAAAAACACCTATCCTTACTAAACTTATTAATCCCTATAAAAATCTTTCTAACCTTCGCTCTTCACACTAACTTTTAGTATCCACACATAAATCTAATAATAAAGCAGGTGACTCACTTTTCTCCTATACAGTGGGGAAAAGCTGGAACCTTCTTCCTAAGGCCCTCACTGTGATCTCCTCTTCCTCACTCTTCAAAAAGAAACTCAAACTTCATCTTACTAACCACTGGCTCTGTCCATGCAGCAACCCTGACTAAAATCTCTCCTCCTTTACAACACTGCATTCTCTCTTCCTATGCTTATCCTCCCTACTCTCTTCTCATTTCCTTAGGCCACTTAGCATGTTACTTTGAACTACCTTCTCCTTGCTTCTCATATTAGATTTTACTTCTCCTTCTTCCCTTACTTTTACCAAACCTCTCTGTATTTCTCTCTCCTCTTTCCTATTGTCTTTTTGTTCCACTACTGCTGTCCTCCCTATTTCTTTGCACTCTCTTTAAAAAAAAAAAAAAAATATATATTTTTTGTATAGAATTAAAGGAATGAGGTTTTCCTTTTGTTTTAGCTGTATTGTTAACATTTGTAAACTATTATGTATTTCTTCTTGTCCATATATGCCCAATACCTTTGATTTGTTTTAAATTGTCTGTTCTTTTGGAGCTTTTCTCCCCGGGCCTCTACTGAAAATGGACATATATCCAGTTAGACTAGCCCGGTCAACAAATGTTAAATAAATAAAATATAACTTTTATTCTGTGACATATTAACAACCAGCTTAGACAAATTGGAACCTACTAAATCAAAATTGTCATTAAAAATCCTTATTTCCTGAAGTTGTTCCGATTTGGTGTAGTTCCTCTTCAACTTCGCCCCATTGGATAAAATTCTCTCTGTTGTTCGTCTACTGTTAAATGCTGTTTCGTGTTCCAATCCCTCTTGTTTCTCCTCAAATCTAAAGGGACCCCCTCTGTTATGATCTTGTCTCACACTTTCATTTCTTGAAGTAATTCACTTCATACCTCATTGGGCAATCATTGTGGGTGTATTCACGGTCGCCAGGTACAATTGGAGGCTTGGGAGAAGCCAAGAGTTTCTGAACTCCAAGACTTGATGGCAGTTCCCCTTTTTTGATTTTTCATAGGGACAGTGTGTCTGTGTCCTAATCCTTCTTTTATGCCCTAGGTAGGCAGTATATTGTCCCTTAGTCTATCCAGCTTCCTTACTTTTTTCCTTTGCTTTAATCTGCTAGAGCATTTCCTTTTGTTATTGCTTTCATGGCAAACCGTTTTCTGCCTCTGTTGGGGCCCATTCTGCCAGGGCAGTGGCCTTCTCTGGAGCTTTTTTCAAGGATTTGGACACCAGTTCCATCCTTGAAACTGCTGCTTGGTCTTCTGTGCACATCTTCACTGTATACTACAAGTGTGATGTCATTTCCAGAGCCAGAGCGAGTTTTACCAAGGATATCCTTGTGGAGGGTTCGTCTTTGCCTTCCTTATCCAGTTTCTTACAGTAGCTTTTGTACTGTCCCCATTTGTTATGAATACTGCAGCAGTGATATGGTAGGACATAGAACAGTTGAGTAAAAAACTTCCGTAACAGTAGATGTCCTTCTCTTCACTGTTTGTAGTATTCAGTCCCTTCTTCCTACCACCTTTTCTTCCTTTTTTTTTCTGTTGGGAACATCTACCTGGTTGAGGGGTCTTTATTTGTCGCCTTAGGCACCCCTTCTTTCCCTCGATGTACATGTTCTCCTTTCTCCTGGGGTGACTTTAGTTCTGGGGCTCTACAGTTCTGAGCAGTCAGTGTGCTTATGTCACCTTTATGCCCTACGCTGAAGTGGAGTGCATATGTCTGATGTACAGTGTTGATAAGAGTTAAAGGCTTTGGTATACTTGCCAGATGTGAGACTATCCAAGGCAAGAGATCCCATCTGTTGTGAATACTGCAACAGGGAAGAGAAGAATGTAAACTGTTATGGTAAGATTTTACACAACTGTAACTTGTAAAGACAAACCTTGCTTGTCATATAAATGACCTGCTGGAAAGATAAGTATGTATACCAGAGACTAACCCTTCTTAGGAACAGTTTTCCAGTCTATATGAAGCAGAGTTTTTATTTATTTTATTTATTTATTTTTATTTTACATTTGTTAACTGGGAGAGTCCAACTGGATACATGTCCATTTTCAGCGGAGGCCCGGGGAGAAAAGCTCCACGTATAAGCAAATAAGAATACACTATGTTGATATAATACAGTATGTTCACTTAAGTATTTTACACAAGAATAGGAGACATTTTAGAATATTTCTACTCATTGCTCAAGACATGTAAAGAAAAAATATTCAAAAAAAAAGAACACAAAAACTCATAGTATAACAGACTTTTTCCTTTTAGGTAGACCTTTCGGATAGTAGTAGCAGGAATTAAATAGGATAATAAGACTAGGGGATTATATAGAAAAGGGAATAAGAGGGAAAACAGAAGAGAGAAATGGTAGTGGTACCGTCATTGGTCCTAAAGGGAGGAGGAAAAATCTTGTTTAGTTGAAGTCAGACTGGGCTTATACATTGGCATAGACCTTTCGGATAGTAGTAGCAGGAATTAAATAGGATAATAAGACTAGGGGATTATATAGAAAAGGGAATAAGAGGGAAAACAGAAGAGAGAAATGGTAGTGGTACCGTCATTGGTCCTAAAGGGAGGAGGAAAAATCTTGTTTAGTTGAAGTCAGACTGGGCTTATACATTGGCATAGCCAGTGTATCTGAAGGTGGTGATTTAGTCTCTTTTTGAAGAGTTTTATGGAGGAAATGGTGGTGAGGCTGGATGGAAGGGAGTTCCAGATTTTTCCTATTGCATTGGCAAAGAGAGCATCACCCCCTGAGTTGTTGGATTTTACCGTTTGAGCTAGTAGTTTGTTTGAGGAGCGTAAACTATTGAGATTGTTGTAAGGTTTGATTAAGTTTATCAGTGCAGGGGTTTTGTCAGATTGTTTAAGAATTTTAAATGCTACTATGAGTTGGCTCTGCTGTAGAAGGTTGGGGAATTCGATCCAACCCAGGCTTTGTAGGTTGGTACAATGATGGGTTCTATAGGGCGTGCCAGTTGCAAATCTTGCAATATGATTATAACAACATGTAAGTTTAATTCAGTAGTGTTAAGATTTGTGAAAATAGGGGAAGCATATAAGAGGGTGGAGAGGAGATGGGAGCGGGCAGTGGCTATTTTTGCTATTGGGGTAAGAAAGGATTTTATTCTATAGAGCGACCCAAGTTTTTTGTTTACGGTTTTAACAGTTTGATTAATATGGATATCAAATTTAAGTTTATTGTCAATGGTCACTCCCAGAAGTTTAGTGTGGGAGTCAGGGGAGATGATTGTCCCATTTTTGGATTGGATATGGAAGGGTGTGGGTATGATCTTGTGAGTGGGGTAGAAGATTAACAGTTTGGTTTTATTTGGATTCAGAATAAGTCGATGTCCCAGTAACCAATTTTCAACTGCTGTAAAGCATGATTGGGTTTTTGATAATAAATTAACTGGGGATGAATCAGAACAGACTAACGCCGAATCGTCAGCATATTGAATGCAGGTGGCATCTGGGATGGCTTTATAGAGGTCATTAATAAAAACGGTAAAGAGGAGAGGTCCCAGTATGGAACCTTGAGGAACTCCTATGGTATTAGATAGGAGGATAGAGAGCCTGTTCTGCCAGAGTACAGCTTGCTGTCTATCTTGGAGATAGGCTTGAAACCAATCTAGGGTTATGTTGTCTAGATGGAGATTTTTTAGGGTATTGTGTAGTAGTTGATGGTTCACCATATCAAAGGCCTTTGATAGGTCCAAAAAGAGAGCTGACGATATTTTTTTGTTATTCCGGTTGAGATTAATTGTTTCAATAAATGAGAGGAGAGCAGTGGTTGTACTATGGTGTGGCCTAAAGCCATGTTGAGAACTGGAGAGTAGGTTGTTTTGGATTAGATAGTAAAGGAGCTGTCTATGCACACATTTCTCCATGATTTTGGCCAAAGGTGAAAATATGGCTATGGGCCTGTAATTTGATAGTTCAGTCGATGAGCCTCCTTTATGGAGTGGTATCACATAGGATATTTTCCATATTGAGGGAATTTTGGCTTCGGTCAAGGTACGATTGATAAGACTAGAGATAGGGTAAGCTATGACAGCAGCTTTTTGTAAATATTCGGATGGGAGAAGGTCAGCAGAGAGAGTGGTTGGTTTAAGTTTCTTCAGTAGTGAGCAAATATAGACAGTGGGGACAGGTTGAAATTTAAAGATAGGTATGGACATTTGGGGGATATCTGTTAACTGGGGGCAATTGGTAGATAGCTGATTGGCAAGGGATTGTATTGTGTCCGTGAAGAAGGAATTAAAGGAATTGGCTACTTCCTCTGGGCTCTTATCTGATAGTTTTTCTGGGATAGGAGTTGAGCTTTTACCTGGGTGGAGTAGATTGTTTAAAGTGGCCCAGAATTTTTGGGGATTGTTTTGGTGTTTGTTTTGTAGTTGGCAGTAGTAATTTTTTTTGGCTAGGGTTATTGTTTTTTTGGTCAGATTTCTTTGCTGTTGGAATTTAATGCGGTCGAGGTGGGACTTGGTAGTACACCATGTATTCCAGGTTATGTTTCTTGGTTTGATTAAGGATTTGGTCTCCTTTGTTAGCCAGGGTGTTATTTTTGTTTTAATTCTAATTTGTCTTTTTGGGGCATTAGCCTCAAGTATAGTTAGAAATGTGGTATTAAAATTTAATACTGCCTCTTCTAGTGGGAGAAACTTAAGGGATGCCCAGTTATATGATTTGAGTTCTGTCTGGAATTTTATGAGGTCAAAGTGTTGCCTGTTTCTAACAGACCTATACATGGGCTGATTCGAGTAGGTTATCTTGTTTTTCTTTAGGTGATGAGGTGATCACTGAGGTCATTTGGTAGGGTCCCTGATACATAGTTATGATTTTGACTGTTTATAAGGATCCAGTCTAGGATGCTCTCTTTGTTTGCTGTTACCTATCCTGGTAGAGGAAGTTATTGTCTGTTGGAATCCGTGGAGATTTATTGCTGTGGAATTTAACTCTGAGGAACAGAGGTGCCAGTCTAGGTTTACATCTCCTAGGATAATGGTTTCTTGAGGATAGTTGTTTGATAGCCAGCAAGTTCAGCGAGTTCCTGTCTAACCCAGTTCAAGTGTAACTTGGACAGTCGGATGGGGAACAGGAATTCCATCCTTAGTTTGGCACCTGTGTCTTTAATGGTAACCGTCTGCCTGTAAATGGTTATCTCCCAGGCCCTTACTTGTAAATGTTTCATCTCCCGAGCCCCTGGTTACACTTGTCAAGGGTACCAGAACTTGTCAGAAGTTTGGATGCATGGCTCTGCTTAAAAGGGCCCTAGTGGTTGTTGGCCTGCTGTTATTCTCAAAACTGCAAGATAGAAACAGAAGTGGCCTTTGCAGTGCTCCTTTTCTTATGGAAATTTGCTGAAAGGCAAAAGAAAAGAAAGCATGCTACAACTGCTGTGGTAAGTCTACATAGAACAATTGCAAGTGTGAAGAATGTGTGGTTAACATTGCTACTGTTTTGTTGTTGGAGGGAGGTTGCTCCATACCTTTCTGCTGACAGGGTTGGGGGCCCTAGAAGGTTTTTGATGGAACTCTGGCATATATTACCAGACTGCTCTACAGATCATAGAGTGGTGTAGCATGTGATTGGGTAAGGGGACATAGGCCATATGCGGGTTTTGGGATTGACTACCTAAAAGTGAGATTTTTTTAGGGGGAATGCTCAGTTGCCAACCTTAGACAACTGTAAGGAGGTCAGTGTGGGTTGTAACAATGGATGTCTAGTATTGGTACTGAGGTGTGGATAGAGTTATCCCATCTAGGTAGTGGCTGTGGGGCTATGTAAGGGTGTACTATGACCTTTTATGCAGCATGGCAGCGCATACTGTCAGTATATTTGTATCATATATGGAACATAGTGGACAGCATGAGATGAGGCTGGAACACAGGTTAACTGATACTGGGCTGGTGTGCATATTTAGAGCACATGATGCCATGATTTAGTGGGCAAAGGTATGTGTAGGTTGCTGAGATGGTACATGCCACTACACTGCCTGTCCTCATACTGACCTTTTGTGACACTGTAAGAACGTGACTGCTGTAGTGCATCATGGCAGAAACTGTGCCTAATGGTGGCACATGTGCAACTCTGGTATGTGGATACCACACCAGGTGCTGCATATATAATGTGTCTGCTCACTGACCATAGCTTTATGTCCACATTTACAGGTTGCGACATGGAGTCGAAAGAAAGGAAGCACTTGGGTAATTTTCAGTGGCAGAGATAGAAGTGTTATTGCAGCCCAGTTTGAGCACTAATGGTAGATATTAGAGACAGATAAAAGTGAGCTGGCCTTCTGTAACTGCGTGATACAAGCTGATGGGGGATTTTAATGCTGTTCGTGACCACAGAAGGACAGTCTATTATGTCAGTCTCAGAGTCCCCGGCATTCTCTAACATGCCTGCCAGAACACCCATCCCACTGATGAGAGAGTATGACCATGGGCATATGATTTCTCATTGTTATTCGGTGAGACAGAATAGACATTTATACCTGGCAGAGACCTGGATATTGGTGAACACCCTCCCCACCGGTAAATATGATGACTACCATGCCCTGCTATCCCAGCTGTGTTATGGATAGCTGATGTCTGATGCACAGGATGGCCAGTCAGTACACTGTAGATTATAGCCTGGGCACAGTATTGTATACCTCAGTGATCATCTTTGTTGTTTCTACTCTGAGCTGCAGCTGTAAACCATGTGCCACCTATTTGCCACTGCTGTAGTGTATTGGGCCCACTGCTGCCTGATGAGGACTTCCTTTGCAGCTGGTTCCTCAACCAGCATCTTCCCTGGTTGTGGCTCCAGTTTGTCTAGCCTTCCTGCTCTTGTTGCCTCATCACAGTCATGTTGTGCAGCATTGCACAGATGGTGAATATCTTGCCAGTGACCTCCAGAGCATACTGCAGTCACCACTAGAGGAACTTAGGTAGTTGTCGTCTCGAGCATCTCTGTGGGTTTCATGTGGGTGTCATGAGCTGTGGCACCAGAGTATATCCGTTATTACCAATAAGATGTCCTAGGGAAATCACTTTGCAGAAGCCGCTGGTACATGTTGAATGTGTGCCATATGTGGTTACTGCCTGGATGGTGCATGCATGCTCGTACACACATGCGCTATATGATATCCTGTGCATTGCGTATCAATTGGCAGTCCGAGTGGAAACTATTACAAATGATAAACCATTGTTTATGTAGACCGGGCAGTCCTTGGTAGCAATATGGGTGCAGTCATTGCCCCCCAGAACCTGGGGGGGGAAAGGCTATTTCATAGAGTAGCAACATAGTTTTTCTCCTCTGTGGCCCTTGGGAGCCCACACATGCTCCTCCACAACCTGTAGCATCACATCCAGGAACTGGTGTAGCATTTTCAGTGCAGATGCCTGGGATTCATCTGTTGTGTTATTAATGGTCACTGGAAGGTACCTGTAGCAAGACTAGAGCTGCACCTCCCTTAGTGTTCACAGGGGTTGATATTTCATGCATCCTGCGAGATTCCATGTGAGGAAGGCACGTCTGCTAACAGCTGTTGGGTGTCTGTGCCCACATGATGGTTTTCTGTTATGTGCTTGAGTTGGTGGTAATGTATGTTAAGTGTGGGTGGAACCTTCCGCAGTGCAGAAGGTTACACAAATTGCCCCATCGTAATTGGTAGCTGTAACAATGGCCTCAAACATATGCTGCTCACTAAGGCAGCTGCTAGACCTAACATTGAGCTAACTTGACACGTCTCCCTGTTCAAGACGTATACGTGTACAGATTCACTTGGGGCTGAGAAATAGATGATGCAATATTCGTACGTTTTTGAATTGCTTTCTCATATTGTATGCATTCATTTGCATTCACAGTGGGATCATTTGCATAATACTCATTTCCATATCATTATGTTAATTTGCATATGATGATGACTGCACAATTTCACCTGCTTAGCTAGTGACACTGCATGTTTCTCTGAATCTGTCCCGTGCTGCATACTGCCGTTCTTTGTGCAGTTTTGCTTAACCCTGTGCATCGTTTCCGAATCCTGGCTTGTAGCAACAACATTTTGCAGGATTTTAGTGAGTTCTGCTGGAAATCTATCACTTCCTGCATCCTTATTATTAAAGCTTTTAGGGGCCCCTTTTTACTTCACCATCCGGGATGTCCGGCTGTAGCTCAGGAGAACATACCATTGTGTGTGTCAGTAATTTTGGTGTCCTTGTATACCTCTTTGTATTTTGACGCTACCTCTTTTTGATATCTTTTGCTTCTGCTATATCCCTCCTGTCTTTTCTTTCCTATTGTGATGGTTGCTTTTATCTGGGAGTTCCTTTAATATCTCCATTCATGAAGAAATCTTTTTATCTTTCCTATACTGTTGTCTTCTTCCTTTTCTTTGCATTGCTTATTTAAATGTGCCTCGTTATCTTTATGCTTTTCTGTGAAACTGTGCATTCAGTTTGACTAAAGGCGTGTAGGGTGCTAAAAATATTGGTAAGCATTGTTATTTATAGATTTTTTTTCAAATGCCAAATGTTAGTCAGTCATGACCCGTATCTCAGCACCTGAAATGTCAGTAGCATTTCCCAGTGCTATGGTTGAGGCTTTAAGACAGTATACAGGTGAATCTTTGTAATGATAAAGTTTGTATAGCAGTAATTTCTACTGTTTCCAGCCCACCAGATGTTAGTGACTCACAGTATTTGTCATTTCTGCACTTTGAATAGTTTGGCTCACTAAATTAGCCTTCGTACCTGCATTTGCCAAGGATAGCTTTAACATTTGGCTAATTTAGTGGTGTTTACCTGAAACATAAATTTGGTGCTTGCCTGCACAATATACTTGGCTATTTGTAAGCATACCTGCTGTAGCGGATGGAAGGTCTTTACCCAAGACAATTTTACTTTCCAGACACGTTAACTGATTAACGTACTTTTTGGTGATTGCCATAATATCTGAAGTTGCAACTAAACTTACTGATTGATATAACACAGCTACCTCTTCTGTGCTGCTAATTTAAAATATGCATGTTGTTTTATTTTAGATGTATAGGACCCCTACCTGTTTGGTGCTGTACTACAACTAGCTATTTTATGCTGGCAAATCTGGCAGAAACTTGGTCCCTTTCCTGGGCATTGCAGAAGGATTTCAGGGTATACAGCAAAATCTAATATATTGCTAGTTGGTACTCCTTAACATCGCAAGAATGCAGTCAGCATCACAATATGTGATTACACTGGATTTTTCTTACCATTAAGTGCATCTCTGTAATATTTAGGACCAACACTCGATCTGTTTTTTCTTTGCCTCCAATACAGTAGTTTTGCTCAACAAGGTACACACTCTTCTTAAGTGTTTGCTATAAAATACTCAACTTGCTGACGTTAGATGTTAGTAGAGCTACAGCAGTCAAAGTACTGCTGCCTAGGTTAGAATATATACAGTCTTATTTCAGTATCGCCTTTCCAAAGCTCTTTACTGTAAACCTTAGAAAGTAAAGTCTTCAGGTTTGCTAATCTGGCAAAAACAATGGGGAACAACACTGCTGTATTCTCTAAATGTCATTTGCTGCCATTATTAACTAGAGCCATATTAATCTTAAACAATCCTACTTACAAATTGCTGTTTAGCAACTTTTGCCCCCCCCCCCCCCTTAGAAGTAGATTTTTTTTTCCCCCAAGGGGAACACAGTTGCTTTCGTAAACAGGATCTGAAGCTGTCTCTGAGACCCCCATGCAAACTGGTATTGCTGATAAAAGCTTCTTGAAGGCAGCATCTGCTTGTTGAAATGTTGTTTAAACATTAGGCAAATTATTGACATAGTAACATTTAAGAAAACTAAAATTTCACCTAAAAAGTGACTGCATATGCAATTGCTTCAGAGATGTTGGACAGTCGGGCACTTTATTAATCTATTTTTATCATATCTGTATATAGGGTATAACTATGCTACTCCTACTATATGCTTCAGCATTGACACTCCATATGTACACAGATGTGTACATGTGCTTAAGCTCTTTATATGAGTTAGTATTATTGTCTAAATTTCAGCATTTATTACTAACCATTTGTTTGTTTACAAAAGATTAAACTGCAGCATCTGTTTATCTTCATATTCTGCTTCTGTATATATATATATATATATATATATATATACATATATATATATATATATATATATATATATATATATATATATATATATATATATTCATTTTTAATTCTGAGACCTAGACCAAGTACAGTATGTTCAGCTCAGGCCTAAGCATATTGAAAAGGTTGACCATCTGAATAATACGTCAGATTTTGAATATGTTTCAACGCTACAAATATATACTTAATCTTGTACATTGTGCAGTAGTACTACAGGCATTGGGAAGTATATCCCCATACGGCACTCTCTTACTGCTAATGATGATAAAGTTTACATACGTAATAAATAAAACCGCTGTATTTTATATTATGTATGCATCAGTGATGTTTATATTCTGCTGTTTAGTTTTATTCTTGTAACAGTGTTTACATTGTGATGCCTATTATTAATGCTTGTGTTTTGTGCATGTTGTAGTTTTGTAACAATGTCTGTATTCTGACTTCTAGTTTATTCTTTGTACTTGTCTATTTGGCACAAGAAGTAGCTGAAAGGGATCTTTGGACCATATTAATTACCCAGCCAACAAAATTAAATTGCATCAAATAAATATATCTCTGTATGAATAAATAAATAAGAATGGAAAGATGATTGAGAAGACTTCAGCTGTTAGTCTTCTTAGCTTTCTTTTGCTTGGATCTGTTAGAACTGGTAATCAGCAAACTGATTAATTGGCAACATGTCAACAAGAATGTATTTGAAAGTCTTCATATTAACAAACTTGCCAAAATAATTAGACCGAAACATTGGTCCAGGACTGACTCTATGGTGCAGAAGGATGGAGCTCTTACTGCGACCCAGGTGACCAGGGTTTATTAGTGAACCCAGCACTAGAGGAGCCAGGCAGAGAGTGGGAGGAGTGAAAGGACGTTTTCTACTCGCCTCTCCCAGAAGTCCTAGAGTGATCTTTGTTCACTAATAGGCACACATGGCAGTGCAGTCTACTTGGCAGACACCAGAGAGACCAACTCTGATGATGTGGGGTGGGGGACAGAGCTGCTTGGAGGTAATACCTCTTGTGAAAGTCAGGGGTGTCATCTGCAAGACAACCCATTGCATCTGAGTACATGCACCTTGGGGCCAGTAGAAAAATGTGATCCACGTTGATGTCTGCCTGGATATTGACCCTTGTCTTTTGGTCCTTTCTCAGTGATGGGGAACAAGTGGATTGATAGACCACAGAGGGTTTGTTGGCTTAAGGTAGCAGGGGCAAAACCACTTTAAAAAAAACAAAAACTGTTCTGAAGACCGTGGAAAAATAAAAATTGATAATCAGCAACAGATGGTAATGAGATTCACTCCCCCCCCCCCCCTTTATTGAAAGCTGTCAGCTTTAGGTTTCGTACTATGAAATCTGCAAGCTGGAAAAACAGACTCTCTAACTTGAATTTTCAGAAGTGATCAGTCACCACAGTTGGTGAGTTTATTGCTGTTTTTCAACCTTAATGTCATCAGCATACTGATTTCCAGCGCTCTGACTCGTAATAATTTAAACATTTATGATCAGAGTAAAGATTTGATTTGGTTCATTCAGACAGTATGTGTACTTTGGTGTATTACAAACATGAGTCACCAGCAGTGGGCCCTAGTGATTCTGTTTTTGTGGTTTGTCATTCAGTAAAAAAATTAAATACCTTAGCTGATAGCTCAACTGATAACTTTTCACAAATGGTCTTTTACTTTAGGATGCCAATGATTTTCTAGGTGGTATTTCCTAAAGTGGACCTCATCATCAATCCTTTTCTTATGTCAGTATTGTTGCCTTCTGATTAAGTTTGGAGTGCTGTGATGTGGACACACAAAAATCAAAATCTGCATTTATTATGTAGGATTACATGATGGCCTTTTGTGCAAGAAACAGTACTCAGAAATGCTAATAGTTTTATTGACACATCACTGTTAAGCTTCCTGAGTCTTTTGTTAACTACTGTGTACTTTTCATGACATGCAGAATTGAACTGACCTTACTTTCAGGAAAAAAAGCTGCAGACCTAATTATTGCTTTATAATTTAGCAATAACCCATGACTGGGTGTGGGTATCATAGGATTAACCCACAGTTGGTGTGGTTTGATCACGAGGGCAAATGCCCATACCCAGGAGTGGGTTATTGCCATTATATAATGATATCTTTAAGAAAGAAATTGCTTACCTTTCTTAAATAGTGGCTTTTTTGTAATGGTGCTTTAGTTCCAAGTTCTTCACTTTTTCTGATGTGCTGCACTCCATTATGATGTGTATGTTCCCCACGCTCTCACATCAAGGCACTGCTGGGGAGGGGTGCTGTAAGAGAAGAGAACAATGTGGTAGCAATTTGCTTCTCTCTCTGATTTGCCCCCCCCCAAAAAAAAAAAAAAAAAGCTTCAGCAAAGTTTAAACATTTAGGATAGAGAAACATATGAGGAAAATGAAGGACGCTCTGCTGCATTCTGCTCAGTTTAGTGGTAAGAGAATTACGATAGATTGTTCCATTAGTAAATATACCTTTTAACTGTCCAGAGTTTTGCATAGTGACTTGATTTTTTTTTTTTGACATTGGCTCTGTCCCTCGTGAAATATTAAAAGATGCATATATGTTTTGTAAGCATATCCTAATAGAAAGTCTGGCTGCTCAATAATTTAATGGTTGATTGGGGTATCCAATTGGCATGCACGTTTTGGAATACTGATTAGCTTCAGTTGTTTAATCACAAGTAAAGGCTAATTGCAAGTGTAACTGAAGATATGTGTAGTGTTTATTTTAAGTAGATTGCTATGCAGTAAAGTAAATATGATCATAAAGACTTGTACAATTTTAGTTTGTCTTGTTCAAAAGGAAAATTATACATGTAAAAGCAGACTGTGTTGCAGTTAGTACCGTAGTTTAAAGCACTGAGTAGAATTAAGAGGGGGAAGGAACAGAATTGCAACTCAGTAAAACAACATGCGTGAAAGAAATACAAGCTGTTACGAAAAACTTAGCCAGTATAATGCATTAGTGATTTTCAGGCAATTTTATGACATGTTGTTAGTTAAATATTGTTGTATCTGTTGCGGCTCTTTTTCCATTTCAACCGTTTGTCTAAAGATCATTGCTCCTATTTTTTTTCCTTGAATTGTCTGGAACCTTTCTACTCTTCTTTTGGATGCTTGTGGCATTGTGTTCCATGTGTCCCACTAACAAATTGTAATGTTTATGGTATCCACTGTCCTTTTATGTGCTTCAGCTGTTTAGTGCGTTTTAGAAATTTTTCTTTCTTTCTTACTGTTCATTAACTGGGTAAGTGGAGTTGTGTGTTGACCTTTTACAGTCACTACCTGGGCTCAGTGAGCAGAAAAAAAAAAACATTTTTACAAACTTTAGCAAATTCAGGGAAATGCTGCAAAGTAGGGCTTTAGAATAACTAGTAGAAATGTTCAAGTAATATGCGTCAAATATATGCATGTGTACAATTACAAAAAAAAAAAAAAAAAAATCAAGCAAATGTGCAATTGCATGCAGTACTGGCCAAGAGGAGTAGTACTCTTTGAAATTAACCATTGTCACAAAATGCCAGATCTTTTCATAGATGTCAGTTTTTACAAGTGACTGCTGAAGTTTAAGGACTCATTTTCTGCAGTGAAGTAGAGCTGATTATACAGAGTTTACACTTCTGTTTAGAACTACTGTCCTACTTCCTTCGACAGCCATAACTGCATGTCAGGTCTTCTCTCATGTCAAACATCAACTTCAATTACCGTATTAAGATATGGGACATAGACTTTCTTGAATCCATTGAGAAGTAGCTTACCTTGCCTGAGGCTGAAGTTTGTATCCTGCAGGTAGTGTGCAGAAATTAAACCAATTTCCACTATAAACTAGGTGTCTCTTTTGTTTTACCACATTTTCTACTCAGAAGCCAAGTTTGACATTTATACCAAATAATGTCGGTTTGAAACCTTGGATAAAATACTGTGATTACAGAGGGAATTTCTAAGTAAATGAAGAGTTATTTAAATGTTGAAATACTTTTCTGTAGTCTTTAAATTAAATAGCATTAATAAGTGCGGGTTCAGAATGACTCTCAGGAAATGTATGTGTTTCAGGCGTAGAATTTCTGGTGGATTTAGTGTCTCTTGACTGTTAATGCCACTAACTCATTATCTCGTGATGTTGATGTGTGACATTGCAGAGTAATTTTACTTTAGTTACATAGAAATGTTATTGATACAAGTACCTAATGTAAAGTATATGTATGCAGAATGTTAAATATTTCTAAGATATTTTGATGTTTCACAGTCTTAATTTGCTAGTGCAGTCTTTTATTAAATGTGAATTTCTTTCTTGTTGTAATTCTTGTATTTTTGTTTCAACAGAAAAATTGAAATAGTACAGTTTGCTAGTCGTACCCGACAGCTATTTGTCCGTCTTCTTGCTCTAGTTAAGTGGGCTAGTAATGCTGGAAAAGTAGAAAAATGTGCGGTGAGTTTGCAAAACACATTTTAAGTATTTCAGATCTTTTTTTCTGTTTACTAAACGAATGTAAACACTAACACTGGTCTGGCATGTTTCCAGTAAACATTCTGTGTCTACTTTTGTTATTTTTTACTCATTCTTGATGTAATATCTTATAAACTGTTTTACAGTTAATAGTTTTTTTAGTTTAAGCAACTGTGTGAAGCTTTTGGGAATTCTTTAACTGCATTGTTTGTATAAAGGTTTTGAATTGATTGTAGCCTCTTTAAAACAAAGATTTGTTTATGAGCAGTTGGTTGTATGTTCATTCAGAATGGAAGGTCAGGAAATTTGATTTGGCTAGTTAGACTTATTTCATGGGATTTTGCATCTTGTGTTGTAGTTAGGTGAGTTGTATGGTGTTAGGATAGTAGTCCTACACTAGCTCTACTGGCAGATTGCTGAAGCACATTAGTTTGTAAAAGTTTCTATTGCTTCAGTCCATTTCTTCAGGCGCACATTGATAGACTGTAATATGTGCTACCTTGTAAGCAGTACAGGTCAAAATTAAGTAAAGAATGCCTAACTTACACCAAAGAGGGGTTTAGTTTGATGTTTGTGTCTGAGAAATATTACATTAAAAAAGGTGCGTGTCTCAGTGGAATGCTGTCCTTTGTGATGGATAAGCCTTCAGATAATAGTTGGCAATATGCTACAAAGGACACATATCATAATGAATGCATAGTCCATGCTTACTGTAATGGAGTGCACCTTCTGGTAGCATTTGCAGTTCACACACCTGAAAAAACCATAAAATTAGCTGTATTTTTTTTTTAATAGCAAAAATACTCTGTAGATGTTACTTGTTCCTCAAGAAGAGAGTGTGGTACTGAAGTGGACTGGAATGCTGGTCCAAAATGACAGCACTACAAAGACCAAACAAGCAGCAGAGATGGACTAACACTTGATCTGGCTATGGCAGAGCCAGATCATGGTCAAATAGGGCCCTAGGTTGGGTAATGGATCAGGCTTCACCCCACAACCATTCCAGTGTCCCATACTAACCCCCCCCCCCCATTTTACCATAAGCAATGTTCAAAACTGTCAGTGTGCATTTTTTTTGTTTTGTTTATCTTTGAAATTATTACAGAGATGTGAATTTAATTTAACATTTTTATTTATCCTTTGACTAGGTTAGTCCCACTAGGCTAGTTGCCTCTTTTCAGAGGAGACCTGAGGTGGTAATTATTCACCTAGGGGAAATTTGGCCAGGGCACTTTGGAACTTCCCCTTCTCTTTTCAGTACCTGTAGTGGAGTCTTCCCATCTGAAGTTGCATCTTCCTGCCGTGTCTTTGTTCCTGCGAGTTATAGGCTGCACGCTTGTTGGCGAAGAGCGGAAGCTCAATCTGTGGATGTGCTGTAATTACTGGTCAGATCTGGCAGATAAAACCCATCAGATGAATTGGATAAAGTGGGGGTTACCAAGACCCAGCTGACATTATGGTAAGTGCATAACTTCCTTTTATGTAGTTAACCATAATGTTAGACTTGGCCAGGTCCATCCTCATCAGCATACGCACTCTTTCCCTCTTCCTCAGTGCAGGCTACGTAGAGAGGATTTTGACTGATGAGTTTTTACTGTGGTCTGCATTTACTTAGCATAACAGAGTTCTGGAGAGGAAGTTTTTTTTTTTTTTGTTAGATCATTATAATTTAAAAAAAAAAAAAAAAAAAAGTTTTTATTATATGAATGATGATGTCCTTCAAGGATGCATCTGCAGTCCTTACAAATGGGTTGTCCTGTCGTCAGGCAGCCCTTCGGTCATCCGGATTCCAAAGTCTGGGTCTGGCTTTGGCTGGTGTCGCACTTCACCCGACGTCATAGCTGCAGTTATTCGGGTATAAAGGCATCAGCCGACGCCATTTTCCTCAGTCTTTCTTGCCGTGTGGCGCCCGAAGCAGAAGCTGTTCGCAAGTGCCGGTCGGTCAGAACCAGAGATTACTATTACCGAATACAACTTCGAAGACTTCTAAAAAGCTAAGTACCCCGTTGGGGACTCTTTCTTGCCTCAGCCAATGTCAGAAAAAGTGAATAACTGTTTAACTTGTGGGAAACAAATACCTCATAAAGATTTCCACTCGTACTGCCTACCTTGTTTAGGCCCAGACCACGACGTAGCAGCTTGTCTAGCCTGTGCTTCTTTTAACCGACGGACGCTTAGACGTCGGTCGGAATTTGCTGAGCAGTTTTTCGGCTCTGTTTTTGCTTATAAGATGCCGTCGGATCCTCCGACTTCACAAATAACCAAAAAACGTAAGGAAAAGGACCGACACTCGCGATCCGCGGTTTCGGCTGAAACCGCGGTTAAGCAAACCGCGAGTGTCTCGGTTTCGGCCGAAACCGAGCAAGCGGTTCTTCCTTCAGCCGAAAGCATGCCTTCTACCGAGGCTTCTTCTAACCTCGTGGAATCGGCTTCTGAAATCCAACCTGCTGTTGAGATTTCTCAGGAATTATCAGACACTATTCCCTTGGATGTTTCTACTCCTGCACGTGGAGCTGCTAGGCCTCCTGCAGCCATGTCCATTAAGGCCTTTGCCAGAGCTAAAGCAGCTAAAGCTACCAAAACTGTACCTGTTAAGACCCCTACTCTCAGGCCCAGTTCCAGTTCCCAAATGCTCTCTTTGGCAGAGGATCCTTATTACTTTAATCCGGGGATCCCAGCCTCATCCAGACAGGGCCTCTCATCCACCTCCAGAGAAGAGGCCTAGAGCAGAGCCCCCTGAGCCAGTGTCCACAGATGATTCCTCTGATGATTCAGACAATGCAGACCCTCCAGAGGCTTCTTATTCCCCTTACGAAGACTCTGATGCTGAAGAGTCCATCCCTTCTGCCTCTCCACCTAAGGAATTTTCCTTTGGGGAAACCTTGCATGCCATGAGGGAACAATTTCAGTGGCAGGGCCAAGATTTTTCAGACTCCAGAAAAAGGCTTAGAACTTTTTTGCATTTACCTCAACACAGGCCTTTAGCTATACCTCCAGTTCTCTCTGTTGTAGATGATGCATTTAATGATGCTTGCTCTGCTCCTGATTCTTTACCTCCGGCCCCTGCTAAGCCCGATAGGTACTACAGGGTCTCGGACACACCACCATTTATACAAGGCTCCCTTTGCAGATCCCGAGACTATCTCCCAGGGACCTAAGGCTGTAGCTTCTACCTCTGCTAAAAAAACCCTCTCCCCTGAAAGGGAATCCAGGTCCTTAGAGAGATGGGGTAAAAAAGTTTACACTTCAGCTACTTTGTCAGCCAGGGCATTGAACTGTCAGTTTCACATGATACAATATCAAGAATTTATGCTAGACCAGTTAACTAAAAAACTGTCCTCTGATGAGCCTTTTGATAAGAAGTATGTTCAGGAAATGGTACATAACATTCAGCAAGTTAGTAACCATTCTTTAAAATGTGGCTATGATGCACTGGAGGCTTCCTTTAGATCAGCCATGACTGGCACAGTTATCAGAAGGCATGCCTGGTTGAAAGAGCAGGCCTTACCGGACCACGTCATATCAAAGCTATTAGATGCGCCCATGGACAAGGCCAACTTATTTGGTTCTCCTGCACAACAGGTTCTGAAGAAGATGGAGGAGAAGGCAAAATCTGTACAAACAGTGAAAAGATTTCTTACAGGTCCAACCTCCAAGGTTTAGCCGGAACTGGCCCTCCAAGAATTGGTCCTTTCCAGACCCCTCTAAAGCTCAGAGAGGCAGGAATAGGAGATCAAGAGGCAGAAACCAATCCAGAGGTGCCTACCGGGGCCGCCAGTGGCAGGGTAACAACCAGCGAGGCACAGACACAGCCACCACCACTGCAACAGGACAATCACAGTGACTTGGCTCTGACACCGCCTACCAGGGAACAACTAGAAGCACCCTTAGGCGGAAAGCTAGCTTTATTTTCAAAGAACTGGCATTACATCACAAGGGACAAGTGGATTTTGCAAACTATAGACCAAGGTTACAGGTTTCATTTCCATACTCTACCAGGAAAGAGAGGAATGCCAAACCTACCACCAACTCAAAAGGCAGAAGCTCTACAACAAATATCTCAGTTATTAAGGATGAGAGCCGTGGAAAAGGTACCATCTATGGAACAAGGAAAGGGATTTTACTCCAGACTCTTCCTGGTACCAAGAAAAGAGAGCAAATGGAGGCCTATTCTCGACCTGTCCGCTTTAAACACATTCCTCATTGTTCCAAAATTCAAAATGCTGACTCTACAGCAGCTTCTTCCCATGCTGGGTAAGGAGTCTTGGCTGGTAACTCTAGATCCCAAGGAGGCATACCTGCACGTCCCCATTCGACCAAATTGCAGAAGATACCTCAGATTTCTTGCAGGATCAGAGCATTATCAATTCTCAGCATTGCCCTTTGGCTTATCTACTGCGCCCAGAGTATTCACGAAATGCCTGGCATCAGTAATTGCCCATTGCAGACTTCAGGGAATACAAATTTACCCCTACCTGGACGACTGCCTGATACAAGCGGACAGCACAAACAAGCTAACAGAAGACTTACAAAGAGTCATTTACCTGCTACAAGCCCTGGGATATACAGTCAATATAAAAAAGTCAAGACTGATACCATCCCAAAGAATAACCTTTTTGGGTGCAGAACTGGACACAACAAAACAAATGGCATTCCTAACTGTAGAAAAACAAGAGCAACTACCACTCTACTTCTTGGCATTGACAAAGCAGAACCATCTTACAACAAGAAAAGTACTGCAAGCCCTGGGCTTCATGGCATCCTGCATAATACTGGTGCCTCATGCCAGACTGCATATGAGAAAGCTACAGTGGTACCTAAAGAATTCATGGTCTCAACACAAGCACAGCCTAGAAACCAAAATTCCAATAATCCCATGCCTAAAGCAAGAGTTCCTATGGTGGGCTCAGGCCTGCCAATCAAACACAGGATTGCCCTTCTACAGCATTCGACCAAGCCAAACCATCACGACGGATGCCTCAGACCTCGGATGGGGGGCCCACATGCTGGACAAGTGCATACAAGGCTTATGGACTCAAGACCAGTTGCACCTGCACATAAATCTAAAGGAAATGCTGGCAGTAAAATTGGCAATCCAGACATTCAGACCATTCCTCCAAGAAGGCCAGTTGATGATAAGGACAGACAACACCACAGTGATGTGGTACATCAACAAACAGGGAGGCACACATTCATACCCTCTATGCCGGATGGCACTGGACCTATGGAATGTGGCTCTGAGCTACAACATTCAGTTACAGGCAATTTTTGTTCCGGGAAAAGAAAACATTCTAGCAGACATATTAAGCAGGACTACCACGGATGCCCACGAATGGATGCTGCATCCGGAAATCTTCAAAGCCATTACAAGAAAATGGGGACTCCCAGAAATAGACTTATTTGCATCCCCACACAATCACCAACTAAAGAAATTCTGCACAAGGACGTGCCACCCACTTGCTTGGAAAGTGGACTCCCTATCTTTCAGAAGAACCTGACAGCATATGCATTCCCACCACTTCCTTTGATGCACAAGGTGCTATTGAAGATCAAAGAGGACCGTCCAAGGATCATTCTGATAGCTCCAGACTGGCCAAGGCAGCATTGGTACCCATTACTAAGGAGCATGTCTCGGGAACAAATATGGACACTACCCCTGGTTCCATTACTGTTAACACAGAACAACTACAGCAACCTACATCCAAACCTGAAAACTCTGCAACTGACTGCCTGGAACATTGCATAAGATCAATTAACCCACAGTTATCACAAAGGGTTAAAGACATTATCCGTGAGGCTCGCAAACCCTCAACAAGAAAGAATTATGCAGCAAAATGGAAACGATATAACATTTGGAGTACTGCAAGGGGAGAAGATGTGTCACAGGTAGACATAGCCAGCATCCTGGAATACTTGGCAGAGCTTTTCCACTCAGACCTGTCCTATTCTTCCATCAAAATACATGCATCAGCTATTTCAGCAGAATACAGCTTGGATCCTCCAGTCTTCTCACACCCTCTGCTCAGACAGTTTCTAAGGGGAATTAAAAATGTAAAACCTCCTAGGAAACCACCATTGCTAGCTTGGGACTTGAACTTTGTGCTAGAAAAATTGACACTTCCTCCTTTCGAACCAGCAGCAACAGCAGAGATGCAATACTTATGGAAAACTGCTTTCCTGCTGGCAATCACTTCAGCAAGAAGGGTTTCTGAACTACAAGCATTAATGGCAGTACAACCCTTCCTGATCTTCCATCAAGATAGAGTGTCCATGAGAACAAATCCTACATTTATGCCTAAGGTGGTATCCAGAGTGTCTTTAAACCAGGCTATCCACCTACCTACATTCTTTCCCAACCCACAGAACAGGGGAGAAAGACTGCTGCATACCTTGGATGTACACAGACAGTTACGCTACTACCTGGACAGGACCAAGAGCAACAGAAAAACTGACCAGCTACTGGTAGCATATGCAACAGGAAGGGAAGGAAAAGCAATTTCAAAACAGACAATCTCAAAGTGGATAGGAAATTGCATTAGATTTTGTTACTCTTACCATGGAAAGAAAACTCCAGAAAACATCAGGCCTCTCTCTACAAGGGCTACAGCCACTACCACAGCCTTCTTAAGAGGAGTGGCTACCAAGGACATTATAGAGGCTGCTACTTGGACCTCCGTGCATACATTTGCCAAGCATTATAATTTACCTTTATACTCTAGATCCCGAGCAGGTTTTGCCTCTGCTGTTTTGCAAGGGATTCTAACTACACCATAATCTCTCCTGTTACCTCCTCCCCTAGTTTGGCTATGGTATTCTACCCATTTGTAAGGACTGCAGATGCATCCTTGAAGGACATAGTACAGTTTTGTACCTACCATAAATGTAGATGTCCGATAGGAATGCATCTGCAGTCAGGATTACCCACCCGCCTGCCCCTCTGTGGTACTCCTAGGGTATTTGCCCACCTTATAGCTAGCTGGGGGGGGGATCTATTATGGTGTATTTGTTTGTATATATGTACATACATGCTTATTTTTTGTGTTTACTCTCTATTATTTGGAATCATTGGCATTTATCCAAATTTAGCCTTCCAAGAGGGCTCCTGGCATCTGGGGCAAGAAACACTGAGGAAAATGGCGTCGGCTGATGCCTTTATACCCGAATAACTGCAGCTATGACGTCGGGTGAAGTGCGACACCAGCTGAAGCCAGACCCAGACTTTGGAATCCGGCCGACCGAAGGGCTGCCTGACGACAGGACAACCCATTTGTAAGGACTGCAGATGCATTCCTATTGGACATCTACATTTATGGTAGGTACAAAACTGTACTTTCATCGTGTTTCAGTGTTGCAATCATTACATTTGGGTTGTCTGCTTGCAGTAGCCCTCAGCCGGCCTGATAACAGAGTCTTGGGTCCGGCGTCGGATGCTGCCCCTTCTTCCATGACGTCAGGGGTATAACACATGCAGCCGATGCCATTACATCAGTCTTTCCTGCCGTGCGGTGCCCGAAGCAGAAGCAGTTTGCAAGTGCCGGTCGACCGACTCCAGAAATTTTCATTTTCGAGTTTCAGAACCGAAGTCTTCAACTAAAGCTAAGTACCCCATTGGGAAAACTTTTTCTTGCTCATTACCGATGTCAGTAAAAGTTAATAATTGCATTACCTGTGGAAAGCAAATACCTCGCAAAGATTTTCATTTGTACTGTATTCCTTGCCTGGGCCCTGACCACGACGTACCTTGCTGTCGGTTTTGTGCTTTATTTAATCCGCGCACTATCCGTTGTTGGTATATTTTCGCCTCTAAATAAGAATGGCTGAAGATCTTATAACTTCAGTCCTAGGTCTCTTGGAAGGGGAGGTTGGCTTCCCCTGATTGAAGTTGTTTACGAATCTTCTGACCAGGATTCTGATTTTTCTGATTCTTCTGATGATCTGGATTTGCCCTTATCTACTTATGAGGATTCTGATGTAGAGGACTCTATTCCCTCTGCTTCCCCTCCAGAGGATTTTTCTTTTGGTGAAACCACATACTCTAAGGGAGCATTTCCACTGGGAAAGCCAGTTTTTTTTTCTGATTCAGAAAAGAGGTTTAGGGATTTCTTACTCCTGCCTCAGCATAGGCCTTTAGCTATACCTCCTGTACTAGACATAGTTGATGCCTTTTCGGAATCTAGATTGGCCCCTGATTCTTTGCCTCCTGCTCCCAGAAAACCTGACCGATATTACAGGGGTCCTTATTCACACAAGTTTCTTCTTAAAAATCCTATTGCAGATCCAGAGACTAATTCACAGGGACCCAAGGGCATTAAGGCTTC
Organism: Protopterus annectens; assembly: GCF_019279795.1. Taxonomy (NCBI): domain Eukaryota; kingdom Metazoa; phylum Chordata; order Ceratodontiformes; family Protopteridae; genus Protopterus; species Protopterus annectens. Next base: position 357,853,855 of record NC_056735.1, on the reverse strand, counting down.
TACTGCTAAAAATCCTACCCCTTCTGATAGAGAATCCAGGGCGCTGGATAGATGGGGTAAGAAGGTTTACACTTCTGCAACCTTGGCCATTAGGGCTTTAAACTGCCAGTTTCATTTGTTAAAGTATCAACAACATGTTATTGGGTTGCTTAAACAGAAAATTATGTTGATTCCTGACTTCTGAAAATAAAGAATTACAGGATTTAATGCATTCTGCTGAACAGGTTGGTAAACATACTTTGCAATGAGGATTTGATTCATTAGAGGCCTCTTGCAGGGTTGCTGTTACTGGTTCTGTGCTCAGAAGGCATGCTTGGCTTAAGGAGCAATCTTTGCCTGATCATGTTAAAGCTAAACTGTTGGATGCTCCCTTAAATCAGGACCGCCTGTTTGGCAACAAGGCTGAGGAAGTTCTTAAAAAGATGGAAGATAAAGCTAAATTTATGCAAACTGTTAGATTTCTTGCAAGTTCAGCCTCCTAGATTTAGTAGGCATTGGCCCTCTAAGAAGTGGTCCTTTTCAGCCCCTTCTAGGCCTTCTCAAGCCAAACCCAGACACAGCAGAAACCCCAGATTTCAGTCCCATGGGACACACAAGACTAAGCAGTGGGGGATTTCCGCACCCAAATCTGGGAGTAGTAAGACTACCCCCTATGGAAAACTGTCTCAATGACTTGCTTTTAAAACTTCCAAGCACTTCCCAACTGAATGCTCCTTTAGGTGGAAAGAGTGGTCTGCAGGTCAAACACTGGGAATGCATTACCCAGGACAAATGGGTTTTAAAGATAGTGTCCCAAGGATACAGATTTCACTTCCACGCATTACCAACACCAAGCGGGTGGCCAGATATACCCCCAAATCAGTGGGCAGAGGCCCAAAATCAAGTGTTCTCTCTCTCAAACAACAGTTGGTACGAGAAGAGGAAAAGGGACAAGGTTTCTGTTCGAGATGTTTCAATACATGGCGTCCTATCCTGGACCTTTCCACTCTAAACACCTTTCTGGTGATTCCAAAATTCAAAATGCTGACTCTTCATCAGCTGCTTCCTATGCTAGGCAAAGATGCATGGTTGGCAACACTAGACTTAAAAGAAGCATACCTGCACATCCCTATCAGGGAGTCTTGCAGAAGATACCTACGCTTCAAAGCAGGCTACATGCACCATCAGTTCTCTGCACTGCCCTTTGGCTTATCTACTGCACCCAGGGTATTCACAAAGTGCCTAGCTCCTGTCATTGCATTTTTCAGGCAAAAAAATATTCAAATATACCCATACCTGGACAATTGTCTAATTCTGGCAGAAAGCCAGGACATACTTTTGAATCATCTGGCCTTTGTTCAAAGGGTGCTGACTTGTCTGGGGTACACCATAAACAAAAAGAAATCATAACTGGTACCCTGTCAACAAATTATATTCCTGGGAGCAAGCTTGAATGCAACTTCCCAGATGGCTTTTCTCACGCCAGAGAAACTGATTTATTTGATAACCTACTTCAAACAAGTGGCCACAAAAAACGTCTATCTGCAAGGCAAATACTGCAAGCCTTGGGATTCATGGCTTCCTCCATTCTTCTAATTCCATATGCAAGGCTGCATATGAGGAAACTACAATGGTATCTCAAAAGCCTATGGTGTCAACATTCACAGGATCTAGAAGCAATGATTCCCATCATAGCTTTCCTAGGCCTAGAGTTCCTTTGGTGGGCAGAGGCCTGCCACCAAAATAGGGGACTACCATTCACACTACCCCCTGCTGCCCAAACCTTAACAACAGACACATCAGACTATGCATGGGGGGCTCACCTGGCAGGGAAATGCATTCAGGGCAAATGGAACCCAAGTCAAATGCACCTGCACATAAGTCAAAAAGGAAATGTTAGCTGTACAGAATGCTCTGACAGCCTTCAAGGACCACATTCTTCCAGGACAACTAATGGTAAAGACGGACAGCACCACTGTCATGTGGTACATAAACAAGCAGGGGGATACACATTCATACCCCCTCTGTAGACTAGTCATGGCATTGTGGAACACAGCCTTGAGCTACTAAGTGAATCTAGAAGCTCAATTCCTGCCAGGAAAACTAAATACACTGGCAGATGGACTAAGCAGAAACCTCATGGGCCCACATGAGTGGAAACTGGAACTAAGTATTTTCAACATGTTGACAAGCAAATGGGGGGAGCCCAGATATAGACCCGTTTGCCTCCCCCCAGAACCATCAGTTGGACAAATTTTGCACAAGGATTCTCCACAAGCTTGCTTGGAAAGCGGATGCTCTATCCTTTAGCTGGAAAAACCTATCAGTTTATGCCTTTCCTCCTCAGCCTCTGCTCTCCAAGGTACTACTAAAGATCAAACAGGACAAGCCAAGGATGATTTTAATTGCACCAGACTGTCCACGCCAACACTGGTACCCCCTCTTGCGCAGTGTCACGCTTGGCCCCATGGCACCTGCCTCAGACTCCTTCCCTGTTGTCTCTGCAGAAGAACCATAATCTGCACCCTCAGCTGCAAACCCTGAACCTAGCAGCCTGGCTAATTACGCAATCTTTCCTTTACCATCCAGCAGTAAATCAGTGATGGATATCATTTTAGAGGCAAAGAGGCCTAGTACTAGAAAATCTTATGCTGCAAAATGGAAAAGATTTTGTGCGTGGAATCCATCTCAAGGGATGAGCGCAACAGTGCCCAATTTACCTCAGATTCTACAATACTTGATTGAGAAGCTTCATAAGGGCTTGTCCTTTTCCTCCATCAAAATTCATGCCTCAGCCATTTCAGCTCATTACAGCACAGAGCCTCCCCTCTTCTCTCACCCACTGTTCAAGCAGTTCCTCAGAGGGGTCAAAATTTAAGGCCACCCAGGAGAGCTCCACCTCCAGCCTAGGACCTTAACTTTGTCGTGGAGAAACTCACTCTTCCTCCTTTAGAGCCAGCTGCTACTGCATATTTAAAATTCCTTTCCTGGAAAACAGCTTTCCTTTTAGCAATCACTTCTACAAGAAGGGTATCTTTATTACAGGCCCTTATGGCAGTGGAGCCTTTCATCATCTTTCACGCGGACAGGGTGTCCCTCAGAACCAATCCCCCCTCCTTGCCCAAGGCGGTATCCAGTGTGGCTCTTAATCAGTCCATTCATTTGCCTACCTTCTTTCCTAACCCACAGAACAAAGGGGAACGGATACTGCACTCCTTAGATGTGCACAGACAACTTAGATTTTGCTTGGAGAGGACTAAACCTCAAAGGAAATCTGAACAACTGCTGGTGGCATTTGTTGCAGGGACAGAGGGGAAAGCTATTTCTAAGCAAACTGTTTCAAAATGGATAGGCCACTGCATTCATTTCTGCTATAAGCACCATGGAAACCTATCCCACAGGGCATTGGACCCCATTCAACCAGGACTGCATCTTATCTCCACAGCCTTTCTCAGGGGCGTTCCTACCAGGGACATCCTAGAAGCTGCTACCTGGGGTTCTGTACATACTTTCAGCAAGCTTTATCATTTGCCAATTTTCTCTAAATCCAGAGCTGACTTTGCTACTTCAGTATTGCAGGGTCTTATAGCTGGTCCTTATTCTATTTAAATTCCTCCTCCCAACCTTAGCTTTGGGAATCTACCCAAATGTAATGACTGCAACAGTGAAACACGAAGAAAATAGTACAGTTGTGTACATTTACCGTAAATGTAGATGTGAGTATTCACTGTTGCAGTCCTGGTTACCCTCCCTCCAGCCCCTTTCTTCTTTTGGTTATACCTCTACTCTCCCTTACTATGCTCAAAAAGCTTTTTGGTGTTTTTACTTTTTTGTTTGATGTATATCCTTGTAATTATAGATTTAATTTCTTCCCATTAGGGGGGCACCTGACATCTGGGGCAAGAAAAACTGATGTAATGGCGTCAGCTGCATGTTTTATATCCTTGACGACCTGACATCATGGAAGAAGAGACAGCATCCGACGCAGGACCCAAGACTTTAATCAGGCCGACTGAGGGCTACTGCAAGCAGATAATCCAAATGTAATGACTGCAACAGGGAATACACTCTAACATCTACATTTATGGTAAGTGTACACAACTGTACTTTTTTGATGCCAGACTTGTGGTTTTATTCCTGTTGGTTGAAGAAGACAAATTTGCTCACATGGATTTAACATTATGGTAAGTAACCTTCATTTATTAACTCTTTAGGCAAGTAGTTTAAGTACTTTACTGTATTTATTTTATTTATTTGATGTCCTTCAAGGATGCATCTGCAGTCCTAACAAATGGGTTGTCCTGGCCTCAGGCAGCCCTTTGGTCGGCCGGATTCCAAAGTCTGGGTCTGGCCTCGGCTGATGTCACACTTCACCCGACGTCATAGCTGCAGTTCAGCGGGTATAAAGGCATCAGCCGACGCCATTTTCCTCAGTCTTTCTTGCCGCGTGGCGCCCGAAGCAGAAGATGTTCGCAAGTGCCGGTCGGTCAGAACCAGAGATTGCTACTACCGAAGACTTCTAAAAAGCTAAGTACCCCGTTGGGGACTCTTTCTTGCCTCAGCCGATGTCAGAAAAAGTGAATAACTGTTTAACTTGTGGGAAACAAATACCTCATAAAGATTTCCACTCGTACTGCCTACCTTGTTTAGGCCCAGACCACGACGTAGCAGCTTGTCTAGCCTGTGCTTCCTTCAACCGACGGACACTTAGACGTCTGTCGGAGTTTGCAGAGGAATTTTTCGGCTCCGCTTTTGCTTATATCATGCCGTCGGAGACTCCGACTTCACAATTAGCTAAAAAGCGTAAGGAAAAGGACCGACACTCGCGGTCCACGGTTTCGGCCGAAACCGCGGTTAAGCCTACCGCGAGTGTCTCGGTTTCGGCCGAAACCGAGTCCACGGTTCTTCCTTCGGCCGAAAGCATGCCTCCTTCTACCGAGGCCTCTTCCAGCATGGCTGAATCTGCTACGGAAAATCCTCCTGCTCTTACAGTTTCTCAGGATTTATCAGATACTATCCCCTTAGATGTATCTACTCCTGCACGTGGAGCTGCTAGGCCCCCTGCATCCATGTCAATTAAGGCTTTTGCCAGGGCTAAAGCAGCTAAATCTTCAAAGGCCGTGCCTGCTAAAACCCCCTCTCACAGGCCTAGCTCTAGTACTCAAATGCTTAGTCTAGCAGAGGATCTCATTTCTTTGATCAGGGGAACCCAGTCTCACCCTGACAGGGCCTCTCACCCACCTCCAGAGAAGAGGCCTAGAGCAGAGCCCCCGAGCCAGTTTCTTCAGATTACTCCTCTGATGATTCAGAAAATACAAATCCTCCAGAAGGCCCTTATTCTCCATATGAGGACTCTGATGCAGAGGATTCCATACCTTCTGCCTCTCCTCCTGAGGAATTTTCTTTTGGGGAAACCTTGCATGCTATGAGGGAACAATTTCAATGGCAGGGCCAGGATTTTTCAGACTCTAGGAAAAGGCTTAGGACCTTTTACATTTACCACAGCATAGGCCTTTAGCTATTCCTCCAGTACTTACAGTTGTGGATGATGCATTTAATGATGCTTGTACTGCCCCTGACTCACTGCCTCCGGCCCCTGCTAAGCCCGACAGATACTACAGGGTTCCGGACACACATTATCATCTGTATAAGGCTCCTATTGCAGATCCTGAAACTATTTCACAGGGCCCCAAAGCTGTAGCAGCTGCCTCTGCCAAAAACCCCCTCCCCTCTGAAAGAGAATCTAGGGCATTGGAGAGATGGGGTAAAAAAGTTTATACTTCTGCTACTCTTTCGGCTAGGGCCTTAAACTGTCAATTCCACATGATTCAGTATCAGGAATTTCTGTTAGCTCAGCTCACTAAAAAACTGTCCTCGCCTGAGCGTTTAGACCGTAAGTCCCTTCAGGATTTGGTGCATAACACTCAGCAGGTCAGTAATCATTCCTTAAAATGCGGCTATGATGCACTGGAGGCTTCCTTTAGATCAGCTATGACTGGTACAGTGATCAGAAGGCATGCATGGTTAAAAGAGCAATCCTTACCAGACCATGTAAAGTCAAAGCTTCTAGATGCTCCCATGGAAAAGCACAGTTTGTTTGGTGCCCCTGCACAGCAAGTGTTGAAGAAGGTGGAAGAAAAAGCTAAATCTGTCCAGACAGTCAAGGATTTCTTACAGGTCCAGCCTCCGAGGTTTAGTAGGAACTGGCCTTCCAAGAATTGGTCCTTTCCAGACACCACCAGAGCACAGAGAAGCAGAAATAGACGCCCTAGAGGCAGAGGTCAATCCAGAGGTGCCTACAGGGGCGTCAGTGGCAGCCTAACAGCCAGAGAACTACTGCCACAGATCCAGCCACTACCACTTCCACAGGACAATCACAGTGACTTGGCTCTGAAACCGCCTACCAGGGAACAACTGGCAGCACCCTTAGGCGGAAAGCTAGCCTTATTTTCAGTAAATTGGCATTACATTACAGGAGACAAATGGATTTTACAGACAATAGACAAAGGCTACAGATTTCACTTCCATACTCTTCCAAGGAAGAGAGGAATGCCAAACCTACCTCCAAACCAAAGGACAAACGCTCTACAACAAATAGACCACTTACTAAGGATGAGAGCTATAGAAAAGGTACCGCATATGGAACAAGGACAAGGATTTTATTCAAGGCTTTTCCTGGTACCAAGAAAGGAAAACCAATGGAGACCTATCCTCGACCTGTCCGCTCTAAACACATATCTCATTGTTCCAAAATTCAAAATGCTGACCCTACAGCAACTTCTTCCCATGCTGGGCAAGGAGTCTTGGCTGGTGACTCTGGATCTCAAGGAGGCATACCTGCACGTCCCCATACGACCATATTGCAGAAGATACCTCAGATTTCTTGCAGGATCAGAGCATTATCAATTCTCAGCATTGCCTTTTGGCTTATCTACTGCCCAGAGTATTCACGAAATGCCTGGCATCAGTAATTGCTCATTGCAGGCTTCAGGAATTCAAATTTATCCATACCTGGATGACTGCCTGTTAAAAGCGGACAGCAAAGACAAATTAACAAAAGATTTGAAAGGTTATTCACCTGCTGCAAGCCCTGGGATACACAGTCAACACAAAAAAGTCAAGGCTGATACCATCCCAAAGGATAACCTTCTTGGGTGCAGAACTGGACACATCAAACCAGATGGCATTCCTCACAGCAGAAAAACAGAAGCAGCTACCACTCTATTTCATGGCATTAACAACGCAGAACCAGCTTACAGCAAGGAAAATCCTGCAAGCCCTGGGTTACATGGCATCCTGCATAATATTAATTCCACATGCCAGACTACATATGAAGAAGTTGCAATGGTACCTGAGGAATTTATGGTCTCAGCACAAGCACAGCCTAGAAACCCAAATTCCAATAATTCCATGCCTGAAGCAAGAATTCCAGTTGTGGGCCCAGGCCTGTCAATTGAACAAAGGACTGCCCTTCCACAGGCCTCACCCAAGCCAGACTATCGCCACGGACGCCTCAGACCTCTCTGGAATGTGGCCCTGAGCCTCAACATTCAGCTCCAGGCCATATTTGTGCCAGGAAAAGAAAATATACTAGCAGACATCTTAAGCAGAACCGCCACGGATGCCCACGAATGGATGCTGCATCCAGACATCTTCAAAACCATCACAAGGAAATGGGGACTGCCAGAAATAGACCTGTTCGCATCCCCACACAACCACCAATTGAGAAAATTCTATACAAGGACATACCACCCACTTGCTTGGAAGGTGGACTCCCTATCCTTCAGTTGGGAAAATCTGACAAGCATATGCATTCCCACCTCTTCCTTTGATGCACAAAGTGCTACTGAAGATCAAAGATCATCACCCGAGGATCATCTTGATAGCTCCAGACTGGCCGAGGCAACATTGGTACCCGCTACTGAGGAGTACGTCCTGGGAAACACGCATGGCCTCTACCCCTACTACCTCTACTGCTAACACAGAACAACTTCAAAATCCTGCATCCAAACTTGAAAACACTGCAGCTAGCTGCTTGGAACATTACATAAGGCAAAATAACCCAGATTTATCTCAAAGGGTTAAAGACATTATCTTGGAGGCTCGCAGACCCTCAACAAGGAAAACTTATTCAGCAAAATGGAAAAGATATCTCATTTGGAGTGCAACAAAAGGAGTAGATGCATCATTGGCAAACATAGCTAACATCCTGGAATACTTAGCAGAACTTTTCCACAATGGTCTGTCTTACTCCTCCATTAAGATTCATGCATCAGCAATTTCAGCAGAATACAACATGGATCCTCCAGTCTTTTCTCAACCTCTACTCAGGCAGTTTCTCAGAGGAATTAAAATGTAAAGCCACCAAGGAAACCACCATTGCCTACATGGGACTTGAACTTTGTGTTAGAAAAGTTGACACTCCCCTTTTGAACCAGCAGCAACAGCAGAATTACAGTACTTATCTTGGAAAACTGCATTCCTGCTTGCAATCACTTCAGCTAGAAGGGTTTCTGAATTACAGGCATTAATGGCAGTACAGCCCTTCCTTATCTTCCATCAGGATAGAGTGTCCATGAGAACTAATCCTACCTTTATGCCAAAGGTGGTCTCCAGGGTATCAATAAACCAAGCAATACACCTACCAACATTCTTCCCCAACCCGCAGAACAGGGGGGAAAGATTGCTGCATACCTTGGATGTACACAGACAATTGCGCTACTACCTGGACAGAACCAAGAACAATAGAAGAACTGACCAGCTTCTGGTAGCATATGCAACAGGAATGGAAGGAAAAGCAATTTCAAAACAAACAATCTCAAAATGGATAGGAAATTGCATTAGATTTTGTTACTCTTTTCATGGAAAGGCAACTCCAGAAAACATCAGATCTCACTCCACAAGGGCTACAGCCACTACTACAGCTTTCTTACGAGGAGTGGCTACCAAAGACATTTTAGAGGCTGCTACTTGGAGCTCCGTGCATACATTTGCCAAGCATTATAATCTACCTTTATACTCCAGATCCCGAGCAGGTTTTGCCACTGCTGTTTTGCAAGGGATCTTAACTAGACTATAAACTCTTAGTGCCTCCTTAGTGCCTCCTCCCCCAGTTTGGCTATGGTATTCTACCCATTTGTTAGGACTGCAGATGCATCCTTGAAGGACATAGTACAGTTTTGTACCTACCATAAATGTAGATGTTCGAGAGGTATGCATCTGCAGTCAGGATTACCCACCCTCCTTCCCCTCTGTGGTACTCCTAGGGTATTTGCCCATCTTGTAGCTAGCTGGGGGAATCTATTATGGTGTATTTGTTTGTATATATGTATATACATGTTTATTTCTATTTGCTCTCTATTGTTTGGAAACATTTGCATTTATCCAAATTTAGCCTTACTAGAGGGCACCTGGCATCTGGGGCAAGAAACACTGAGGAAAATGGCGTCGGCTGATGCCTTTATACCCGCTGAACTGCAGCTATGACGTCGGGTGAAGTGCGACATCAGCCGAGGCCAGACCCAGACTTTGGAATCCGGCCGACCGAAGGGCTGCCTGAGGCCAGGACAACCCATTTGTTACGACTGCAGATGCATACCTCTCGGACATCTACATTTATGGTAGGTACAAAACTGTACTTTTTTACATTTGTTGGCCAGGAGAGTCCAGCTGGATACAAGTCCATTTTCAGTGGAGGCCCGGGGAGTAATGCTCCAAGAGAACAATTCATTACAGACAAAAATGTAAGGACAAGACTTTGACATACAATATTTCTTAGAAGATAGGATACATTCATTTTTTACTATATAATATTAACTTTTGAAGATATTACAAGCATGACATTCCTGGAATAGTTTACTTTCAAAGGAAAGAAAAAAGAGAAGAAGAAAAGATCCATGAGAGCAATTGTTTCTGGATATAGATGTGAAGGACATCAGTGTGATATAGAATTTGTTTTAAAAGTTAGGATACGTACTCTTAGTACTATAAGGTATTAATTTTTAGGAGATAGTGGAAAGCACAACATTCCTGGTATAGTTTACAATAACGGGTCTATATCAGATCATCGAAACGTCTCATTATCGAATGCCGTAACATCGAACTGCAAAACCCAAACCCTAACTATATCAAAACCTCGAAACAGCAAATTTTTTCCCAGGGAAAAAATTTGCTGTTCCGAGAAACACATACCACAAGCACACTAAAAAGCAGCAATCCACACACACACACAATTAAAATTTACGTCTAACCATAAACTACACTGTACATTATCTGTCCACTTACCTTAACCTAGACCCTAACCCTAAGGTCCGTCACTATCGCACACTCACCTCACCCATGCCCTAACCCTAACTCACTTAACCCGCCCCAACCCCAAATTCTGTCACAATCGCACACTTACCTGACCCGTGCCCTAACTCACCCAATCCGCGCCCTAACCCGAACGTTCGCACAATCACACACTTACCTTAATCCAAACCGTAACTTTCCACCACATTGCTGAAAACAGCAAAGCCACAACAACGGCCAACCGAATTCTTTCCCAAAAAAAGATTTTGATTTTGTGCAGCTTCGCTGTTTTCAGCGTTCGCACTATTGAGTTTGATATTAGATCATTCGAAATTCTGCCGTTTTGATTATCTAATAAAGACCCTACAATAACCACTAGAGAATCAGGATGCGCAATTGTTTAACAGTCTTAAGTGGGTACAGAGTTCTGAATTGGTTAGCTTAACAGTCTTAATTAAGTAAGGTGAAATTTTCAGAAATTAGATATTAGCCAGGGGGATGCAGGAGCATAGTCGGTTATTCATGAAGTGAGTTTTGACTAGTTTCTTATTGGGGATTTGCTGTCAGTTATATGGGCAGGAAGGGAGTTGCAAGTTTTTGATATGTAGTGGCTGCAGACAGACTTACCAGCATCATTGTTATATTTGGTTACTTTGAGGAGATTTTGTGTACTAGATCTTAAGGTCCTGGTAGTAGTATAAGGTTGAAGAAGATTTTGTAGGGCTGGGGTGTTAGAGTAATGTATTATTTTGTGGGCTAATGATAGTTGATTAAGTTGAAGTAGTAGTGGTAGTTCTAGCCAGTTGAGTTTATTTAGACAGTCGCAGTGGTGCGATGTTCATGTTTCACTGTTGCAGTTATTACACTTGGGTTATCCTGCTGGCAGGCTACCCACAGTCGGCCTGAATTCCAAAGTCCTGGTCCGGCATCGGTTACTGTCACCTCTTCCCTGACGTCAGTGTGCCAGGGGTATAAAAGATACAGCCAACGCAATTTTCTTCAGTCTTTCTTGCCGCGCTGTGCCCGAAGCAAAAGCAGTTTGCAAGTGCCGGTTGGCCGACTCCTGAGATTTTCGAAATCGAATTTCAGATCCAAAGTCTTCAGTAAAGCTAAGTACCCCATTGGGGAAACTTTTTTCTTGCTCCAGACCGATGTCAGAAAAAGTTAACAATTGTATTTCTTGTGGGAAGCAAATACCTCAAGGATTTCCACTCTTACTGTATTCCTTGCCTAGGCCCTGACCACGGCGTTGCTAGTTGTCGGTTTTGTGCTAGATTTAACCAACGCACTATTAAGCGTCGGTACGATTTTGCTTTTCATTATTTTGGCAGAAGGTTTAATTACATAATGCCGTCGGAACAACCGATGACAGGAATTCATAAAAAACGCAAGGATAAAGACAAGGACAAGCATCTGAGGTCCAAAACTGAAGACAAAGCCTCTTCTAGGCCAGTCGCCGGTTCGCCGGTGCTCAGTGAGGCGCTTTCACAGCTCCTGACTCCCGCTACCTCAGAGCCACAGGCCGCCTCCAACTCCCACATGGAGACAGCTAGGCCTCTGGATACTCAAGGTATTGGCCCTTCGGAAATTAATCCCTCAGATGGGTCCGGAGCAGCTGAGCAGGCATCAGCTTCTGAGGGTGTCTTCAGACCTACACAACTTTATATAAAGCCTCCCTCAGCATCCAAGACAAAGTTTAAAACAGTTTTAAAGACGAGGAAACCAGTTCAGCATTCTCCAGGACAGGCTTCTATGCCTAAGAAACAGATGCTCAAAGTGGCCGAAGACCTAATTACTTTGATCAGGGGTTCCCATCCCCCTCCTGATAAGAGGCCTAAGCAAGACACTGAATATGATTCCTCTGATCAGGTTTCCATTTCCTCTGACTCCTCTTCTGATCAGGGATATTCTGTTCCTCCCTGAGGATTCTGATGCTGAAGATTCTATTCCTTCAGCTTTTCCTCCTGAGGACTATTCTTTTGGGGAAACCCTGCATACCATGAGGGAACATTTCCATTGGGAGAGCCAGGATTATTCCGATTCTAAGAAAAGACTTGGAGACTTTCTTTTACTTCCTCAGCACAGACCTCTCGCAATTCCCCCTGTTCTAGACATAGTAGATGATGTTTTTTTCAGAGTCCGGCCTGTCTCCAGACTCTTTACCCTCCTGCCCCTGTTAAGCCGGACAGATACTACAGGGTCCCAGGCTCCCATAAATTTCTTTACAAAAACCCTGCTGCTGACCCAGAAACTATCTCACAGGGTCCCAAAGGGGTCAAGGCTGCTTCTGCCAAAAACCCTGTCCCCTCAGACAGATATTCTAGGGCTTTGGACAGATGGGGGGAAAAAAGTTTAGACTTCTGCTACCTTGGCTGTAAGGGCTTTAAATTGCCAGTTTCATATGCTCAAATATCTGCAATACTTAATGTTTTTCTTAAAACAAAAAATGTTGACAAATTGTGAATGTTCTGAGAACAAAGATTTACAGGATTTATTGCATGCAGCTGAACAAGTGGGAAAACGTACTTTGCAATGTGGCTTTGATTCACTGGAGGCCTCGTGCAGGGCCGCTGTTACAGGTTCTGTTATTAGAAGGCATGCTTGGTTAAAGGTGCTTCTACCTCCAAAAGCGGAGAAGACAAATCACAGCCTTATAGAAAGCAGTCCCAATGACTTTCCTCTGCCAATGCCAAGCACTTATTTTTTGGCAGCACCCTTAGGGGGAAAGCTAGCACTTTTTTCGCAAAGCTGGCACAAGATTACCCAGGACAAATGGGTCTTAAATATAGTCTCTCAGGGTTACAGGTTCCACTTTCACACCCTTCCAAAGGCAAAAGGCATGCCAGACCTGCCACGCAATCAATGGCAAGAGGCGCAAAAACAAGTTTCATCTCCATGGACATGGGGGCTATTCAGCCAGTGCCACACCAAGAGCAGGGACAAGGATTTTACACAAGGCTTTTCTTAGTACCAACAAAGGACAAAGCCTGGAGACCAATTCTGGACCTGTCTATTCTAAATACTTTTCTGGACGTCCCAAAATTCAAAATGTTGACTTACAGCAGCTTCTGCCCATGCTAGACAAGAAGGCTTGGCTTGTAAATTTGGACCTCAAAGAGGCATACCTGCATGTCCCAATCAAACAATCTTGCAGAAGATACCTCAGATTCATAGCTTGCTCACTGCACTGCCAATTCTCTGCACTGCCCTTTTGCTTATCTACTGCGCCCAGTGTCTTCACAAAATGCCTGGCACCAGTAATTGCATTTTGCAGACAGAGGAATTCAAATATACCCATACTTGGATGACTGCCTTATTCAAGCAAAGGACAGATATTCTACTACAGCATCTGGCGTTTGTAAAAAGATTACTAATTTGCCTAGGGTACACAGTAAACGAAAATAAATCAAAACTAGTACCCTCTCAAGAGATAATATTCCTGGTTGCAAGCTTAAATACAACTGCCCAGATGGCTTATCTCACGCCAGACAAACAAAGGCATCTGACTTCTGACTTCAAAGACATGGCAACAAAGACCCAGTTATCTGCAAGCAACAAAGACCCAGTTATCTGCAAGAAAAATTCTGCAGGCTCTGGGCTACATGGCATCCTGCATTCTACTAATTCCATATGCAAGACTGAATATGAGGAAACTACAATGGTATCTAAAAAGTGTTTGGACTCAACATTGCCACAGCCTGGAAACAGGAATTTCTCTCATTCCCTGCCTACAACAGGAATTTCAGTGGTGGGCACAGGCCTGTCACCACAACAAGGGACAGCCATTCACCTTACCCACTGCTAGGCAAACACTAACGGATGCATCAGATTATGCCTGGGAGGGGGGGGGCGCACACGGCAGGAAAATGTATTCAGGGCACATGGCCCACAAACCAAATGCATCTTCATATCAATCAAAAAGAGATGCTAGCTGTACAGAATGCCCTGACAGCCTTCAAAGACCCACTTCATCCAGGACAGCTACTGATAAAGATGGACAATACTACAGTCATGTGGTACATAAACAAGCAAGGTGGCACACATTCCTATCCCGTCTGCAGGCAAGCCATGACTTTGTGGAACACAGCATTGACTTATCAAGTACATATGCAAGCACAATTCCTGCCAGGAAAGACAAATACTTTGGCAGACGAACTAAGCAGAAACCTCATGGATCCTCACGAGTGGAAACTGGACCCACAAATCTTCAACATAACAGGGAAATGGGGATGCCCGGATATAGATCTATTCGCTTCCCCTCACAACTGCCAGCTACAGAGATTCTGCACTCAGACTTATCACAAGTAAGCATGGAAAGTGGACGCCCTTTCATTCAGCTGGAAAGCCCTTACAGTATATGCCTTCTCTCCTCTGCCTCTTCTCTCCAAGGTACTCCTAAAGGTCAGATAAGAGAAGCCGAAAATGATACTGATTGCCCCAGAGTGGCCACGCCAGCAGTGGTACCCAATCCTAAGGAGCTTGTCTCAAGGCCCAGCCTGGACATTGCCTCTAATACCTCATTTGCTGACCCAACAGAACAATCGGATCCTGCACAGCCAACTCAGAACCCTAAATCTGGCTGCATGGTGGATAATGTAAACATTCAGAACACACCTCTCTCTCTCTAAAGCAGTTATGGATGTTATTTTGGAGGCCAGGAGGTCCAGCACCAGAAGATCTTATGCAGACAAATGGAAGAGATTCTGTGCTTGGAACCAAGCGCAGGGAATTGACTCGCTTGAACCAAATATTCCTCATATTTTGCAATACCTAACTGAGATGCTGGACAAGGGCCTATACTTCTCATCAATTAAGATCCATGCCTCTGCCATTTCAGCTCATTACAATACGGAACCACCTATTTTTTCCCATCCACTGCTAAGATAGTTTCTCAGAGGGGCCAAAAACAAAAGACCTCCAAGGAGAGCTCCAATACCAACATGGGACCTCAATTTTGTCTTGGGAAAACTCACACTGCCTCCTTTTGAGCCTGCCAGTACAGCAGAGATAAAATACTTGTCATGGAAAACCGCTCTTCTCCTAGCAATAATTTCAGCAAGAAGAGTCTCAGCGTTACAGGCACTAATGGCTGTGGAACCTTTTATTTTCCATCAGGACAGGGTTTCTCTAAGGACAAACCCGACATTTATGCCTAAGGTAGAGTCCAGCGTGGCTCTTAATCAAACCATACATTTGCCTACCTTTTATTCAAACCCACAGAATAAGGGGGAGAGACTTCTGCATACTTTGGACATACACAGACAGCTACGCTTTTACTTGTACAAGACTAAAGCCTTCAGAAAGACTGAGCAACTCTTAGTGGCATATGCTGCAGGTACCCAAGGAAAAGCCATTTCAAAGCAGACTATTTCAAAATGGATAGGCCACTGCATTCGTTTCTGCTATTCTCAACATGGCAAATCAGTGCCCAAGGGCATTAGACCTCAGCAGCCACTTCAGCAGCCTTCCTCAGAGGAGTATCAACTAAGGATATTTTGGAGGCTGCAACATGGACTTAAGTGCACACTTTTACAAAGCACTACCGTTTACCTCTTTACTCTAAATCCAGAGTAGGCTTTGCCACTGCAGTTCTGCAGGGCCTCATAGCCACTCCAAACTCTATTTAGGCCCAGCCGCCCACCCTTAGCTTTGGGATTCAACCCAAGTGTAATGACTGCAACAGTGAAACACGATGAACATAGTACAGTTGTGTACCTACCATAAACGTAGATGTTCGAGTGTATTCACTGTTGCAGTCCAGGTTACCCTCCCACCATCCCCCTTTCTCTTTGCTGGGACTTGTCTGTACCTATGTGGTGTATTTGCTTATAGTTGAAGGTTATGTGCATGCTTTTTTATGATCATAATTTTTACAGCCTACCCTTTTGGGGGCACCTGACATCTGGGGCAAGAAAAACTGAAGAAAATGGCGTCAGCTGCATCTTTTATACCCCTGGCGCACTGACGTCAGGGAAGAGGCGACAGCAGCCGACGCCGGACCAGGACCTTGGAATTCAGGTCGACTGCGGGTAGCCTGCCAGCAGGATAACCCAAGTGTAATGACTGCAACAGTGAATACACTCAAACATCTACATTTATGGTAGGTACACAACTGTACTTTCTAATGGGTGAGGTTGTTTAGGTCAGATTTGCAGAGATTTGTAAGCACAGGGGAGGCATACAGTAAGGTGGGTAATAGGCGAGTCCTGGCTATTGTAATTGTGGAGTGGTCGGTGAGAAATTTTTTATTGCGGTAGAGTAGACCAAGTTTTTTATGTACTTTTTTATGGTTCTGGAAATATGCAAGTCAAATCTAAGATGATTATCTGTTTCAAGCCCTAACAGCTTGGTATTGGTGGGGGTGATTGTAGTATTGTTAGTAGAGGAGATGAAACTATTGGATGGAGGTGTGGTTCTGTGGGAGCTAAAGAGTAGTAGTTTTGTTTTACTTTGGTTCAGAATGAGGTTTTGTTTGGTGATCCAAGTTTCTGCTAGGGAAAAGCATTCTTGTGTTTGGGAGTAAAGGTCAGTTGTTTTGGCTGCACATATTATGGTGGTATCATCTGCATATTGTACTATTGAGGCTTTGGGAATATTGGATGGGCGCTGATTGGTGAAGAGCGTAAAAAGCAGTGGTCCCAGGATGGAGCCTTGGTGTACCCCTAGGGAGACTGGTAGGGAGGGAGAGAGTTGGTTTTGCCACATTACAGCTTGTTGGCTTCTCTCTAGGTAGTTTTTAAACCAGGAGATGGCAGGGATGGTAAGGTTTAGAGTGGACAGTGAGTGAAGGAGTTTTGTATGGTTAACCATATTGAATGCTTTGGATAAGTTTAGGAATGTGGCGGATACAAAGAGTCCATTATTTCTGTGATTGTTGGTAAATGCTGTAAGCACAGTGGTGGTGCTGTGGAAGGGTCTAAAGCCATGTTGTGTTGCCAGTAGTTAATTTTCTAGGAGGTATTGCATTAGTTGCTTGTGTATTACCCTCTCAAAAATTTTACTGTAGAATATTAGTTGGCGTGTGTAGCCCCATAAAAAGAGCAAGGTTATTTCGACACTTGATGATCAGGGTCTTTCTTACAGTTTGTTTGCTGCAAAAGTACCTCATCCAGGCTGAACTTAAAAGAAACAAAAAGCTGTTTAGGTCTAGGTAAGAGTTCTGGTCTTCCTCTGAAATTGCTGTGGGATGTAGGAGAAATGTGGGAATAGTGTGAGATATAAATATTCCGTCTTTTGAATTTTTTTTTTTTTTTTTTTGCTGATTCCACAAGGTCTAAAGCTAATGTGAACGCTGTGGTGCATGATGTGTGCATATATTCAATTCATGATACCTGCACACATACCTGCTGTGATTTTAGACAACTTGAAAAACAAATTGATTTGGCCAGAAGACTTGAGTCAATACCCATATATAATACCTGTGCAGTAGTATTAAGATGAGCATTGCACATGCACTGGCTTGTATTGTAAATGAGCCCTGAAATTATTTTGTCATTGCCCTGATGTGGTAGAGCTGGTAATTTCCACCCACTGTTTGAGGTCATTATTGTATTTAGCTCAAACCAATAAAATATATGTGGTATGCAGTATTTCAGATTACAAGGCCTAGATACATTCACAGATGAGAGCAAGAAACGGGTGATCTGGTGGGGATTCCATGTCATTGTCTACCCCTGTTTTATCAGTCTTGTAGTTCATAGTTGTTTACTAGGCTAACAACTGCAGGGGCTGTTTTAAGCCTAACCATGTGTCACAAATCTCTAATACGTTCTGGTACCCTTGATAAGTGCAAGCAGGGGCTTGGGAGATGAAAAATTTACGAGCAGGGGCATGGGAGATGAACCATTTAACAGGCTACCTGTGTCCATTAGAGACGTAAGTGCCAAACCAGGGATGAATTTCCTGACAATCTTCATGTTTCACTGTTGCAGTCCTGACTTGTAGGATTTCCTGCCGTGGAAGCCCTTGGCTGGCTCGACTATCCAAGACCGTTTTCTCTTCTCCAGGAGCTGGCGGATGCCCTAACCGACATAACTGTTTGGGTATAAAGTGAATCATCTGGTGCCTCGGTTCTTTCTTGCTGTTAGAGCCCGAAGCAGAGTACGAGTCAGTGTGTTAGTCGGTCCACACCAGAGAAAGAAGACTCCAGAAAGCTAAGTACCCATTAGGGAACCCTTAATGTATCGATTGACTGTCAGAGAAAATTAATTGCCTCCACTGTGGCAAACGGATAGTACACCAGGGCTTTCAGCCCTTCTGTCTGACTTGCTTGGGGCCTGAATATGATGTCCCCGTTTTTGTGCTTGCTTTAATAGCAGAACTGTTAAGTGTAGGGCCTTGATTCTAGTTAAGCATCTTGGTGACTAAGCAGGCCATCCATGTACAATGGCATCAACTGGACGAGCTGAGATGGATCTTCCTAGGTGGAGAAAGGAAAAGCGTTTCAGGCTTAGGGCCTCAGATGACTCTCGCTTGCCATCAGCCAGTTCTCCTAGGCTTGTTATTACTGAAGGTGAAGTGTTTTCACAGCCCTCTTCTGTGGCTGAGGTGGTAGCACAGGCCTCTGTCGAGACCTGTTCAGAGTCAGATATGGCTCTCGGTCAACTTCTTTTTGAACTGAAGGTCTCAGTTTCACAGTTGGGTTCAGGACCACATTGTAGGCTTCAGCTTCTGGCAACCACTTAAAAAAAGATGGCTCTTTACATCATCAAGACATTTCAGCTTTTCTCTTGTGGGATTAGGTTGCCCATCTGGCAGAGAAGGTTGGCCTTAGACCAAAACTGAAGGCCACTCTCAAGAAAGTTACTTCCTCCTCCCTCCCTGTCTCAGCCTAGGCCTAACGGCACCTACTCCCAGGCCTACCAACAAGACCTTGTGAGGTTGGCTAAGTATTTAATCTCGCTGGTTACATCCAGATGCTTTCTTCCTCCTGAGTCCTCATCAGGTAAAAGAAAAAGGTGCACCCCTCCAGACGAATTTACTGATTCTTTGGACTCCGATGAGGACTTTGACCAGGAGGAATCCATCTTTGAAGAAGGTGTTTCCATTGCCTCCTATGGAGATTCTGACTCTGAAGAAAATTTTGCATGGCCGCCACCCACCCCCTCGAGGATATCCCCTTTGGGGAATCATTACATACCTTAAAGGAATACTTCAGGTTAGAATCTCAAGAGTGCCCACAATCCAAGAAAATGATTAGGGAATTTTTCACTCTCCCTGAGCACAGCCCCCCTTGCCATACCTCCCTGTCTTAGAGGTGGTGGACTGTCTTCTAGGATTCTTCCTTAAACCAGACTCTCTGCCCCCCTGCTCCTAGAAAACACAACAGATTTTACAGGATTCTAGATACTTACAAACACCTCTTTAAGAACCCTGTAGCAGCCAGTGAAGTTGTGACTCAAGGCCCTAAGGGAGAAAAAGCTAACTCCTCCAAAAATCCCTTGCCTACTAACAAGGAAGGTAGGGCCCTAGACAGATTTGGTAAGAAAGCCTGCACATCTGCTACCCTTGTCATGAGGCCTTTGAACTGTCAGGTTTATATGGTTAAGTACCAAGAAACTACCTTGAGTAAATGAAACTGAAATTGATGGGATTGAAAACAAAGGTCTCTGTAAGGAGTTGTTGGATCTTTCCAGTCCCTGTTCTCAGGTTGCTAAACACACTCTGCATTGTGGCTATGATGTCATGGAAGCTGGCAGTAGGGCAGCAGCCACAGGATGTCCTTCATGGATGCATCTGCAGTCATAACAAGTGGGTTGTCCTGTCGTCAGGCAGCCCTGCAGTCGGCCGGATTCCAAAGTCCGGGTCCGGCTTCGGCTGATGTCGCACTCCTCCCGACGTCATCTCTGTTGGTCTTCGGGTATATAAGCTTCAGCCGACGCCATTTTCCTCAGTCTTTCTTGCCGCGTGGCGCCCGAAGCAGAAGCTGTTCGCAAGTGCCGGTCGGTCGGATCCAGAGATTACTTCTACCGAATACTACTTCGAAGACTTCTAAAGCTAAGTACCCCGTTGGGGACTCTTTCTTGCCTCAGCCGATGTCAGAAAAAGTTAATAATTGTTTAACCTGTGGGAAACAAATACCTCATAAAGATTTCCACTCTTACTGTCTGCCTTGTTTAGGCCCAGCCCACGACGTAGCAGCCTGTTCGGCCTGTGCCTCTTTCAACCGACGAGCTTAGGCGTCGGTCGGAGTTTGCAGAACAGTTTTTCGGTTCTGATTTTGCGTACATTATGCCGCCGGATCCTCCGACTACCCAATCTACCAAAACGCAAAGATAAAGACCGACACTCGCGGTCCGCGGTTTCGGCCGAAACCACGGTAAAGCAAACCGCGAGTGTCTCGGTTTCGGCCGAAACCGAAAAAACTGATCAAAGTACAGCTGAACCTATTCTTACAACTGAGGCCCCTGCTACAACTCTTGAATCGACCTCAGAAATTTTACCCACTACGGTGGTTGACTTATCAGACACCATCCCCTTGGATGTCTCTACCCCAGCACGTGGTGCTGCTAGGCCTCCAGCAGCCATGTCCATTAAGGCCTTCGCCAGGGCTAAAGCAGCCAAGACTACTAAAACAGTGCCTGTTAAACCCCGCACATCCAGGCCCTCTTCTAGTTCTCAAATGCTTTCTTTGGCAGAAGATTTAATTTCTTTAATTAGAGGATCTCAATCTCACCCAGACAGGGCCTCTCAGCCCCAGAGAAGAGACCTAGGGCAGAGCCCCTGAGCCAGTGTCTTCTGATGATTCTGCTGATGAATCAGACATAACTGACTAGCCAGAGGCTCCTTCTCCAATTTTGAAGATTCTGATGCTGAAGAATCCATTCCAGCTGCTTCCCCACCAGAAGAATTCTCCTTTGGGGAAACCTTGCATGCCATGCGAGAACAGTTCCAATGGCAGCAACAGGATTTTTCAGACTCCAGAAAAGACTTAGGACCTTTCTGCACCTCCCACAGCACAGGCCCTTAGCTATACCTCCTGTTCTCTCTGTGGTGGATGATGCTTTCAATGATGTTTGCTCCGCTCCAGATTCTTTACCCCAGCCCCTGCCAAACCAGACAGATTTTACAGGGTGCCAGATACTCATCACCACCTTTACAAGGCCCCACTTGCAGACCCAGAAACTATATCCCAGGGTCCCAAGGCAGTAGCAGCGACCACAGCTAAAACCCTATTCCTTCTGAAAGGGAAGCAAGGTCATTAGACAGATGGGGTAAAAAGGTCTACACTTCAGCTACTCTCTCAGCTAGAGCTTTAAACTGTCAGTTTCACATGATACAATACCAAGAGTTCATGCTTGATCAGTTAACTAAAAAACTAACCACTGATGAATCTCTTGATAAGAAATATGTATTAGAGACGGTAAATAACATACAACAGGTTAGCAACCATTCCTTAAAATGTGGCTATGATGCACTGGAGGCTTCATTTAGATCAGCCATGACAGGCACAGTGATAAGAAGGCATGCATGGCTAAAGGAACAAGCTTTACCGGATCATGTTAAAGCTAAGTTGCTAGATGCTCCTATGGACAAGACAACTTTGTCTGGTACACCTGCCCAGCAGGTTATGAAGAAAATGGAAGAGAAGGCAAAATCTGTTCAAACTGTTAAAGATTTCTTGCAGGTTCAACCCCCAAGGTTTAGCAGGAACTGGCCTGCCAAAAATTGGTCCTTTCCTGACTCCACAAAATTTCAAAGGGGCAGGAATAGACGTTCCAGAGGCAGAAACCAATCCAGAGGAGGTGCCTACAGAGGACGACAGTGGCAAGGTAACAACAGAGGCACAGACACAGCCACTGCCACTACATCAGCACAACCACAGTGACTTAATCCTAAATCCGCCTACCAGGGAACAAATAGCAGCTCCTCTAGGCGGAAAGTTAACCTTATTTTCAAAGAACTGGCACTACATAACAAAAGACAAGTGGATTTTACAAACCATAGATCAAGGTTACGGTTTCACTTCCACACTTTACCAGTCAAAAGAGGAATGCCAAATCTACCTCCAAATCAAAAACAGAGGCTCTACGCCAGATAATGGAGTTAGCAAACATGAGAGCTGTGGAAAGAGTGCCAACAGCAGAACAAGGAAAGGGGTTCTATTCCAGACTATTCCTAGTTCCAAGAAAGGAAAAAGTTGGAGACCAATTCTCGACCTGTCCACCTTAAATACATACATCATTGTCCCAAAATTCAAAATGCTGACCCTACAGCAACTTCTTCCCATGCTGGGCAAGGAGTCTTGGCTGGTAACTCTAGATCTCAAGGAGGCATACCTGCACGTCCCCATTCGACCAATCTGCAGAAGATACCTCAGATTTCTTGCAGGATCAGAGCACTATCAATTCTCAGCATTGCCCTTTGGCTTATCTACTGCGCCCAGAGTATTCACAAAATGCCTGGCATCAGTAATCGCCCATTGCACACTACAGGGAATTCAAATTTACCCATACCTGGACGACTGCCTGCTACAAGGGGACAACAAAAGCAAGCTGACAACAGATTTACAAAGGGTCATTTACTTGCTACAAGGACTGGGATACACAGTCAATTTACAAAAGTCAAGGCTGATACCATCCCAAACAAGGACATTCTTGGGTGCGGAATTGGACACAGTACAACAAATGGCATTCCTGACTACAGAAAAACGAAAAGAACTTCCTCTTTACTTCTTGGCACTAACAAAACTGAACAAGTTAACAGCAAGAAAAGTTCTGCAGGCCTTGGGCTTCATGGCATCATGCATAATCTTGGTCCCATTTGCCAGACTACATATGAGGAAACTACAGTGGTACCTAAAGAATTTATGGTCCCAACACAGACACAGTCTAGAAACAGAAATCCCACTAATTCCATGCTTAAAACAGGAGTTCCTATGGTGGGCTCAGGCATGCCAGTCAAACCCAGGCCTACCCTTTCGCAGATGTCAACCAAGCCAGACCATCACAACAGGCGCTTCAGACCTAGGATGGGGGCCCACATGCTGGACAAATGCGTGCAAGGATTGTGGACACAGGATCAACTTCACCTGCACATCAATCTAAAAGAAATGCTGGCAGTAAAACTGGCAATCCAAAAGTTCAAACCATTTCTCAAAGAGGGCCAGTTGATGATAAGGACAGACAACACCACAGTCATGTGGTACATCAACAAACAGGGAGGCACTCATTCATACCCCTATGCAGAATGACCTTGGAGCTGTGGACCCTGGCACTCAGCTACAACATTCAGTTACAGGCAATATTTGTACCGGGGAAAGACAATACTCTAGCAGACATATTAAGCAGAACCACCTCGGATGCCCACGAATGGAAGCTGCACCGGACATCTTCAAGACCATCTCAAAGAAATGGGAATGCCACAGATAGACCTATTAGCATCACCTCTCAATCACCAGCTCAAAAATTCTGCACAAGGACATTCCACCCACTGGCATGGAAAGTGGACTCACTCTCCTTCAACTGGAAAGGCCTAACAGCATATGCATTCCCACCTCTTTCTTTGATACACAAGGTACTACTAAAAATCAAGGAAGAACGTCCAAGGATAATCCTGATAGCTCCAAACTGGCCAAGACAACACTGGTACCCACTACTGAAGAGCATGTCTCGAAACAATATGTGGCCAATACCCCTGATGCCTTTGATGTTAACTCAGAACAACTACAG
Source organism: Protopterus annectens (assembly GCF_019279795.1). Classification (NCBI taxonomy): domain Eukaryota; kingdom Metazoa; phylum Chordata; order Ceratodontiformes; family Protopteridae; genus Protopterus; species Protopterus annectens. The sequence goes on along the minus strand of NC_056735.1, from coordinate 357,829,916 downwards.
CATCATACATCCAAACCTAAAACGCTGCAACTGACTGCATGGAACATCACATAGCAGCAGCTAATCCAGAACTTTCCCAAAGAGTTAAAGACATTATTCTTGAAGCGCAGACCTTCAACAAGAAGGAACTATGCTGGAAAATGGAAAAGGTTTGTCATTTGGAGTACGGAAAGAGGAAAAGATGTGTCAAACATAGATATGCCTAACATTCTGGAGTATCTGGCCGAACTTCTTCATTCAGGCCTGTCCTACTCCTCCATCGAGATACATGCATCAGCTATTTCAGCAGAATACAGCTTTGATCCACCTGTTTTTCACCCTTTGCTCAGGCAGTTCCTCAGAGGAATCAAAAATGTAAGACCTCCAAGGAAACCACCATTACCAGCTTGGGATTTAAACTTTGTGCTAGAAAAGTTGACACTATCACCCTTTGAACCAGCAGCAACAGCAGACCTACAACACCTGTCATGGAAAACTGCTTTCCTACTAGCAATTACTTCAGCAAGGAGGGTTTCAGAACTACAGGCCTTAATGGCAGTGCAACCCTTCCTAATCTTCCACCAAGATAGAGTGTCCATGAGGACTAATCCTACATTTATGCCCAAGGTGGTATCCAGAGTGTCTTTAAACCAGGCAATCCACCTACCTACCTTCTTTCCCAACCCACAAAACAGAGGGAAAGAATACTGCATACCTTGGATGTACATAGACAGCTACGCTACTACTTGGACAGAACAAAAATAGCAGAAAGACTGACCAACTTTTGTAGCCTATGCAACAGGAAGGGAAGGAAAAGCTATTTCCAAACAGACAATCTCCAAATGGATAGGAAATTGCATACGATACTGTTACTCCTTCCATGGAAAACCAATTCCACAGAACATAAGACCTCATTCTACAAGGGCAACAGCCACTACCACAGCCTTCTTACGAGGAGTGGCAACCAAAGACATTATTGAGGCGGCTACTTGGACCTCCGTGCATACATTTGCCAAGCATTATAATTTGCCTCTATATTCCAGATCCCGAGCAGGGTTTGCCACTGCTGTACTGCAAGGGATCCTAAACACACCATAATCTACCTTTATCCTCCTCCCTAGTTGGCTATGGTATTCTACCCAGTTGTTATGACTGCAGATGCATCCATGAAGGACATAGTACAGTTTTGTACCTACCATAAATGTAGATGTCCGAACTGGATAGCATCTGCAGTCAGGATTACTCCCTCCTTCCCTCTGTGGTACTCCTAGGGTGTTTACCCTCCTAATAGCTAGCTGTTGGGGAGTCTTTATGGTGTATTTGTTTGTATATATGTACATATATGCTTATTGTTGTGTTTACCTCTATCTATTTGGAAACATTGGCATCTATCCAAATTTTAGCCTGCAAGAGGGCTACTGGCATCTGGGGCAAGAAACACTGAGGAAAATGGCGTCTGCTGATGCTTATATACCCGAAGACCAACAGAGATGACGTCGGGAGGAGTGCGACATCAGCCGAAGCCGGACCCGGACTTTGGAATCCGGCCGACTGCAGGGCTGCCTGACGACAGGACAACCCACTTGTTATGACTGCAGATGCTATCCAGTTCGGACATCTACATTTATGGTAGGTACAAAACTGTACTTTTTTGTCATCAGAAGACATGCTTAGCTGAGAGAACAGTCCCTCCCAGACCACATCAGATGTAGTTTCCTTGTGCCCCATTAGACAAAGATTTTCTCTTTGGCCCCAGGTCTGAAGCGGTCCTTAAGTAAATGGGAGGATGTCCAAGTCCATGCAGACCAACAAGGACCTCCAAATCCATCCTCCTCATTTCAGCAGGAATTGTCCTACCCAGCACTGCTCCTTTACAGCCCAATCTAAGCCTAAACAAAGAAAACCCCATAGGGAAAGGAACTAAAGAAGACACACATGGCCCAGACAACTACAAATAGAGTCCAATAACCAGGGAGTTGTCATCCACAGGCCCCTAGAAGGGAGTGACCATGACTGAGAAGCATGGTTACCCCCCCCCCCCCCCCGGCTAACGCTATTCCACAGAAACTGGACGGTCATTGCCAGGGACCAATAGGTGCTAAACATCAATTCAAACAGTCACAGACTCAAGTTCAAGCAGTCCTTGGTTTATTCAGGCCTCCCAGACATTCCTTCAAACCAAAAATCTGAGGCATTAACCCAGACAGAGATTCTGTGCTCTCAGGGTCCTTTACCAGAACACTTACAAGGAAGAACTTTTATTCCAGACCCTTCCTTGTACCCCAAAAAACAAAGTACCTGGAGGCCAGTTCTGGACCTGTCAAAGCTCAACCAGTTTTTACTGGTTCCAAAATTCAAAGCGCTAATTCTTCAAAAACTTCTGCCCATGGTTTCACCCAAAGATTTCATGGCTACCCTAGACTTAAAATATTTGTACTTCCATGTTCTCTTAGGGGAATCACACACAAGCTTCTTGTGCTGCAGAGCAGGTACCAGACTATCAATTCTGTGCTCTGCCCTTTGACTTGGTATACTGCTCCCAGGGTCTTCACAAAATGTATAGCACCAGTGATAGCCTTCTGCAGAACAGTGCACAAAAATCTCAGACCCCACAAACAGGATTTGTTCCTAGGTCCCTCCTGAACTCAACCCTCCAGAAGGCCTTTTTACCCTCTGTCACACTTTCCTTTCTGAGCCTGTATTTCAGGGATTACCTCATATACCTCATAGCCAGGGAGTATCTCAGGGCCCGGGTTGCATGGCCTCATGCATCGTTATGATTCCTCTGGCCAGATGGCACATTAGAACTTCAGTGGTACTTCAAGAATGTGTGGTGACAACATGCAAAGCCTCTTGCTTTCAAGATAAACTGCTTCCTTGCCTCAGGAAGGAGTTTGCCTGGTGGACCCTGGCATGTTCTCTCAGTCTACGTCTCCACTTCAGGATCACTCCTCAGGAACAAACTCTGACTGATGGATCAGAAATAGCCTGAGTAGCCCACTTCAATAGCTTTCAGACTCAAGGAAGTTGGGGCTCCCAAGTTTAGTGCAAACACATAAATCTAAAAGAACTTATGGCAGTTCAAAAAATCCTGATTGCTTTCCAAAAGAAATGGAAACCTGGAGTGCTACTGGTGAAGACAGAAAGTAGCAAAGTTATGTGTTACATGGACAAACTGGGAGGGACTCATTCTTACCCACTTTGCCATGGATGTTTGGGAAACGGTTCACTCCCTAGGATTGCACCTCATTTCTCAGTACCTACCAGGAGACAGCAACCATATAATGGATTACCTCAGTAGATGCCTGTCAGACCCCTTTGAGTCACTACTGCATTGGCATGTCTTTCACAACATAGCCAAAAAGTAGGATGTGCCATAAATAGACCATTTTGCCACCAAAGAAAATGCTCACTTGAAAAGGTTTTGCTCCAGGAACAAAATAAATTTAACCTAGAAGACAGATGCCTACTCTTTTACTTGTACAGACCTTTTCCTACAGTACCACGATTCCCCAGGGCATTGTTAAAGATAAGGAAAGAGGGTCCAGTAGTAATCCTGATAACTCCAGATCGGCCTACACAGCACTCGTGGCCTCTGCTCTTCAGCCTAACCAGCACAGAGCCATGGCAGCTGCTGCAGAGATTGGACTTGCTAACACAGGACAGGGGCAAGATATAATATACCCCAACCTGCAGACACTCTCAGATTGTCAGCATGGACAGTACCTTGATCCCATGGAGGGAATCTCTTCTTGACATACAGATCCTGGACATCCTAAAAAAGGCCAGGAGACCAAGCATTAGGAAGTCTTACTCTCCAAATGGAAAAGATTCACCATTTGGTGTAGATAGAAGGCACAAAACACTTGTCTGGCTCAGCTTCCTTTTTATCCTCTCATATTTGTCCAGCCTTTTTGAAAAAGGCCTCTCGTACTCCTCCATTAGAATCTGTGCTTCAGCAATATCTGCCTACTCAACTTTTTTTTTCTCACCCCCTCATGAAACAGTTCTGAGAGGGGTTGTCCACATTAGGCCACCCAGGAAGCCTTCGGTCCCTCCCTGGGACCTCAGTTTTGTTTTGGAAAAACTTACCCTTCCATCCTTTGAACCAGCTGCTTCCACTGAGTTAAAATTTTTGACCTGGAAGACTGGCTTTCTATTACCTATTATGTCAGCCAGAAAAGTGCCTGAGCTTCAGGCCCTCGTGTGTGGAACCCTTCGCCAATTTCTACCCAGACAGTCTCTCTCAGGACCAATCCTTCCTTTATGCCCAATGTGGTGACAGAGACTTTGTTAAATAAATCCATACATTTTCCTGCTTTCTTCCCCAGCCCCCAAAACAAGGGAGAAAGGATCCTGCATTATTTGGATGTATATAGGCAACTGTGTTGTTTAGACAAAACCAAGAATATCAGGAAATCAGACCAACATTTTGCGATCTTTGTCAGTAGCTCTGAGGGAGACCAGTCTCAAAACAAAGCATCTCCAAATGGATCTCCCGCTATCTCCTTTGTTACAACCATCATGGTAAGAAGCCCCCTGATGCTGTAAGGACTCGTTCCAACAGGGCTTCTGCTACCTCTATAGCCACAAGGGCATTTTCAAAGCAGTTACTTGGTCCTCAGTGTATACCTTTATCAAACATTACCATCTTCCTACCTCTTCAAGTTCAGAGCAGGATTTGCCATTATTTTGCAAGGCATCAGCACCTCTCTTTAATCTTCCATCTGCCCTCATTTTCACCTTTGGGAATCAATTCATAAGTCAGGACTGCAGTAGTGAAACTTGAAGAAACCTAGTGCAGTTGTGTAAACTTGCCATAAATGTAGATGTTCAAGTGTATTCACTGTTTCAGTATTTCTCTCCTTCATTCTCTGGTCTGATGGATGGGCTACTACACAAACCCTCTAAGTCTGGGTTATTCTGTCCCCTTCCGCTTTCTCCATTACTCTGGATTTCAGGGTCTCAGTCCCATGACCTCAGACGCATGTTAGGGGGCTCCTGCTTCGTGGGAACAAGGAAGTAATGTGGTCATGGTGCCAGTTGGACTCACTTTATACCCAAACATAGTGTTGTCGGCTAGGGTGTCCATCAGCTCCTGGAGGAGAGAAAGAAGTCTCTGGTAGTCAGGGCAGCCAAGGGCTTCCACAGTGGGAAGTTCTACAAGTCAGGACTGCAACAGTGAATGCACTCAAACATCTATATTGATGGTAAGTGTACACAACTGTACTATCCTTATCCAATTGTTCTAGTTGTAGTTGAATTGGATTAGGGTGGAACTGTAATACACATAGATGGGGACCTTGTTCCAGAGAAAGGGTAGTCTCTGGGATACATACCTGTCACTTCTGCAAGTTCTGTTTATATTGCACACAAGGTTTAAGTTTTCAGAATGGGTAATTCTGATGCTGTTTGTTTTGCAGATATGCAGGAGGTCCATCAGAGTGAGGTTTGACTATGCTATGTATGCCAGGCATAGATCTCCCCTTAGCCTGTAGGAGACAGAATACAGGGCTAGGGCCTTGAGGTGGTCTGCATAGGACCTTTTACTTACTCCCTTTATTCTTTTAGTGTGGAACCTCTGTGAATGTTCCAATTGTTCGATATGCCTGGTTAGGTATATATCAAAGGGATCATTGTGCTCAATGATAGATCTGATTAGTGCCAAGATCTGATGAGTGCTGAATACAGTGGAACAGTGACTTACTTGGACTTGGATGCCATACCTTTGTTTGCAAGTTACACAACATAGAATGATTAATTCACTACTATAGACACATGATGGGTACACACACAGACAGTAATTTAATTTTGACCAAGTCCCTGACTACTGGGTCAACTCTTAGAGTGTGTTGTCAATATGGTAGTTACCAGGGGCTAATGACATCCTGAAGGATATTGTTAAGCATTTCTTGACATTTACTTATAGTCTGTGGCTCTCACACCAGTTGTTGTCTGTCAGCCCTTCCTTCAGAATGTTTGGGTTGGTGGGGGATTCAACGACGGCTTGAAATTTGCAATCATCTGCAGCTTAGTCAGCCAGAAGCCATTGATACTGGTTTTGACTTCTTCAAAGAAATAAATACCAAAAAGGAGCGATCCCAGGACCGATCCTGAGGGTCTCTGCTTGTGGCTCTCCATTTTGTAAAGGTGGACTACCTTCCTGGGTCCTGTCTGTGAGACAGCTAGCTATCCACTGGTTGTCATAAAGGTTTGTATGTAACCTCTTGAGTTTTTAAACCATGCCTGAGTGGGGTATTGTGTCCAGTGCCTTGGCCAGGTCATGGTAGGCATTGTGAAGCATTTTGCCCTCATCCATTGCTTTGGCGAGTTTCTCAAAGAAGTTAACCAGGTTGATTAGGCATGACCTGCCCTTGGTGAAACCATATTGGGTTGAGCCTAATGTGTGGAGTTTTCCTATGTTATCATCTATCATTTCCATCATAATTCTTTCCATGGCTTTGCATGCGAGACTGAGACTTATGGGTCAGTAGTTGGCTGTGTTAGTAGATGGCCCACTTTTGTGCAGAGGGATGACTGTTGCTTTTCTCCATTCATGAGACACAAAGCCTGTTTGGAGGCTACAGTTAAACAGCAATTCCAGAGGACCTTATAGATCATGTTTCATGCTATTTAGAAGGCAAAGAGTAATTAGAACTGTCCATAGAGATCAATGCGATACAACGGAAGTAAACAGGATATATTACTGTGCAGCAAAATTAATAATAGATAAAATTCTACCACAAGAACACTGGGTAGTAAGGGAAATGAAGGGGAGAAATTGAATTCCATCATGTTAGTATCAAAGAGAAAATTATAAAGCAGTTAAAACAAGCGTCACTGTTAGAGGAGTAGAGAGCAGGGAACATATCAACAAAAATACTTAGTGAGATAAAAGCAATGCACAGTATTATAATGGACCAGGAGCTGTCATACACAATCACAAATAATAAATTAAAAATTTCAGCACAGTCAGAAAAACTTAAAAAGATACACAGATAAATATAAAGGAAGAGTACAAAGTAAGCAATTTATTGCTGATCCCAAAAAGTTTTATAGAGAATTGGGTAAAGATAAAAGAAATTGAAAGACCACCCAAAAAGGAAGAAATAGATGCACTTTGGAGAAGTATTTATGAATGCCCTATGGAATATAACAAAGATGCTAAATAGATAGAAGAAGTAAAGTAAAGGGAAAGTATAAGAAGTTCAAAGGTACAGGATATGAAATGGGATGAAGTTACAGCCAGAGAGATTGAAACAAAGTTAAGAAAAGCCTCTAATTGGAAAACATCAGGCCCAGATGCAGTACCTAACTTATGGTTAAAAGTATTAACATCTTTGCATGAAGATTTAGCCATAAGTAAGAACTGTTTTTATAAGTGCACCATGAACAGACACCAACCTGGCTAACTGGAAAAACAGTGCTCCTACTTAAGAGTGAACCTGCAAGCCACCCTAAAAATTATAGACTAAAAACTTGCCTTCTAACTACATATAAACTGTACACCAGAATTGATGCAGAGAGAGGTTAGAGTCATTTAGAAGAAAACTCAAATCATGCTAATAGAACAAAAGGGCAGTAAAAGAGTCATATGGAACAAAGGATCATCTATTGCTAAGTAAAGTCATAATGAAGAACTGTAAAAAGGGGATGAATCTAAGCATGGCATGGATTGACTACAAAAAAGCATTTGATAGTATCCCACATTCATGCATAAAAGAGTGCTTAAAATGTGTAAGATATATCCTACACTGAACAAGCGCATTACAGTGACTACGAAACACTGGCAGACCACTTTGCAATTAAACCATGATAAAGGACAAATTATTATATTCCAGGGTGCCTCTCTGCTAGTCTGTCTTGCCCTTAACCCATTAAGCTGTCTACTTAACAAATTAGGCCATGGCTATAATTTGGCTCCTAGAAAACAGTGTAAAGACTTCTTGTCTTCACTTTGTTGATAATTTAAAACTATACTCATCAGAGGAGGAACTTAAAGCACAACTGCAAGTAGTCAGAACTTTTTCAGATGATATAAGTATGTCATTTGCTCTTGATAAATGTGCAAAAGCAACCTTTAAAGCAGGAAAACTGCAGCACCAAGAGAACATCAGTTTGAGACAGGAATGTGATATAAAAGAACTTGAGCAAGATGGACTATATAAATATTTGGGAATTGATGAAGGATCAATAATAAAACATGAACAAATGTGAATAAAACTTAGGAATATTTTAGAAGACTTAAATTAATCTTGAAAACAGCATTGCCATCTAGGAACAAAATTCAAGCCATAAACCAGTTTGCTCTTCGTGTCCTAACTTACAGTTTTGGAGTGACTTGACTGGCCATAAAACATGTTGGATAGATTAGATAGGAAAGCAGCTTCATGCTCACTAAATGATTTGTAAAAATCCGCGCATACCAAGGTTACATATTCCCTGTTCCAAAGGAGGTATGGGCCTCCTTGAAATTGATTACATGTATAGATTTGCAATTGTGAGACTGCACACATCTGCTGACCTCACAGGGCTGAAACGTAGTGAAAGTTTTGAAACATGAGAATAAATTTAAGATGACTTCCCTGCTTAGTCTGACAGAAGCATATCAACATCAAGCAGGAATGGAAATCAAACCAGAAGAAGATAAACATCAGGTGGAAACTGAATGTGCCAAAAAACAAAAAGATTCGATGAGAAGCCAAGAAATGTGCAAAATGCATAAATATAGTTGCAAGTATAGAAAACTTCTCGACGAACCTCAGTATCAAAAGCAGGCATGGTTAAGGAGAGGCAAATTCAAATGAAAAGATGAAAGGTTAATATTGGTGGCCCAAGACAGTGGGCTACACACACATTGGTTTACAAAGTCTATTGAACATGTGGGAGAAACAGACAAATGTAGGTTTTGTAAAACAGAATTGGAAACAGTTGCCTACCTTGTTGCTGGTTTTGATACACTAATGGCAGAAGGACTGTATACTGAAATGCATAATAATGTGGCAAGACTATTGCACTGTGGATTGTGCAAACATTATGGTATGGAAGTGGCTGAAAAACACTGGAAACATGAGCCATAAAGCATTATAGAAAATGATTGTCTACATCACATGGGATCACCCATTACCAACAGTTCAAAAGATAGATGCGAGGAAAACCAGATATATAGTGGTCCACGAAAAGAAGACAAAAGTAACATTGATCATTGACTACAGTGTCTTCTGTACAGCGACACAAAGTCATAAAATATCAGGATTTGCAGGCAGAAAGTAGAGTTGATGTCACATACTAGGTTGAGTTCTCTATAGTGAATGCATCTTATACCATTTGATTTACGAATGTGCAGCATTTCCAGTAAAGCAGGATATGAGATTGCTTTATAAGCAAGGCAGAGGTCACTTCTGAGTAGTCTGTAAAACGCAGAGTATAGCGACAGTGATTTCAATTTATCAAAGTATAACATTATGATGAAGACCCTAAATGTTCTTTGTAAGAAACTTTTGAGGTCTTTCCAGTTGCTGTAAGTGCCTTGTGTAAGGTACATACCAGAGGTAGCATTGTATTCTATTAGTGACCTGAGGAGTGGTAGGGGGGGGTTGTAACCTCTTTTGTTCTGCATGCAATGCCTTTACTTATTAGGTGGGCAAAGTAGAAAGCCTTTCTTTACTTATTAGGTGGGCAAAGTAGAAAGCCTTTCTTATCACTGTTCTGCATGCAATGCATTTACTTATTAGGTGAGCAAAGTAGAAAGCCTTTCTTTACTTATTAGGTGGGCAATGTAGAAAGCCTTTCTTATCACTGTGGGCACATGGTGGTCAAAGGGAAGGTTGCTGTCAACATGTGTGGCCAAATCTCTCACCACTGACAACATGCTTTGGGTGTTATTATTGTGATAATCTGCAGGGATGTAGCTCTTGCCAGAGGGGATGATGATGCATTTTTTTGCACTGAGTTTTACCCCATGACCTTGGCACCAGTTGTTTGTCTGTGCAAGTCCCTCTTGTAGGATGTTGACATCATTTGGGGACTCGATGACTGCACCCCGTTTGCAATGATCAGCAAACTTTGTCAGCCGTAGTCCTTTTGTGTTAACCTGTACATCCAAGTAGAAGATTCCAAACAGTAGTGGCCTCACTACCAGTCCCTGTGGAACACCAGTGGTTACGGGTCGGCTGGTGGAGGTAGTCACCAATTTTTACTATGTGCATTCTATCGGTGAGCCAGTTTGCAACCCACCTGACAATATATGGGTTGATCACCAGCTGGGTGAGTTTATCAGTGATGCCTGAGTGGGGAATATTGTCAAAGGCCTTGACCAGGTCAAGATAGGCTGTATGTGTGGATTTGCCTTTGTCCAGGACTTTGGCGACCAGAAGTCGTCCACCAAGTTCAAGAAGTAGGATCTCCCTTTAAGAAAGCCAAAATGGGTTGGGTCGAGTGTTTGGAGATGAGTTATATTTGATAGTATTTCCTGAGGGAAGGTTGAGGGGGTGAGAGGGGTAAAGTTAAAGCTGAATTTGTTGGCCAGTAGGTTTGCTGTATCTTCTGGCTCAGTATAGGTGGTTCCATTTGCAATGAGCTCTGGACACAATTGTGTATTGCCTTTGAGGTTGCGGACATAGCTAAAGAATGCCTTGTTGTTGTCCCTGGCCCGAGAAGCCAAATTTACCTCAGATTTGGCTTTGATGGACTTTTTGCCCTCTGAAGAGTTTTAGTTTGAAAGCGCTTTTACCCTGCTGGGTGCTGCACCTCCTAATTTTTTAAATGATTTTCTTCCTTCTGTTTTACAGCCTATTAATGTGATTCCAGCAGGGTGGTTTGTTTTTTGAATTCGTTCAGTATTACTTCCTGGTGGGTACAGCTGCCTCTGAATATTCTGTAGCCAACAGACTACAGTAACTTGAATCTCATTCCTGCCTCTCAGTATACCGTGTGTGTGTCTGTGTGTGTGTGTGTGTGTGTGTGTGTGTGTGTGTGTGTGCGTTCGTTTGCTCTCTGGGGTAGAACACTGATCTCCAAGGACCCATTTCAACTCTGCCAGGGAGAGGTGTCAGGTTAAGTGACTTGCTCATAGTCACACAGTTATGCAGTGAAGGCTGTGGAAATCAAACTTTGCATCGCTAGATCACAGAAAACAGCTCCTTAAATCCTCTTAACCAACTGCTAGACTTAGGTTCATGGCTAATTACTAGGCTTGCTGCCTTAATTGGCCATCTTACTCCAGTCTATTCTTGCCCACCCCTAGACAAAGTCTTCCTCCCTCATTTTCAGGCCGTAGACTTTTCCTGTTTTTTCTAGTACGTGTTCTCAAGCTCCTCTCTTTTCTTTCCACACCTCTTCTCCTTTCAAGTCATAACTATTTATTTAACATTTGTTAACCGAGAAAGTCCGACTTGGAACAAAGCTAATTTTCAGTGAAGGCCTGTGGAGAAATGCTCCAGATGCATGTCTTTATAATGTGGGAGGAAACCGGAGCACCCGGAGGAAACCCACACGAACGCAGAGAGGACATACAGACTCTGCACAGAAGGCACGCCAGCTGAGAATTGAACTGGAGAACCCCTTGCTGTGAGGCAACAATGCTACTGCTGCACCACTGCTCAGTCCGTTGATTGATGTATACTCCAAAGTATGATATCATTGAGTGTTTTTACTGATGTACTGTCTACTGCATAAGCATAGCTTTATTTTTATGCTCTGTTCATATGTAATTACATGTAGTCTTTGTCACTGATGAGTTATTAACCTGTGTAATAATTGGAGCTTTTCCCCTGGGCCTCCGCTGAAAAAGGACTTGTGTCCAGTCGGACTTTCCTGGTTACCAAATTTAAAATAAATAATTTTACGCCTAGCCAAGTTCCTTCCCAAAGGTGAGAATGAAGAACTGTGCCTTGTGTCTGTGAGCCAAACACCTTAACCACTGTACCAGCTCCAACCTTCCTGCTTTTAAGGGAAAGGCAAAAGCAATTTTGGACCTTTTCCTGTCTTACTTAGAGATATTGAAGAGATCCCCTGCCATTCTTTGGGGTGCTGTCGGGTACATTCAGCATACAGCACTGTGCATTTGGATTATGTCATTATTAAAAAGAGTGATTTGGAATGCAGAACTATTTCAGACTTGTTTGTACATTAGTGCCATCAGTTAAATGGAGTATAGACTTCAGGTCTCTCAGGAGAAGCTTCCTTTCCCACCCGCTGGTACCACAAGTATTAGATATGACAATCAGGAGCAGCCACTAAGGGAATTGATAGAGAAATTTGTACCACAGTTCCTGAACGTCTAAAGTTTCTGGCTGTAGTGGTGAAATGTTTTAAGCTTGATAAATGACTCAAGTATTTGAGTGATCCTAATGCAGAGGAATTTTTTTCTTTTCTAGAAAGGACATTGTAAAACTCTTCATGTAACAACTTAAGGGACGTTCTTCGTGTTTCACTGTTGCAGTCATTATATTTGGGTAATCTGCTGGCAGGTTGCCATCAGTCTGCCTGATTAACAAAGTCTTGGGTCCTGCGTCGGTTGCTGTCCCTTCCATGACGTCAGGTCATCAGGGGTATAAAACATGCAGCAAACACCATTTTCATCAGTCTTTCTTGCCGTGCGGTGCCCGAAGCAGAAGCAGTTCGCAAGTGCCAGTCGGCCGACTCCTGAAATTTTCGTTTTCGAGTTTCAGAACCGAAGTCTTCAACCTAAGGCTAAGTACCCAGTTGGGGAAAGTTTTTCTTGCTCCTTACCGATGTCAGTAAAAGTTAAAAATTGTATTACTTGTGGGAAGCAAATTCCTCATAAGGATTTTCATTTGTACTGTATTCCTTGCCTAGACCCTGACCACAACGTGCCTTGCTGTCAGTTTTGTGCTGAATTTAATCAACGCACTATTAAGCGTCGGTATATTTTTGCATCAAAATATTTTGGCTCAAGATTTAACTATCCAGAAATGTCATCAGTTAGCAATCCGACTACCGGAATACACAAAAAACGCAAAGAAAAAGATGGAAACAGACTGTTGAGGTCCAAAACAGATGACGAAGCTTCTCCTAAGCCTGTCTCCGGTTCGCCGGTACTCAGTGAGGTGCTTTTGCAGCCCCTGATACCCGCTGCTTTTGATTCGCAGGCCTCTACTGAGACCCATTCTGAGTCCGGTATGCAGCGAGAAACTTTAAGTATTTAACCCGTGGATGTCTCTACCTTAGATGGGTCCGGAGCCGCTGAGCAGGCACTGGCTTCTGAGGGTGTTTTCAGGCCTAAAGACTTGTATATTAAACTGACACCATCTTCAAAACCTAGGCCAAAATCAATCCTTAAAAAACAAATTATCAAAATGGTTGAGGATTTAATTACCTTGATCAGGGGTTCCCATCAGATCATGTTTCTATTTCTTCTGATTCCTCTTCTGATCAGGAATTATCTATTCCACCTTATGAGGACTTTGATGCAGAAGATACCATCCCTTCTGCTTCTCCTCCTGAGGATTTTCTTTTGGAGAAACTTTGTGTACCTTAAGGGAACACTTTCACTGGGAGAGTCAGGATTTCTCAGAATCTAAAAAGAGGCTTTGGGATTTCCCTTTTCTTCCTCAGCATAGGCCTTTGGCTATACCTCCTGTTCTAGACATTGTTGATGATGTTTTCTCAGAATCCAGCATGGCTCCTGATTCCCTGCCTCCAGCTCCTAGTAAGCCACACAGATATTACAGGGTTCCTGACTCCCACAAATTCCTTTTTAAAAATCCTACTGCTGACCCTGAAACCATTTCTCGGGGTCCCAAGGACGTTAAGTTTCTGCTGCTAAAAATCCTACCTCTTCTGATAGAGACTCCAGGGGGCTGGATAGATGGGGTAAGAAGGTTTTCACGTCTGCAACCTTGGCAATCAGGGCTTTAAACTGTCAATTTCATATGCTTAAATATCAGCAGCATGTCATGTGCTTACTTAAACAGAAAATTATGTTGATTTCTGACCGTGTGGAAAATAGAGTTGCAGGATTTATTGCATTCAGCTGAACAAGTTGGAAAACATGATTTTCAGTGTGGTTTTGATTCCTTGGAGGCCTCTTGCAGGGCCGCTGTAACTAGATCTGTGATAAGAAGGAATGCTTGGCTCAAGGAGCAAAATCTGCCTGATCATGTTAAAGCAAAACTGTTGTATGCTCCTTTACAACAGGACGATCTATTTGGTAATAAGGCAGAAGAAGTTTTGAAAAAGATGGAAGATAAAGCTAAATCTATGCAAACTGTAAAAGATTTCGTACAAGTGCAGCCACCCAGGTTCAGTAGGCTCTGGCCTGCTAAGAATTGATCCTTTCCAGTACCCACCTGAGCCACTCGGGTCAAACCCAGACACTCCAACGGCTCCAGGTTTCAGTCACAAGGAACTTGTAGAACAAAACAATGGTGTGCCTCCACCTCCAAATCTGGAAGTAACAAGGCACCTTCCTATAGTATACAGTCTCAATGACTTTCCTCTGCAGTCACCAAGCACTTGTCTCTTGGACGCCCCTTTGGGGGAAAAACTGGCACTTCAGGCGTGAAATTGGCAACTAATTACCCAGGACAAGTGGGTTTTAAATATAGTGTCCCATGTTACAGATTTCATTTTCACACATTGCCAATCCCAAACGGATGGCCAGATCTGCCTCCAAATCAGTGGGCAGAGGCCCAGAAACAAGTAATATCCCTCATGAATATGGGGGCTTTCCAACCAGTACCAGAAAAGGAAAAGGGACAAGGTTTTTATTGAAGACTTTTCCTGGTACCCAGAAAAGACAAATCATGGCTTCCAATTCTGGACTTATCCATTCTAAATACATTTCTGGACATTCCAAAATTCAAGATGCTGATTCTGCAACAGTTACTGCCTATGCTAGGCAAGGATGCCTGGTTGGTAACTCTAGACTTAAGAGGCTTACCTGCATATCCCAGTCAGGGAATCTTGCAGAAGATACTTCCGCTTCAAAGCAGGCTGTTTGAATTACCAGTTCACTGCACTGCCCTTTGGCTTATCTACTGCGCCCAGGGTCTTCAGAAAGTGCCTGGCACCAGTAATTGCATTTTGGAGACAAAGAAACATTTAAATTTATCCGTACCTGGATGATTATCTAATTCAGGCAGAAAACAAGGACACTCTTCAAAAACATCTGGTGTTTGTAAAAAGGCTTCTAACTTGTCTAGGGTACACCATTAATGAAAATAAATCACAACTGGTATCCTCTCAAATAATTACATTCCTGGGTGCAAGCTTGAATACAACTGCCCAGATGACTTAACCTCACGCCAGAAAAACAAATGCAATTGATGACTGACTTCAAACCTTTGGCCACAAAAATCCAGCTTATCTGCAAGACAAATTCTGTAGGCCTTGGGGTTCATGGCTTCCTGCATTCTAATAATTCCATATGCAAGACTGCATATGAGGAAACTTCAATGGTACCTAAAAAGCTTATGGAGTCAACATTTTCATAGCCTGGAAACAATGATTCTTATCATTCCTTGCCTGCAGCAAGAGTTCGTATGGTGGGCTGAGGCCTGTCACCAAAAAAAGGGACTGTCATTCATTCTACCCCCTGCCACCCAAACCCTGACTACAGACGCATCAGATTATGCTTAGGGGGTGCATCTGACAGGGAGATGCATTCAAGGCCAATGGAGCCCAAATCAAATGCACCTACATAGGTTCATAGGTTCATACTAGGCTATCTGCCCTAGGGCATTTATAAGCCCTAGCCATAGTGTGTTTGGCTTTCGCCACCCATTTTAAATTAATTTTGTTATGCCCTTTTTCGAGGTTAGTATACTGTGCCTCTGTCTAACAGTGACACAGATGTGATACCTGGGGAAAACCTATGATCTCCCATCCACTCATCAAGATTCCTCTTGAAGAGAGTCAATGAGGGACTCTGCCTAACCTGGACTGGGATTTTATTCCAGAGTGAAGGGAGCCTCTGGGTTATGAATCTGTCCCTCCAGCATGCCCTATTTATTTCAGTGCTGAGGTTCAAGTCTCTCGAGTGCGTAGCTCGATGGGATTTGGATTTTCTGAGGTGCAGCATGTCCATTAATTTCGGGTTGGACATGGCTTTATACGTCGGGCACAGATCGCCTCTGAGCAGGCGGTATGCCACTGAGTAGAGCTGGAGTTTCTTTAACCGGGCAGCATATGGCATCTGTTTGAGCCCTTTGATCCTCTTGGTGAGGTACTTTTGGGGTCTTTCCAGTTGCTGCAGGTGTCTGGTAAGGTACATCCCAAAAGGGGCATTGTACTCAATTATGGGCCTGATGAGGGATGAGTAAAGAGGCACGATGACCTCCCCTGATCTAGATGTGAAGCTCTTCATGATTAGGTGGGCTATATAAAATGTTTTTCTAACCACTTTGGCCACGTGGTTGTCAAATGAGAGATTGCTATCAACTTGGGTCCCCAGGTCCCTAATTACTTCTTCTGTACTTAATGGATTACCACCTATGTGGTAATTTGTGGGCACTTTGTTTTTGCCAAAGGGGATGACTATACACTTTGTGGCGTTTAGCTTGAGGCCATGGCTCTGGCACCAGTTGTCCATTTCTATGAGGCCCTTTTGGAGGATGCTTGTGTCGGCTGGAGAGTCGATTATGGCGCCCAGTTTGCAGTCAACTGCGAACTTGGTCAGCCACAGTCCTTCCATGCTGGCCTGTACCTACGAGAAATATATACTGAACAAGAGAGGTCCCAGGACTGAGCCTTGTGGGACGCCACTTGTAACTGGTTTGGAGTGTGACATGGCTCCAGCAATTCTAACCATGTGGGTTCTGTCCTTGAGCCAGTTTGCAACCCATCTAGTGATGTAGGGATTTATATTTAAGCTGGTTTGCTTATCTATAATGCCCGAGTGGGGTATTGTATCGAAGGCTTTTGCGAGGTCCAGGTAGGCTGTGTGGACCACCTTCCCCTCGTCAATGGCCTTGGTGACTGTTTCAAAAGAAATATCAACCAGAAAGAGATGCTAGCTGTACAGAATGCTCTGACAACCTTCAAGGACTATCTTCATCCAGGACAACTACTGATAAAGACAGACAACACCACAGTCATGTGGTACATAAACAAGCAGGGGGGTACCCATTCCTACCCCCTTTGCAGACTAGCCATGGCTTTGTGCAACACGGCCTAGACTTATCAAATACTTGTACAAGCTCAATTCCTGCCAGGAAAGCAAAATACTCTGGCAGACGAACTAAGCAGAAATCTTATGGACCCACACAAATGGAAACTGGATCCAGAAATCTTCAACATGTTGACACGCAAATGGGAGAGCCCAGACATAGATCTTTTTGCCTCACCCCAAAACTATCAGTTGGACAAATTCTGCACAAGAATTCATCACAGAAAAGCTTGGAAAGTGGATGCTCTATCCTTCAGCTGGAAAAAGTCTATGCCTTTCCCCCTCTGCCTCTGCTCTCCAAGGTCTTAATAAAAGTCAGACAGGAAAAACCAAAAATGATTCTGATTGCTCCAGACTGGCCTCGCCAACACTGGTACCAACTCCTATGCAATATGTAACACCACCTCTGTGGTACCTGCATCAGCCACCTTTAATCTACTGTCTCAGCAGAACTATCAAGTTCTGCACACTCCGCTCCAAACTCTGAATCTTGCAGCATGCTTAATCAACTAATTTCACCAGTTACATCTCTCAGCAAACCTGTGATGGATGTCATTTTTAAGGCTAGAAGGCCTAGTACTAGAAAATATTATGCTGATAAATGGAAAAGATTCTGTGCCTGGAACCAAGCACAAGGAATAAGCACAGCAATGCCCAATATTCCTCAGATTCCGCAATATTTAACTGAGATGCTTCACAAGGGCCTATCTTTTTTCTTCCATAAAAATCCCATGCCTCTGCCATTTCAGCTCATTACAACACAGAGCATCCCCTCTTTTCTCATCCCCTGCTTAAGCAGTACCTCAGAGGGGCCAAATATTTAAGACCTTCCAGGAGAGCACAAATTCCTGCATGGGACCTCAATTGTGTGTTGGAAAAACTCACCCTACCTCCTTTTGAACCAGCTGCTACTGCGGACATAAAATTTCTCTCTTGGATGACTGCTTTTCTTTTAGCAGTCACTTCAGCTAAAAGGATTTCAGAACTACAGGCTCTCATGGCAGTGGAGCCTTTTATTATCTTCTACCCGGACAGGGTGGCATTCAGGACCAATCCATCCTTTATGCCTAAAGTAGTATCTAGTGTGGCTCTTAATCAGACCATTCATCTGCCAACCTTTTTCCCAAATCCACAGAACAAGGGTGAACAGATTCTGCATTCATTGGATGTACACAGACAACTAAGATTCTACTTGAATAGGACAAAATCTCTAAGAAAATCTCAGCAATTACTGGTGGCATTTGCTGCAGGGAAAAAGGGAAAGGCTATTTCAAAATGGATAAGCCATTGTATTAGTTTCTGTTATACATGCACCATGGTAAACCTGTCCCCAAGGGGATCAGATCCCATTCCACCAAGGCTGCATCTACTTCTGCAGCCTTTCTCAGAGGGGTTCCTACCAGAAACATTCTAGAAGCTGCTGCCTGGAGCTCTGTTCATACGTTCACCAAACATTACCATTTACCTCTCTTCTCCAATGCAGGGCCTTATAGCTGCTCCTAATGCTGTATAATTCCATCCTCCCAACCATAGCTTTGGGATTCTACCCAAATGTAATGACTGCAAGAGTGAAACATGAAGAACATAGTACAGTTGTGTATACTTGCCATAAATGTAGATGTTTGAGTGTATTCACTGTTGCAGTCCTGATTACCCACCCGCCAGACCCCTGTTTTTCTCTTACTATACCTCATCTTTCTTTTACTATGCTCAAAAGCCTTTTGGTGTATTTGCTTTTATTTGGAGGTATATTTTTTGTGTTCTAAATTACATACATGCATATGTATATATTTTGCTCCCTATTTGGGGGGCACCTGACATCCGGGGCAAGGAAAAACTGATGAAAATGGCATCGGCTGCATGTTTTATACCCCTGATGACCTGACGTCATGGAAGAAGGGACAGCAACCAACATAGGACCCAAGACTTTGTTAATCAGGCCGACTGAGGGCAACCTGTCAGCAGATTACCCAGTTGTAATGACTGCAACAGTGAATACACTCAAACATATCTACATTTATGGTAAGTGTACACAACAGTACTATTTCTTTACCTGGACCACTGATGGGTGAGGTGCATCATATGTTTTTAGGTATATACTTGGCTAACAACCAAAAGGGCCTTATGATGATGTAAGATATTGCCGGCTGTGCCAGGAGAAGTAGGGCAGTGGGTGTGTAGTATGTCAGCATAGCTAGCTGGAGTTATGTAAAGAATTATATGTCATTTGTATGTCAGACTGATTTGTGCAGGTGCTTGTTTTGAAAATGTATCTATAAAGCTGCTTGTGTTAAAAATGTGCCAACAGTGGGTCCTGCTGTACAGAAAAATACACCTGTATGTCAGACTGTTTTAACTATTGAAATTAATATATTGTAACAGAGGATACTGGAAGAGAAGAGGTTAATCTTAGTCCGGCTAACTTTGAAAAATTGTCTGAAATTAAATTACCTGGTTTAGGTCATAAAGATTATATCTTACAGTTCTGATGGCAGCCAGAGACAAAGTGTCTGTGAAAAACAGGACAAAGAATCCTATTGTATTGTCCTTGGGGGTGAACTAATTGTAACCCTGGAAGGGTGGAAGTTTTTGAAATGATTTTATAGCTTCCCAATGCTATAACACATCTTAGCAAAGCTCTATGTTTGTGTATTGTAACATGCACATGCTAGATTCTCGTTCAGTTTCTAGTAAAGAGGGTAGTGTGGGAACCAGAAGTCAGATGACCAGATGTGTGTAATGTCATTCTGTAAGTCAGCACTGAAATGATGCTTTAATACTAGACAAGACAGAAGTCTCAGGGCAATCTGTTTGTGAAATCTGACAAAGAAGGACCACTAATGCACTTCATCTTGCCTTGTGTTATTATGCAAGTAGGAAACAGTAATTCTTTAGATCGGTCAGGAAAATTATAGTGAGATTAGTTAAGTATTCTTTTTCTGTATTTGTGTGAATCTTTCCATTGGTGTTATTTTTAATATTTCCTGTGACTGAAACTCTGGCATTTATTGTAAACTGATATTTTCTTCATGATCTTTTATTATTAAATACATTTAAACTTATTTTGGCTGGTGTTTTAAAGAAATATTTAACCTTTGAGAGTACGTACATTTATTTGGGTGACACTGTGGCCGCTCCTGAAAGTCTTGCTCCATTGATCAAACACTACCATTTGTATAAGTGTTAATTTTACCAAGTATAATTGGATACCCTGGTAAGAGCCTTAGAGTAGCTGGCTTTGGAGTATTCTGGTGGCAGTGTCTACCTGATAGTCTGGGAAGAGGGGGCCATAGCTGGTAAATCTGTGACCGTCTTTCCCAGGTGTGTGTGTGTGTGTGTGTGTGTGTGTGTGTGTGTGTGTGTGTGTGTGTGTGTGTGTGTGTGTGTGTGTGTCAGTACTTGGAGCAGGGATACAGAGCACTAGTTTCACAGAGAGGGTGGTGGAGGACTTTACTTGGAACACACTGCCGAGAACTCAACTCTACACCTGTGTCAATGGGGAGTCTTATTTGGGGCTTGGAGAGAGAGAGAGAGAGGGAAACCCAGCCCCAAAACTGTGTTTTCCTTGTGTGCTCTTAAGGGAAATTGTGCTTGGTGCAGAGAGCTGCATCTGAAATAATGTGTATCTAGTTTTGTTCCAAGTGAACATCCCTCACTGGTATCAGTGTTGAGGATTGAGGCTCCCTGATTACTGGCTTATAGGAGGGGCGTCACAGGCCTTTATAAACCTAGCTGTGAAACCCAACCTTGTTGTGTCCCCATGTAACATGGATTTCTATTTGGAGGGTTTGTTAGGTTGCTAAAGGTTTAGTGGGGGAGCATGAAGATGTGTTAGATAGGGAATATTTACTGTCGACCACTGTCTGAGACATGGGGCAAATACCAGGGTGTGAATTTTCAATATTTCATCCAGTGGTCATTGTTACGTTTAAATATAGTTTAGGGATAGAGACTGTTTCACATAGATGGGGACCCTATTCCCGAGGATGGGAATCCTTTCAGACACACATCTGTCTTGCCAGGATGTTCTGTTTATGTTGTAAGCAAAGTTTATATCCTTGGATCTGTCCTCCAGGACTTGGACTTCCCTGGTCTCTCAAAGTCTCAACAGGTCTTTCTAGTTGGTCCCTGTTTGCATGCAGGAGCTGCAAGTTGGAATTAGTATTACTTTGCATCTTGTATGCACATCATAGCAATTTGTAACTGAAATGCCACGATGAACCCCACATTGTACTAGTTTTGTGTGAGCAGTTCTGTAATTAAAAAACTGCATATATTTTTTAATAATAATTTTATTTTACTCCACAGTGTTGTTGCTGTAAAGACACTGTGGGTCTGTGTGTGCCTGTCTGTCCGTAAACTGCAATGAATGAGGCCACGCACATGAGGAGTGGTACGTCTGTTAAAGTCTGTGGATACACCCCCATGTTGTCGGTGTGTTGACGTCTGAGTTCACTGCCGTTTTTGTCATGTCAGCCTAAAGAAAATGTTTTTTCTTACTATTATTTTTATTAAAAAAAGAGACGTGTATATAGTAGGAATAATGCTTTAATATCCTTAAACCAGGTAGGCTAGCAGGACCAGATGGTTTGCTAGTCAGTTTACAGGGATCTTTCCCCTAGTGCATTGACCCTACTTCTGAAGATGATGTATAACCCTCCCTCAGAAGAGGAGGAGGAAGAGTTGGGTTTCCCATCTTTTTTGTAAATTGGCACTGGTAACTATACTACCAAAGCTTAGTAAAGGTCCATCTGATCTTTATTATTTTTGTCCAGTTTCTGTTCTAAATGTAGACCCTGTTCTATGTATGGCAGTGTGGATCAGAAACCAGAAGGCTTGGAGCTTTTGTGAACTTCATACTCTACCCTGACCAAGCTGGCTTTTTTCCTAGAAACAGCTCTGGTCTTTCCATTGTGGGTAATGGGCCTTTTGGAAGAGGCATCATTGAAAGGTTTTGATGTACTGACCACGGGCTTCAATGTCCATAGGACACTTGATAGACTATTATGACACTATGTCATAGAGACATTGTATGGTTATTTTCTACTCGGTGTAAAAACGGTTGTTAAAAGCATGTATGAGAACTTCTCTACCATGTTAAAAGGTTTTGTGACTTCCTTTTGAATTTGCCTTTTATGTTTGTTACTTGTCAGTTTTACCCTGTCTTAGCATCTTTTTGTCCTGACTTTGGACATGCTAGACTTGTAGCAAGCATATGACAGGCTGCTAAGAAAGATGATGTAAACTGTCCTGTAATGGTTTGAAATCCTGGTAACGAAGATAAAAGTAATGTTGGCTACTAGCAAGCACCCAGTGTTATAAGTACGTACCGTGTTTGGACTCGCAGTGGGGCTTATAGTAGGAGTGGGTGTGCATCAGACTTCAGCACTGAGCCCACTGCTGTTCATACTGGTGATGAACTACTTTAAAAAGTCGGTTGGAGGGGACAAATTAATAAAGCTGCTGTAAGTAGATGAATTGGCATTACAGGCCAACTCTGAATAGGAACTTTAGCAAATAAGGCAGTGGAATGCAAAATTGAAGGCACATGGGATGAAACTGGGTGCACTTAAGGCAGTTGTAATGGCAGGAAGGCAGAGGAATCAGAAGAAGCTGAAAGCTGAGATGGAAAGGAAAACGGTGGAACAAGTTAATAGCATCGGGCATCTTGGAGGAGTGGTTGAGGAGAAGGGAAGTCTGAATGACGTGGTCATGGTCAAAGGTAGAATCAGAGGGTCTGCAGCCATCTGCCACAGTGTGTCAGTGGTAGTGTGTGATAGAGGAATGCAAAAGAAACTGAAAAGCAAGGGGTACAAAACATCAGTGTGAGCAGTGGAGGAAGCTAGAGGTGATTGAAGGTAAACTGGCTGAGATGCGTGGTAGGATGTACACAATGGGACAAACAAAGAAATTATTTTTTTTATTTATTTATTTAACATTTGTTTACTGGGAAAGTCCGACTTGGAATGAGCCACTTTTCAGCGTAGGCCTGGGGAGAAACACTTCAGACACATGTCTTTGTGACGTCGGAGGAAACCGGAGCATCCTGAGAAAACCCACACGAATGCAGGGAGGAATGCAGACTCCGCACAGAAGGCACCCCAGCTGAGAATCGAACCAGAGAACCTCTTGCTGTGAGACAACAACGTTAACTGCTGCACCACTGCACCAATGAGAACATCTGAGCAGAAGCCCAAGTAGCTCCAATTGCAGAGGTCAAAAAGAATAGATTAAGGTGGTTTGAGCACATGTGCAGGAAGGTAGAAGACAAGCTGATGAAGATTTGGGACAAACAGGAAGAAAGTAAGAGGAAGTGGAGGTGCCCAGCAATGAGATGGATGGATTGTGTGAGAGAAAACTTGTGATGGTCAGACATGAATATTGAAGCCACAAGATAAAGGAATTGAGAGATGGTCACAGTCGATGCAATATCCCGATCCCATGTAGAGAATGGTGAAAAAGGGGGTTGATGAAAAAACATTTGTCCCACCGAGGAAATGCTACACACTTTTATTTGCCAGGTATTACCAGTGCACACATACACAAAAGTCCACTGTGCACATGCTTACAGTCAGCTTGGAGGATTACCAGTTCATCCACAATATGTCTTCGGAATGTGGATGAAAACTGGGACACCTGACTGGCAAACCACCCTTGGAGTAAAGGAGGCTTATAGACTGCACAGAAGAACTGACAGGAGAATCACCAGTTTGTGGGAAAAGTGTGTTAACTGGTGCACCACTATGACACTCTTAGTCTGTCTAGTATTACTCAATTGATTATTGTTGGTAGTTTGTGTTCCTAGTCTTTAAATGTGTTTTTTTTTGCCATTGACTTATTTTACTAGCATTGATAGATCTATTGTGACTAAAATTACTTCGTGCAGGGTCATCTTTAAGATTAACACATAAATCCTACTAGAAAGCATACAGTCCAAATATTGCAGGTGTGGCTTAGAACTGGTTTGGACCTTGTACTAACTATGAACTCAAATAATTTGTTTACTTATTTTTGTTGGTATGGTAAAATGTATGCTGTTCTGGCAAACTGAGAACTGAAGTCAGTAAGTAGTTTCAGACTTCGTGTCCTTCAAAAATTGCATGGTAATGCAAAACCTGAAATGATGTCTGCTGCATCTGTATTCAACCTGTGGGACTTCGGAGCCAATACCAGCCGATTCTAAAGCCTTTCAACTTGACTTAGCTCCACTTCCCTTGCCCATAACTCCCTGCTTCCCTTTCAACTCCCCAGGTCTAGTTTGCTTCCATTCATAGGTAGGTACTAGGCTATCGGCCCTAGGGTCTTTACAAACCCAGCCAAAAAGGTACCCTGGCTTTTGCCACCCAAGAAAATTATTTTCCTGTGCCACTGTCTAGCAGAGCCACAGAAGTGATCTCCGGGGTGAATTTCCTATTTCCCATCCAATCATCAAGATTTTTCTTGAAGATTGCTAATGAGGAGCTTTGTTTGATATAGATAGGTAGTTTATTCCAGAGTATGGGAAGTCTCTGGGACAGGAATCTGTCCCTCCGGCATGTTCTGTTTATTGTCGTGACAAGGTTGAGGTCCCTAGAGCGTGTAGCTCGGAGGGATTGAGATTTCTTTAAGTGGTGCATGTCCAACAGCTATGGTTCTGACATAGCTTTGTATGTTAGGCAGAGATCACCTCTGAGTAGGCGATATGCAACGGAGTAAAGCTGGAGTTTTTTTTTGAGACTGTCTGTGTAGGGCATCTGTTTGAAGCCGGTAATCCTTTGTGAGGTATTTCTGCTGCCTTTCCAGTTGTTTTAGATGTCTTGTGAAGTACATACCAAAAGGGGTGCTGTACTCTATAATGGGTCTAATGAGTGATGAGTAGAGGAGAACAGTGACCTCTTTTTTTTTATTCTGAATGAGAAATTTTTTGTGATGGGGTGTGCCACATAGAAGGATTTCCTGACGACTTTGGCGATGTGATTATCAAAGGAGAGACTACTGTCCACCTGTGTCCCAAGGTCTTTTATCACACTTTCTGTGTTAAGTATACTGCCGCCTATGTTGTAGTTCATGGGTACAGAGTTTTTACCAAAGGGGATGATAGTACACTTTTTGGCATTGAGCTTGAGGCCATGGCTTTGACACCAGGCATCTGTCTTAGTGAGGCCCTTTTGTAGGATGTCCACATCGTTAGGAGTTTTGATTATGGCACCTAGTTTGCAGTCATCTGCGAACTTCATTAGCCAAAGACCTTCTGTGTTAGCCTGTACTTTAGAGAAATAGGTACCAAACAGGAGAGGACCCAGGACTGAACCCTGTGGTACTCCACTTGTCACTGGTGTGAAGTCGCATTTGGAGTCTGCTACTTTCACAGTGTGGGTTCTGTCAGTGAGCCAGTTGGCAACCAATCTTGTGACATGGGGATTTATACCTAGTTTAGTGAGTTTCTACTGTTAGATTCTCGGCTGGAGTGCGGGGAGTGCCTTCTGATTGGAGTCTGCATGACCTCCCTGCGGTTGGGTGGGCATTCGAAAGACATGCGTATATGGGCGTGCCTTTGTTGAAGGTTGAACGTCAAGCTGGCACCTCGGAGTTCGTGAAAATCTACTGCCAATCATTAGCGGACTGGAGTTCCGCTGTGGCGACCCCTAACTGGGAAAAGCCAAAAGACAACAACATCATCAATAATTCCGGAGTGGGCGATGGTGTTGAAAGCCTTGGCAAGATCTAGACAGGCTGTGTGAACCACCTTATCCTCTTCTACGGCTTTGGTGACTGCTTCATAGAGGTCTGTCAGGTTTAGGACACATGATCTGCCTTTTACAAACCCTAACTGGGTGGGGTCCAGAGTTTGGAGATTACCAATGTCTTTGTTTATAAGTTCCATGATGATATGTTCCATGTCCTTGCAGACCAGGCTCATTAGGTTAATGGGGCGGTAGTTCCCGGGGTCCGTGGTGGCTTTCCTTTTGTGGAGTGGGATAACGGTCGCTGTGCGCCATTCACCGGGCACAAAGCCTGAGGTGAGGCTATAATTGAACATAGTAGGTGCCAGTTTGTTCTGTAGTTCATGTAGAACGCAGCCTGGGATGTTGTCTGGTCCCATGGATGCTGTGTTCTTGGCTTTGGAGAGTGTGATTTTTACCTGTGCAGCTGTGATTACAGGAACTTTGCATTCTTCCGGTATAGAGATGGACCCCTTAGGGGGTGAGAGGGGGGGTAAAGTTAGCACTGAACCTATCTGTCAATGCCAATTTGGCAATATCAGTTGGGTCTGTATATTTAATACCATTGTGCTGTAATTCAGAGCAGATCTGAGTGTTGCCATTGGGATTCTTGACATAGCTATAGAATGCTTTGTGGTTGTCTTTAGAATCAGTGGCAATTTTGTTTTTGTAACTAGCTTTGGAGGATTTTTTCAGGGATCGCAGCTTCTTACTGAGTCTGACCAGGGAGCTCCTCCACTCATGGGATTTTACTCTTTTGCAAGAGTTTCTTCCTTCTGTTGTACAGTTTGTTTATGGCAGGGGACCACCAGATTGGCTTCCTTTTTTTGGAGGATAGCGTCTTGGTTCTGTTTGGGATAGCACTATCCATGCACTCGTGTAAGTGCTTATAAAATGCAATTGTGTAGGATTCAGTAGTCATAGCTGATGATTCTAAACAATGCATACTTTACACCTGAAGTACTAAGTAAGCTTTATCCTAACCAATCCCCTAATTGCCATTACTGCTTGAACCAAACTGATGATATTCTTAATTCGTTTTGGAGTTGCAAGTGTTCCTATAAGCTCTGGTGTGCCTTGAGAGTGATACTTGAGAAAATTGGCTACGAAAAATCCACCCTCTCATGGGAATTTACCATTCTACATATTCCACCTCCAGGTTTATCTGAAAGGAAATGTAAGGTATTGATTCCTATTTTCATGCTAATTAAATATTACATTTCCCTAAATTGGAAAAATAGACACTCCATCTCCTGGGAGGGCTTTAAACACATAGCTATTAAGTACCTTGGGGCTCACAAACACCTGTTTCACAATATTAAGCACAAGCCAATTACTAAGGAATTCTGGGGCATTCTATCCGATCATATACTTAAGTGAGTTTCTCCTTTTCTTTTTCTTCTGTTTCTTTGGATAGCATCTCATTATACCATACTGTGAATAACTTATATAACTAGTTCTTGGGCAAGGTAGAATTTGTATATAGTTTTGGTTTTTACGTATTTGTTCTGAATGTTATTTTGTTGAATGGTATTGCAATTTGTTTTGTTTTCTGTATTTTCTTTGGTTTTTACTGATGTATTTGTTTTATTGAAAATTGAAATAAAGAAAATTAAAAAAAAAAAAAAAAGATTCAGTAGTCATAACTGTGTTGCCCATCTGCATGGGTGTCATGAAGTTCACCACTTCTGTCTTAAGAATCATGAAGTTGGCTTTGGCTGGTCTGCAGCTTGTTACTTGGCTCTACATTTTTTTTTTTTTAGTTATTTTCAAAATAAATTCTTGTAGAAGTGGTGAGATTTCCCTTTCCCTTCCCCCCATTTTATTGTAGTGCTAGGTTTTTGTGTTTTTTAGACAGATTTGTTAGGTAGTGTGTTGTGGTTTTTTGGTAGGTTAGGTAGGTTGAACCCTTTCCTTTATATCCCCCCAAGGGGTTTTAAGAAGTGCATCTCTTCTAGGCACAACTTTCACCTCAAGTATGTCTGTTGCCTGGGGTCTGGATCATTTAGAATCTGGGTTTTCTATCTGCAATAGCTTTGGCTGTCGGGCCCTTAATGAATGCAAGTCTAAGCCTGTCCTTAAGGGCCTCTTGTCCTCTAGTTCTTCTGTTAGTTCAAAGACCTGTTCCCTGAATCCTAAGATCAGGTTTGAGAAGCCTTGGCCATGAGACTTCAGGCACTCCTGGTGGGAGCGCAAGAGGTTTTCCTGGTGAAGGTTCCCTTGGGTTCCCAGTTTCAAAAATCCCTTGGTTTTCAGCCACCCTGGATTTCTTAGTGCCGATTGCCTTCAGTGCCGAAAACCTCAAAGAAAGCTTTGTTTCCAACAATACCTAGTCCATTTCTGATTAAAGGGGAACCTTCAGGTAGTGTAGTGTCCCCCTTTTCTTTCTTACTCCTCCTTGCTCACCAGAGTCCTCCCTTTCTCCGTGTCAGTTCCGAGCTTCTCCGACTTGGATCTGACATGCAAGGTCTTCCTGTAGAACCAAAGGCATCCTCAGTGACTTTGTTTATTTTCCAGGAATGGTGAGCAGTATGAAATAGTCAGAATTGGAACAACTGATGCAATCATGTTTGCAGACGCAGATGCAATTAAGGCTTATCCAATCATATCCAACACAAACACCAGGTCCCTGAACTCTTATCTTTCAGATTTCCTCCCTCGCCACCTTTGTATCCGATATCTTCTGCGCTGGTGGAGTTTCTACCCTTTGTATAAGATCCATCAACCCTGGTGGTCTTTGGATCAGTCATGGTCTTTAGTAGCGTTGACCCCCTCCACCTTTTCAGGGTCAGTGGCTCCTCAGAGTTGTGATATTGAGGCTGGAGTTTTGAGGTCGATGGTTCTAATTCATAGCTCCCTCTTGGAGTTTTAGCCCCCCCCCCCCAGCTGTCCTTTTCTAGGAATTAAAAAGGTGGTAAGTGTATTTTCAGGAAGTATCAGTTTTCTTCCCAGAACACTGCCCCAGAGGGTTTGTCCTGAGGATAGGGGGAGTCGTAATGGACACCGCCTCAGGGGCAGAGATGATCCGCAGAATCAGGGCTTCTGTGAGGCTTTTGCTGGTGGCCTTTTCAGAGACCCTGAAGTGTTGCCTGACTACTCACTTATGGAGGCAGTCTGGGGTCATTTAGCTCTCCACCCTAAAGCTTGGGAGGCCATCACTTCAGATGCCTAAGTGTTGAGAGTCAAATCCAGAGGATATATCAATCCCTTTACAGAAATTCCCAAAGGTCTCCCAAAGTGTCCATGATGTTCCACCCCAAAGACTTTTCACAGCAGTAAAGATTCACAAGCTGCTTGTAAACAAAGTCATCCAAGAGGGTTCCCCCAGACTGGAAAGGATCTGGGGTCTATACCAGATTCTTTTTAGTACCAAAGAAAATAAAGGACCTTAGACCAATCTTAGACAACAAGCTGAACCAGTTTGTCAAAAAGACCAAGTTCCGGATGGTCACAGTGTAGTCAATATTGCCTGTTCTGAGGAAGGGTAATTGGATGTGCTTTATAGATTTCAAGGATGCCTACCATTGCATAAAGAAAGATCACCTTTTTTGGAGGTTCCTTCACTTCCATCTGAGTCTAATCATTATCAGTTCAAGGCCCTGCCATTTGGTCTCACGAGAGCCCCCCCTGCTGTTTACTAAGTGCATGGTGGTGGTTGCAGTCTTGCTCCGAGTGCAGGGTTTTCAGGTCTTTCCATACCTGTAAGATTGGTTTCTCACTCCCCTCACAAAAGCATTGTTGATATTGGCAAGGGATTCCTTACTCCAACTATGCGCAAATCTAGGAATTACAAACCAAACCAGAAACCGGCACAATGAAGGTTGTCCAAAATAGGAGACCAAAAGTTAGTTGCAAATAAAAACAGGATTTATTGTATCCAGCAAAAACACTCCAACGAACAACATCCAAGTCTTTCAGTTAAACCACACAAATATTAAGCGCTTTCGTCTCCGCACCCGGAGACTTCATCAGAATAAAACTTAGTGAACTTTGATTGCCTAATATACAGGCTGTTGGTCTTAGTCATTTGCCCAATGATCTTTAAACAATTACAGTGACTAATTACTTAATTGGTTTAGTTTAAACATTACTTTGAGGCAAGCATAATAAAACTCCACTGTTAAAAAATCTTTATACATGGGGTTAAAATAAACTTTAGTTACAGTCACTTCATGAACTCATAATCAGATTTTGTAGAACAAACATGTATATAGTGTGTGATTATACAATGAGTATGCATATAATAAAGCGTAATAATAAACCCACCATCCGTTTTGTTTTGCTGCTCAATTTACAAGCCCTACCTGTTTTAAATAAATTAAAATTAAAACGAGCCCTGGTATCACTAAAAACTAATACCTGTACTAAAAACTTGCGAGCGTGGTGTCTTGCATTCCATTTAAAATATGCATAAAATAAATCAATCAATTAAATGAGTTAGTAAATAAATAAATACAATAAACATTCAAACATGTAAGGTAAATAATGAATAGTACATGCATAAATATGTCTATCTATAGTAATGCCTAACATCTGTAAATATAAATATGTTTATATTAATGTAAATATACAACCATATATAAATAAATACATTGATTTATAAATATTAAACATAAATATTAATTCTAATAAATATACTATTATAGATATAAATATTAAATATGCTACTATGAAATATATATATTATAAAATATTGTGTGTGAAATTTATGTGTAAAATATAATGTTAATAATTTACCAAAAATTCCTCAAGTTCCTAGGTTTACTGTACTTGTTTGGTCATTTTGGGATCTGCAGCTAGAAACTTCAGTGCTGGGGAAATTGAGATGTGATCATTCAGGCCTTTTCCACAACTTGCATCTAGCCTGAGTTGCCATATCATTTCTCTAAACTCAATTTTACTTTCCCAATCACCCCCTCGATCCGGGTATTGAATCACTTCCAGTACCCAGAACTTAAAATCAGCTTTTTTACACTTAATTGCATGCCTATATAATGAATTGTTTTCGTTGTGCCTATTTATGTCCCGTATATGTTCGTAAATTCTATTTCGCAATAACCTCTCCGTTTTACCTACGTAAAAACTCTCACATGCCGTACAAATTACTAAATATACTAGGCCCTTGGTATAACAACTACTATAACTGGTGGCCACTAATTTCAAAGGTATACTAGAAATACTAACTTCCTTGTTGTTATATATATAGGGACATTGCACACACCTACCACATTTGAATGTACCATGCTTTCTTTTTGTACCTTCCCCAATGTTTACTTTTCTTTCCAAAATATTTTTGATGTTGGAATTTCGCCTATAACTAAATCTCAATTTATTGTTAAAAACATCTGTCTTAGTTGCCATACTTTTAAACATGTTCCAAGTCTCATATATCCCCCTATTCAACCACTTAGTCCCATAAAATATGTAGTAGTCAAATAAGGTGTTAACTTTGCTTCCTTCTGATCTTTTTCTACCTCATTACTGCTCTGTTCACTACATTCAATAATCATTTCAGTTTCCTGTTGTGTTTTACTTAAAAGGGGTT
The DNA here is from genome assembly GCF_019279795.1 of Protopterus annectens. Classification (NCBI taxonomy): domain Eukaryota; kingdom Metazoa; phylum Chordata; order Ceratodontiformes; family Protopteridae; genus Protopterus; species Protopterus annectens. Next base: position 357,798,559 of record NC_056735.1, on the reverse strand, counting down.
TATATCTAGTCCCCCTACCTGCTATCACATAGTCTTTAACTGATTTAATGAGGTTGTTAGGATACCCCCTTTCCTTAAAGAGCTTTTCCAGATAACTAATTTCATTCAAAAATTCAGACTCTTCAGATATCATCCTAGCCATCCTAATCATCTGGCCTTTGACAATGTTCTTTTTTAACTGTTTAGGATGATCACTCAGGTAATGTAGGTAAGAGTTCGAAAAGTGTTCTTTTCTATAAATATTAGACTTGTAACACTTATTAACCCTATCCTTAATAAGTTTGACATCTAAGAAGTGCGTTTCTTCAGATTCTATTTCATGGGTAAACTTTAAAAATGATGTGGTGGAATTAATGTGTAATAAGAATTCCTCAATTTTGTCCCTAGTCCCTTCCCAAAAAATAAAAATATCATCTAGGAACCTGAAATATTGCACAATGTACTGTCTATATTCGTTTTTGAAAACATGTTCTCTCTCCCAGTGTAACATTATAATATTAGCATATCTGGGTGCGCATGCTGACCCCATCGCCACCCCTTCTTTTTGGTGGTAATAATCTCCTTCAAAAAAGATGAAGTTGTATTTAAGCACCAATTCCATACTTAACAGTACATTCCTAAATTCATTCGGTGTAAGCCAGTCCATCTCCCCCAAAACATTTTCGAACCACTCTAAACCAGTTTCTTGAGGTATAACTGTAAATAATTCTTTTACATCTATAGTTATGAAATACATATTATCACTGTAACTGATTTCATTAATTTTACTTAAAAAATGCATTAAATGATTTATTTTATGCATATTTTAAATGGAATGCAAGACACCACGCTCGCAAGTTTTTAGTACAGGTATTAGTTTTTAGTGATACCAGGGCTCGTTTTAATTTTAATTTATTTAAAACAGGTAGGGCTTGAAAATTGAGCAGCAAAACAAAACGGATGGTGGGTTTATTATTACGCTTTATTATATGCATACTCATTGTATAATCACACACTATATACATAAGTTTGTTCTACAAAATCTGATTACGAGTTCATGAAGTGACTGTAACTAAAGTTTATTTTAACCCCATGTATAAAGATTTTTTAACAGTGGAGTTTTATTATGCTTGCCTCAAAGTAATGTTTAAACTAAACTAATTAAGTAATTTGTCACTGTAATTGTTTAAAGATCATTGGGCAAATGACTTTAAGACCAACAGCCTGTATATTAGGCAATCAAAGTTCACAAAGTTTTATTCTGATGAAGTCTCTGGGTGCGGAGACGAAAGCGCTTAATATTTGTGTGGTTTAACTGAAAGACTTGGATGTTGTTCGTTGGAGTGTTTTTGCTGGATACAATAAATCCTGTTTTTATTTGCAACTAACTTTTGGTCTCCTATTTTGGACAACCTTCATTGTGCCGGTTTCTGGTTTGGTTTGTAATCGTTGGCTGATTGTTTTACAAATCTAGGAATCACGATCAGTTACCCCAAATCAAGCTTTCAGCTTGTACAATTCTTAGAGTACGTAGGGTGTCATTTGGACACTTCATCAGGTTGCCATACTCCCAAACACCAGAGTTTTCTCAGTCTTTGAGCTCAGGGCTTGTCAGTGCTTATGATTCCCAAACCTCTGGCTCACACACCTTGTAGAGCTTTTGGGTCATATGACAGCATTGATAGGACTGGTCCCTTTGGCCAGGTATCCTATGAGGGCACTGCAGTGGTCAAGACCATGCACTGGTCAATCCTTGCACACCCTTTGAATTTTCTGGTTCTGCTGACGAGTGTGTGACACAAGCAGATTCATTGATGGTTGCAATCTCCACTAGTATTTCAGAGAAGATTTTTCATAATTCCTTTGTTGGCACAATCACCATGGACATCTCCCCCCTGGGATGGGGAGGCATTTCAAGTGGGAGGATTGTTCAAGGGTCCTGGTCTTACTCAGAGGCACACATTCACATCACCGTTCTGGAGATGAAGGCAGTCCTCCTATTGCTGCAGGTTTTTCAGGACATCCTCCCCAGAGGTGCGATTATGGTTCAAACGGACAACATGCCAGTTGTCTGGTACTTCAACAAATGGGGGAGGGAGGCACGTTCTTATCCTGTTTGTCGGGAACCCATGAGGGTCTGGCAGTGGGCGATCTGTTCTCAGTGGGTTGTGGTGGCAATGCATTTCCTGGGGAAGTCCAGCATTCTGGCCAATAGCCTCAGCAGGAGCTTTCTGTTGTCTCATGACTGGTTCCTAAATCTGACAGTAGCACCTGGGATTTTTCGGCACTGGGCAATCTGTATTGTGACCTGTTTGTGTCCCTGTCCAACACCAAGTGTGACGGATATTATGCCCTTGTCCCATCTCTGGGACAGGCACCCCCGGGACACTAATATTTCCTTGGCTTCCAGGGCTCCTTTATGCTTATCCCCCAGTTTCTCTCGTAGTAATGTTTCTTCAGAAAGCAGCCTGTTTCAGAGCCTTCATGATTTTTATTGCCCCTTTTGGCCTTGCCAGGTGGGGTTTCCCTTCCTGTGGCCTCTTCCCCAATACCTCCCTTGGGTGGTGGATCCCATTCCAGGTCTTATCTCTCATCCATCCAGGCTGGATCCACCCAATCTTCAGTCCCTCAGGTTGACCGCATGGTTCCTCCAGTTCCTGATGGCCAGAAATCCCAAGCTTTTGCACGCGGCCATTCATATATTGTCATCTTCTCAGAGAGAATTCACTAGAAAAGTGTACATCAGTAAATGGAAGAGATTTGTTTTATGGATGGTGGCCAAGGGACTTGATCCCTTCTGTGCGCCCCTTTGGTGTCAGTTCTGTTGAGCTGTTTGGTTCAAGCTGTAGTTTTTCTACCATTAAGGTTCAGTTAGCGGCCATTTCAAACTTTCATATAGGCAAAGATATGTCCTTGGCTTCTCAAGATTTCCAAGGCCTGTCTGAAAGGTTCTTTTCTTTGTTCTCCGGTATAGAATCCACTGCTTCCCTGGGATCTGCCCTAACTACTTCAGGTCATGACTGGTACCCCTTTTGAGCCTTGAGCCTCCTCAGATTTGAAGCTTTTGTTCCATAAGACTTGGTTTTTGGTGGAGATTACCTCAGCCAAGAGGGTTTCAGAAATGCAAGCACTTGATTCCTTCTCCACCTTATTTAATTTTTCCTAAGGGCGGTGTCTGTCTTCATACAGCCCTCTCCTATATACCTTAAGGTACTTCAGAGAATAACCTTAACAGGTCCATTCATCTTCCTGTGTTCTTTCCTAATTTTTTCCAAAGAAGGCATTGTTTGAACATGCATAGGTAACTACAGATGTTAAGTTGTCAATCTCGCCTTCATTCTTGCTGGATGGGTTCGGAGCCGATCCTTGGCTCCGACTCGGCACTTGCTAAGCTCGAGAATCACTTTTACCAGCTCGAGGCAGCCCTATATCCCATGATGTAAGGCGGTAATTACCCAGATCTCGTTTGCCGCTTCGCTCATGAGGTCACCTTTTTACCAACTCCTGGTAAGTGAATTTTCATTGCTCTTTTTCAAGAGATTTAGCTATCCCAGTTTCAATTTTTTTTCCCCTTTTATAGTTAGTTCACCGATTCACTTAGACCCTATTCCCGTTAGTTTCTCGATCCCCTTCATTTTTTCTGTTAGTCAGGCCTTAGGCCTTACCCTCCCTAACAATTTCCTGTCAGGATTTTTGTCAGGTGTGTCTGTTTTTGTTTTAATTAGTGTATTTAAGGACTGAGTGTGTGTGTGTTTGTGTCCAAACTCAGTCATGTCAAAAGACACTAGGGTCTCAGGTTTTAAGAAGTGTGACTCATGCTGTCAGAAGATGTCTCTGACAGACGGTCACACTTCTTGTATTTATTGCCTGGGACCCCTACACCTGCAGGACTCCTGTGCTATTTGTCATTCTTTCAGCCAGAGAGTCCTGCAGGAACGTAAAAACAAATTGATCCTGAGGGGTCTTCTTAAGCCTGAGAGCTCCCCGGCCAAGGTCGGCTCCGGGAAGCCCTCTAAGCCATCCAAGACCCAGACTTCGGTGTCCAAGTCTGTGGCCTTGGTTCCGACTCCACCAGAGTCGACATCGTTTCCGTCTGGAGCCGATCCTTCCTTCCTTGGAAAGTTCAGTACTGGCGCCGATCGGCACCGATACCCTGGCTTCGGCACCTGTGTCGGCTCCGGCTGGAGCCGATACCCTAGCTTCAAAGCATGTCTCGGCTCCGGCTGGAGCCGAAACGTCTCTATCCCAGCTTGGAGCCGACAAGCTGTCGGCTCCAACTGGAACCGAAGGTTCATCGGCTCAGATGGCTCCGTCGAGGAAGAGATCTAGATCTCCTTCACTGGAGTCTATCAACTCGGCTCCGGCCTCCCCCTTACTTTCAGAGCGGAGCCATCGGAGCCGATCATCAAGGTCTTCCAGGCTCTCAGACCATGACTTGGAGAGAGTGGTGAGTAGACTACTAAAATCACAGGCACTGGCCCAGATGCTCCATAGCCCGTCTCAGCAGACGACTGCTATTCCACACCCTCCTGAAATTCCTCCTTCTACTCTCCTACAGAGCTCGGAGCCGGAGATTATTGGTACGGTGACTGTTGCTGCTTCGGAGCCGATAACACACCTTTCGGCTCTGTCGTCTTCGACTCCTATCTCCTCCTTGAGACCGTCCTTGGAGGGATCCGGTCGTCGGGCTTCCCTGATCGGTTCCGAGGGGGCGAGTGGCATCGGACCCTTGTCCGACCCCATTCTCCCTCTCGGAGCTTCGGCCTTGGTGAGCTCTGCGCCGACATTTGCTTTGGAGCCTTCCTTTTCGGTGGGGCCGGAGATCCCTGTTTCTTCGGAGCGGGGGCTCTCGGTCCTCCCTGGGAGGGGAGCCTTCGAGGTGGAGGAGTGTGCTAGCCCCTGAGCTTAGTCAGCAGTCGGTTCCTTTAGCTCCTCCCTCCACGGTGCCTGTAGATGTCTCTTCCCACTCTCTTGCTCCCGGACCCAGAGATCCATCGCCCCAGGTTTCCCCATTGGGAAGAACTTCCTCTTCCGAGGTTTCTCCTGATCCTTCAGGAGAGCCCCCGCGTAAGAGGACCTGCAAGAGGAAGCACTTAGACTCCCCTGAGTCTACGACATCAGATACCGACTTAGATGAGTCGGAGGGGTCCCCAAGATCCCCCTCTGAGGATGTCTCCTTTTCAGACATCCTTGAACTCCTAAAACAGAGGGGAAACTGGCCCTCCATTAATCCCTCCGAGGATGAGTCGGTATACCTGGAGGCTTTTGGATCTCGACCCTCCACCTCCTGGGTGTCTCCGCCTTTCGACCCCCTCATGGATGTAATAGCTCGAAAGGCATGGGCATCTCCTGATTCTGGGGAACCAGTCCCCAGGAGGCCTTCTAAATTTATCACGGCCCCTACTGAGAAACAGTTTCTTATGAAAGGTGTTCCGGTTGATGCCATGGTGGTGGCAACCGCCACCAAAAAGGAACTTGCAGATCCTTCCGTACCAGTCCATCCTCCTAACAAGGAGTCTAGAACCATGGACAGGTATGGTAAGCGGATGTTTTCCTCAGCGACCTTTGCTATGCGTTCGCTGAATTATTTATGTCACTTCACCCGACTTCAAAGAGACATCCTCAAAGAATTGGGTGAGGTAGTACAGGATCCGTCAGCTGCTGGGGCTCAAGAGATGATTGCCTCTCAGCTGGGAATCCTAAATTCCATAACTAACTCCTCCATGCTGCTCATTTCTTATGCAGCCGATGGGGCGAGTAGAGCCGCAGGCACAAGAGTGGCTCTTAGACGTCAGTCCTGGATGCGGCTTTGCAATTTCGCAGACCCCTTTAAGGCGTCCTTCACAAATTCTCCCTTTGATGGCACAACTTTGTTTGGGCCTCAGGTGAAGGACACATTGACCAGGTGCGAGCAAGATGGCAAGACTCTTTCTGCCGTAGGAGTCCGTTTCTCCACCCCTTCTAGACCTTACCCCAAAGGTCAGAAGGGGGATGATGGTTCAAAATCTCAGGGAGTCACGCCTGACGACGTGGTCAGTTTACCCGCAGAGGCAGAGGGGGTAATAACAATAGACGCCGCCCTAGAGGCAGAGGGGGTCCGCAGAACCAGGGCAGCAGAGAGCCTCTCTCTGACAAGCCCTTCCAGCATTCCTGACGTGTTGCCCGACTGCCCACCCTTGGAGGCAGTCGGGGGGAGATTGTCGCTGTACCCAGAAGCCTGGCTTTCCCTCTCTCAAGACAAATGGGTACAGTGGATCATATCCGAGGGTTACAAGATCCCTTTCGAGGAAAGCCCCTTCCCTCAAAAAGGTTCCCTTCCAGACGTTCCACCCGGTCTAAGGGAAATTGCAAAGCTAGAGGTTTCAAAGCTTCTAAAAAAAAGGGCCATCCAGCCAGTTCCAACAGATAAATTAGAGTCCGGAATCTACTCAAGGTTCTTTTTGGTTCCCAAAAAGATGGGAGACTGGAGACCAATATTAGACCTCAGCAGGCTGAACAAGTCTGTCAAAAAGACAAGATTTCGGATGGTCACACTTCAATCGATTTTGCCCTTTCTGGGCAAAAACAGCTGGATGTGCTCCATAGACCTTCAAGATGCGTACTATCACATAAAAATCCACAGACGCTCCAGAAGGTTTCTCCGCTTTCAGCTGGAGACCAGTCATTTTCAATTCAGAGCCCTGCCCTTTGGTCTCACTACAGCCCCCAGAGTGTTCACCAAATGCATGGCAGCGGTCACGGCTCACCTGAGACGTCAAGGATTCCAGGTGTTTCCGTATCTCGACGACTGGCTCCTCTCAGCCACCACCAGGCATCAACTTCTTCAAGCCAGAGATTATACTCAACGTCTCTGTGGTCAGTTAGGAATTTCAGTCAACTTCGAAAAGTCTTCCTCATCGCCCTGCCAATCTATTACCTTTATAGGCGCAGATCTAGACACTACTCGGATGTCAGCAAACCTAACAAGTCAAAGAATCCTAGATATCCAAAACCACGTTCGGATCATCCTATCCAGCAAAAAGGTACAAGCCAGGTTGGTCCTGAATGTGTTGGGCCTCATGGCAGCCGCCATCACACTTCTTCCTCTGGCGCGGTTTTACATGCGTCTCCTACAATGGATGTTGTTTACCCAATGGTCCTTCCAGCAGCTTCCCATGCGTCACAAGATCCTGGTGACACAGACCTGCAAGAGCCATCTATCCTGGTGGACTTCTCCCCTAGTCCATCAGGGCAGACCATTTGTCCCCCCGGCCCCGGTAGCCACGGTCACTTCGGATGCCTCCCTGATCGGGTGGGGAGGGCATTATCAGGGCAGGATGGTTCATGGCACGTGGCAACCGTTCGAATACCACCTGCACATAAATGTCCTAGAGATGAGAGCAGTGCTTTTAACGTTGCAAGCCCTCAACGACTTTCTTCCCTTAGGAACTATTGCAGTTCACATGGACAACATGTCCATGGTGTGGTACATCAACAAGCAGGGCGGGACCAAGTCCTATCCCTTGTGTCGAGAAGCTCTCAGACTTTGGCAATGGGCGATCTCCTCTCATCGGTTTCTGGTAGCAACGCATATCCCCGGAAAAACCAACATAATAGCGGACAGATTGAGCAGAGCTATACTCATGCCTCACGAGTGGTCTCTCAAACAATCCATAGTGGAGGAGATTTTTCAGAAGTGGGGCCGCCCATGCTGCAACCTTTTTGCTACACCCCAAAACAACAAATACCCAGACTTCTTCTCTCTCTTTCCACTTCTGGGCCATCCCCCCAGAGACGCTCTTACCCAAGATTGGCCCTGGGGACTAATTTATGCCTTTCCCCCTTTCCGTTAATACCGCAAGTACTCCAGAAAGCTACCGTCTTGAGAGACAAAATGATTCTCATTGCCCCTTACTGGCCTCGACAAATTTGGTTCCCATTCCTTCATCGCCATCTCGTGGTGCAGCCTTGGCATCTGGACCCAGTTCCAGATCTTCTGACCCACCAGTCGGGTCAACTGCACCGATCAATTGCTCCTCAACCTCACCGCTTGGTTGCTCCACTTCCTTCCTTAGCCAGGCTTCCTATGATCTCTAACCCTGTTAGAGACATCATAGTAGCTTCTCTAAAGTCCTCTACCAGGAGGATTTACTCTAGCAAATGGAAACGTTTCTCCTTTTGGGGAAAGTCCAAGGACATAGACCCTTTTACTGCCCCTATTCAGTCAGTCTTGGACTTTCTAGCTGAAATTTTTCACTCCGGTTCTTCTTCTTCCACAGTTAAAGTCCAGTTGGCAGCAATCTCTAATTTCCATGTCGGATTTGCAGACCAGAATATTATGTCTCACAAACTTTGTAAAGCCTTTCTCAGAGGGGTGTTCCTACTTAAACCTCCTGTTACAGATCCTCCACCACAGTGGGACCTAAATTTAGTGCTGGCATCCTTGATACTTCCCCCTTTCGAACCGGCTGCTACATGCTCATTAAAAATTTCTTTCTTGGAAGACACTCTTTCTAGTTGCTATTACTTCGCCTAGGAGAGTGTCGGAACTACATGCTCTCTGTGTTCGTCCCCCTTACTTGGTCTTCCACAAGGATAGAGTATCCTTAAGAACCAATCCATCCTTTTTGCCAAAGGTTGCTTCTAAAACAAATTTGAATCAATCCATTGACCTTCCTGTATTTTTTCCCAATCATTCTAACAGGGCAGAACAAAGTTTGCATTGCCTAGATGTTCATCGCCAACTCAGATATTATTTGGACAGAACAAAGCAATTTAGGAAATCTGATCAGCTTTTTCTTTCTTATGCTGAAAATAGGAAAGGTCTTCCTGTTTCTAAAGTAACCTTATCCAGATGGCTATCTTCCACCATTTCTGACATTTATCAGCTTAGGGGCAAACAACCGATTTCAAAACCTAAAGCACATTCTACTAGAGGTCTAGCCACATCTACAGCCTTTCAGGCTAGACTACCCTTGGATACTTGGGCCACTCCTCATACCTTCGTTTCTCATTACAAATTGGATTTGGCCTCTAGGAACACAGGGAAAGTTTTGGTTCCACAGTTCTCAAGAGTCTGTTCCATTGAGCCACCCAGGATAGGGGTGCTAGGGACGTGGTCCCATCCAGCAAGAATGAAGGCGAGATTGACAACTTAACATTTAGAAGTTATGTACCTACATAATGTTCCATGTTAGTTGTCTTCTCTCGCCTTCTTTCTTGCGTCCCTCCATCCTATCCCCCTAGCCTGGACAGACCTTGATTTTCCCTTTTTCTCTGGGAGATTGTTCTCCCTTGGACACCAGTTAGCTCTGAATCTCTGTTACCTGGTTCCCCTTGCAGTCTTCTCAGGTTAGTTGTTGTTCTTTCCTTGTGGAAAGATTGCGGGCAGTTTTTTCCTCTAGATACCAAACGAGATCTGGGTACTTACCGCCTTGCATCATGGGATATAGGGCTGCCTCGAGCTGGTAAAAGTGATTCTCGAGCTTAGCAAGTGCCGAGTCTAACCCATCCAGCAAGAAAGAAGGCAAGAGAAGACAACTAACATGGAACGTTATGGTAGGTACATAACTTCTAATTTTATCTTGATCATACAAAATTCTTCAGGAAATCTGTCCAATTGTTTCCTTCTGAAAATTCAGGTTGGGCTGTCCTATATCTAAAGTAACTTGTTCCAAGTGGTTGTCAGATTGTATTTTGTTTGCATACCCTGAGAGGCAAGTCTCTTTCACAAAAGCCTAGCAGTCATTCAGCTACAGCTGGCGCTACTTCTACAGCTTTTCTTTCGAGAGTACCTATGGATGATATCGGTGCTGCTGCTATGTGGTTGGGCTTTCATACATTTGTGTCCATTATAAGCTGGTCATTCTCATCCATCATTAGTTCCTCCTCAGGAATTATCTTGACTGGGGATTCTGTCCCACAGGTTGAATACAAACTGAGAAGATAACATCGGGTATGAAAGTTATGTACTTCCAGTAAAGATAGATCTGTATAATCTGTCTCAACCTTCCTACCCTCCTGCCCCTGACCCTTTTGATGATTTGGCGAGTCTTCCCTTGGTGATGTCTGGACAACAGGGATCCTTCATTTTGTTTGCCTTTAGTCTCATTTTTTTCCTGAGTGTTTTTCCTTGTGTTTATACAACAAATGGTGATTAGCTGGATGTCCTTCAAGGATGCATCTGCAGTCCTTACAAATGGGTTGTCCTGTCGTCAGGCAGCCCCTCGGTCGGCCGGATTCCAAAGTCTGGGTCTGGCCTCGGCTGGTGTCGCACTTCACCCGACGTCATCTCTGCTGGTCTTCGGGTATAAAGGCATCAGCCGACGCCATTTTCCTCAGTCTTTCTTGCTGCGTGGCGCCCGAAGCAGAAGCTGTTCGCAAGTGCCGGTCGGTCAGATCCAGAGATTACTACTACCGAATACTACTCAAGACTTCTAAAAGCTAAGTACCCCGTTGGGGACTCTTTCTTGCCTCAGCCGATGTCAGAAAAAGTAAATAACTGTAACTTGTGGGAAACAAATACCTCATAAAGATTTCCACTCTTACTGCTTACCTTGTCTAGGCCCAGACCACGACGTAGCAGCCTGTTTAGCCTGTGCTTCCTTCAACCGACGAACGCTTAGGTGTCGGTCGGAGTTTGCTGAACAGTTTTTCGGCTCAGATTTTGCGTACATTATGCCGTCGGATCCTCCGACTACTCAAATTGTTAAGAAACGCAAAGAAAAGGACCGACACTCGCGGTCCGCGGTTTCGGCCGAAACCACGGTTAAGCAAACCGCGAGTGTCTCTGTTTTGGCCGAAACCGAGCAAACGGGTCAATCTTCAGCCGAATCCATGACTACTACCGAGGCCCCTGTTTCCCTAGTTGAATCGGCCTCTGAAGTTATGCCTACTAATGTGATTTCTCTAGAATTATCGGACACCATCCCTTTGGATGTCTCTACCCCAGCACGTGGTGCTGCTAGGCCTCCTGCAGCCATGTCTATAAAGGCCTTTGCCAGGGCTAAAGCAGCCAAAACTGCTAAGTCTGTGCCTGTTAAGCCCCCCCCTCACAGGCCCAGTTCCAGTTCCCAAATGCTTACTCTGGCAGAGGATCTCATCTCTTTAATAAGGGGATCCCAATCACACCCAGACAGGGCCTCTCAACCTCCAGAAAAGAGACCTAGAGCAGAGCCCCCTGAGCCAGTGTCCTCTGATGACTCTTCGGATGATACAGACAATACAGACCATCCAGAGGCTCCTTTTTCTACTTATGAAGATTCCGATGCTGAAGATTCTATACCTTCTGCCTCTCCACCAGAGGAATTTTCCTTTGGGGAAACTTTACATGCCATGAGAGAGCAATTCCAATGGCAGGGACAAGATTTCTCAGATTCAAGAAAAAGGCTTAGGACCTTTCTACACTTACCGCAACATAGGCCCTTAGCTATACCTCCAGTTCTTCCTGTTGTGGATGATGCATTTAATGATGCTTGCACTGCTCCTGATACTTTACCTCCAGCCCCTGCCAAACCCGATAGGTTTTACAGGGTACCGGACACACATCACCACTTATACAAGGCTCCTCTTGCAGATCCTGAGACTATCTCCCAGGGACCTAAGGCAGTAGCTTCGACCTCAGCGAAAAACCCTCTCCCTTCTGAAAGGGAATCCAGGTCCTTAGAGAGATGGGGTAAAAAAGTATACACCTCTGCTACTCTCTCAGCTAGAGCTTTGAACTGTCAGTTTCATATGATCCAATACCAAGAGTTTATGCTTGATCAGTTAACTAAGAAACTGTCCTCTGATGACTCCTTAGATAAGAAATATGTTTTAGAAATGGTGAATAACATTCAGCAGGTTAGTAACCATTCTTTAAAATGTGGCTATGATGCACTGGAGGCTTCATTTAGATCAGCCATGACTGGCACAGTTATAAGAAGGCATGCATGGTTGAAAGAACAGGTCTTGCCGGATCATGTTAAAACAAAGCTATTAGATGCTCCTATGGATAAGGTCAGTCTATTTGGTTCTCCTGCCCAACAAGTAATGAAGAAAATGGAAGAGAAGGCAAAATCTGTACAAACAGTTAAAGATTTCTTACAGGTTCAGCCCCCAAGGTTTAGCAGGAACTGGCCTTCCAAAAATTGGTCCTTTCCAGACTCCTCTAAATCTCAGAGAGGCAGGAATAGACGTTCCAGAGGCAGAAATCAATCCAGAGGAGGTGCCTACAGGGGAAGCCAGTGGCAAGGCAATAACCAACGAGGCACAGATACAACCACTACCACTGCAACAGGACAATCACAGTGACTTGGCTCTGACACCGCCTACCAGGGATCAAATAGCAGCACCCTTAGGCGGAAAGTTAGCCTTCTTTTCAAAAAATTGCCACTATATCACAAGAGACAAGTGGATTTTGCAAACTATAGACCAAGGCTACAGGTTTCATTTCCACACCTTACCAGTAAAAAGAGGAATGCCAAACCTACCACCAAATCAAAAGACAGAAGCTCTAAAACAAATAGCTCAATTAACAAGCATGAGAGCTGTGGAAAGGGTACCACCTACAGAACAGGGCAAGGGATTTTACTCCAGACTCTTCCTAGTACCAAGAAAAGAGAAAAATTGGAGACCTATTCTCGACCTGTCCGCTTTAAACACATTCATCATTGTTCCAAAATTCAAAATGCTGACCCTACAGCAACTTCTTCCCATGCTGGGCAAGGAGTGCTGGCTGGTGACTCTAGATCTCAAGGAGGCATACCTGCACGTCCCCATACGACCAAATTGCAGAAGATACCTCAGATTTCTTGCAGGATCAGAGCATTATCAATTCTCAGCATTGCCCTTTGGCTTATCTACTGCGCCCAGAGTGTTCACTTAAATGCCTGGCATCAGTAATCGCTCATTGCAGGCTACAGGAATCCAAATTTATCCATACCTGGACGACTGCCTGATACAAGCGGACAACAAAAGCAAGCTGACACAAGACTTACAAAGAGTCATTTGCTTACTACAAGCCCTGGGATACACAGTCAATTTAAAAAAGTCAAGACTGATTCCATCCCAAACAAGAACATTCTTGGGTGCAGAATTGGACACAGTAAAACAGATGGCATTCCTAACTGCAGAAAAACAAGAACAACTTCCTCTTTACTTCTTGGCATTAACAAAGCAGAACAAACTAACAGCAAGGAAAGTACTGCAGGCCTTGGGCTTCATGGCATCCTGCATAATCCTGGTCCCCCATGCCAGACTGCATATGAGAAAGCTACAGTGGTACCTAAAGAATTTATGGTCTCAACACGGGCACAGCTTAGAAACCGAAATACCACTAATCCCATGCCTGAAACAAGAGTTCCTATGGTGGGCTCAGGCATGCCAGTCAAACCCAGGTTTGTCCTTCCACAACATTCAAGCAAGCCAAACCATCACAACGGACACCTCAGACCTAGGTTGGGGGGCCCACATGCTGGACAAGTGCATTCAAGGCTTATGGACTCCAGATCAGCTGCACCTGCATATAAATCAAAAAGAAATGCTGGCAGTAAAACTAGCAATCCAGAATTTCAAACCATTCCTCAAAGAAGGCCAATTGATAAGGACAGACAACACCACAGTCATGTGGTACATCAACAAACAGGGAGGCACTGATTCATATCCCCTATGCCGAATGGCCCTGGACCTATGGAATATGGCTCTGAGCTACAACATTCAGTTACAGGCAATATTTGTACCGGGAAAAGAAAACATCCTAGCAGACATGTTAAGCAGAACTACCTCGGATGCTCACGAATGGATGCTACACCCGGACATCTTCAAGGCCATCACAAAGAAATGGGGAATGCCACAAATAGACCTATTCGCATCCCCACTCAATCACTAGCTCAAGAAATTCTGCACAAGGACATACCACCCACTTGCTTGGAAGGTGGACTCTCTATCCTTCAGTTGGAAAGGCCTGACAGCATATGCATTTCCACCTCTTCCTTTGATGCACAAGGTACTACTGAAAATCCAAGAGGAACGTCCAAGGATAATTCTGATAGCTCCAAATTGGCCAAGACAACATTGGTATCCATTACTGAGGAGCATGTCTCGGGGGGAAACGTGGACTCTACCCCTAATTCCTTTGATGTTAACTCAGAGCAACTACAACCTCCTGCATCCAAACCTGAAAACTCTGCAACTGACTGCCTGGAACATTACATAAGGGCAACTAACCCACATTTATCACAAAGGGTTAAAGACATTATCCTTGAGGCCCGCAGACCTTCAACAAGAAGGAACTATGCAGGAAAATGGAAAAGGTTTGTCATTTGGAGTACTGAAAGAGGGAAAGATGTGTCAAAGATAGATATTGCAAACATCCTGGAGTATTTGGCAGAGGTTCTCCACACAGGCCTGTCCTATTCCTCCATCAAGATACATGCATCAGCTATTTCTGCAGAATACAGCTTCGATCCCCCTGTCTTCTCACATCCTCTACTCAGGCAGTTCCTCAGAGGAATTAAGAATGTAAAACCTCCTAGGAAACCACCATTACCAGCATGGGACTTGAACTTTCTGCTAGAAAAAGTTGACACTCCCTCCATTCGAACCAGCAGCAACAGCAGATCTTCAACACCTATCCTGGAAAACTGCTTTTCTACTGGCAATTACTTCAGCAAGAAGGGTTTCGGAACTACAGGCTTTAATGGCAGTACAACCCTTCCTAATCTTCCATCAAGTTAGTGTCCATGAGAACTAATCCTACATTTATGCCTAAGGTGGTATCCAGAGTGTCTCTAAACCAGGCAATCCACCTACCTACCTTCTTCCCCAATCCAAGGAACAGGGGGGAAAGACTGCTGCATACCTTGGATGTACATAGACAGTTGCGCTACTACCTGGACAGAACCAAGGGCAATAGAAAAACTGACCAGCTTCTAGTAGCTTATGCAACAGGAAGGGAAGGAAAAGCAATTTCCAAACAGACAATCTCCAAGTGGATAGGAAATTGCATAAGATTCTGTTACTCCTACCATGGAAAGCAAATTCCACAGAACATAAGGCCTCATTCTACAAGGGCTACAGCCACTGCCACAGCTTTCTTACGAGGAGTGGCTACCAAGGACATTATTGAGGCTGCTACTTGGACCTCCGTGCATACATTTGCCAAGCATTATAACTTACCTCTATACTCTAGATCCCGAGCAGGGTTTGCCACTGCTGTTTTACAAGGGATCCTAACTACACCATAATTCTTCTTCCTTCTCCCCTAGTTTGGCTATGGTATTCTACCCATTTGTAAGGACTGCAGATGCATCCTTGAAGGACATAGTACAGTTTTGTACCTACCATAAATGTAGATGTCCGAACAGGATAGCATCTGCAGTCAGGATTACCCACCCTCCTTCCCCTCTGTGGTACTCCTAGGGTATTTACCCACCTAATAGCTAGCTGGGGGGGGATCTCCTATGGTGTATTTGTTTGTATATATGTACATACATGCTTATTTTTTGTGTTTGCCTTCTACTTTTTTGGAAACATTGGCATTTATCCAAAAATTTACCTTTCCAAGAGGGCAACTGGCATCTGGGGCAAGAAACACTGAGGAAAATGGCGTCGGCTGATGCCTTTATACCCGAAGACCAGCAGAGATGACGTCGGGTGAAGTGCGACACCAGCCGAGGCCAGACCCAGACTTTGGAATCCGGCCGACCGAGGGGCTGCCTGACGACAGGACAACCCATTTGTAAGGACTGCAGATGCTATCCTGTTCGGACATCTACATTTATGGTAGGTACAAAACTGTACTATATGTTGCATTATTATACTAGTACTCTGGGGGGGGGGGGGACTTAATCTTGGGAGTTGATAAAGGAGCAGGGAGTTATGGGTAAGGGAGGCAGAGCCAAGTTAAGCTGAAAGGCTTTGGAATTGCCTGGTGTTGGGTCCAAAGTCCCACAGATTTAACCCGACTGAGACAGACAACACATATATATTGTTAGGAGTACATAACTTTAATTTCTGTCAACTTTCTAAGTTTATAATAGCAATATTTAAAATCTGTCCATGATTTTGGGCTTTTGTGCCCCATTATTTTTGGCTTTTTTCAGAATTTTTGTGGTAAGAGGTTGAGAACCCCCATCAATAATTGCATTGTTTAAGTCTCCCAAGACAGTGTTAATGAAACTAGTTTCACAGACTAAAAATCTTGAAGACATTTAGCATTTTCCACACTACACAGAGTAGTAAATTTCACCTAAGGAGAAATGGGGGCATTGCAGATTGCTAGCATTTCATACTTGGAAATGAAGGCAAGATATTTACAAGCAAGAGAGACCTCTCTATTTATGGTATGGTTAGGTAATTGTCATTATGAAGATGCATATACATTACCTACCCAGGATAGCTGTAAATGTGGTCCAGTGTGATTAGTGACTAGCCCTTGCAAACAAATTTAAATCAATGATGCTAATAGTGCCCTGTAAAACCAGTAATATGAATACTGACCATTAAGATTTCATTAGGAGTGCGCACAGACCCTGAATTTGTATAAAACAGGCAAGTTATTTTAACTTGCTAGAGAGGTTTCTGGCATTCATCATTTAACTTTTTTTGTAGGATTTTGTGCTGTGGCCAAAATCTTTAATATGTCTGTCAGGCTTACTCCATCTTTTGTGTGCCAAACAATACACCATCTTTCTTAAGTGCAAGTTGCATAGCCTAATTCTGTGCTGGAATGGTGCTGTCATGATCATCCAAAAGCAACACGTGGTGTGCTACTAAGCTTCTAAAGGCCTTAGTGGTCGTTAGCCTAGTTAAATCCTCTGAATTTGAGAGTTTCTGTCCAACTTCGGTCCTTGTATTTTGTGCATCTCCTAATATAGTTGCTAACATATAAATGGCAGAGGTTTTACTTTGCTAAATTTATTACTGTAGTCACTGATTTTTAGTACTTATTAAAAACTTTATAGAAACTAGAAATGCTGGTGGTTTCCATGATACTTTTTGTTTGTGTCTTTGTAATTGGAACTTTGTTTCAGGGATGAAGTGTTGATGTATTTTAAATGGTTAATAAGATGTGCTATATGGTAACAAAGATCAGAACTTGAGCACAAATTATGAATGCAAAAGTTATAAGTAGCATACAACTTTTCTTTTTTTGCAGACGATTTCAAATTTTCTGGATCATCAAATATTTCTTTTTGTGGACACAGCTGACCGTTTGGCATCACTAGCAAGAGATGCTTTGGTTCATGCACGCCTTCCCAGCTTTGCCATCCCATTTGCCATAGATGTACTAACTACAGGGTCTTATCCTCGCTTGCCTACTTGCATCCGGGTAAGCTTACTTTTGTATTATGTCCGAAATATCAGAACTTTCTGCATTGAATATTGAAAGAGTCTTGCCCAATGGACTTGTTAGTGGTAAAAATAAATTTTAGTGGTACACTGATATTCTTACACTTTCAGCCTGACATGTAAGAATTTATTGGCATCTGTTTCACATACATACTGATTTTGTAATGTATTATAATTTCAGCTAACAGCTAAATCTGGGCTTATATGAATACTTTCATTGATCTGATTTATTTGTACAACACATTTAGCTTTGGGCATACAAAAGGGAAGCAGCTGTATAAATATTTTTTGCAGCAATTTGTTTGGGACATTACTTAAGCAAAGTAATTACTTGGCAGTCTTCCCCATTTTCCCTTTGTTGGTCAGGTCTGCCTGTATCCATCATTTTGTGACATAAAGTTTGATGATGACTGCCAGTGTCATAAACTGGGAAAGTTTTTACTGTAAACTTTGGAGTTTCACTGAGTCTCTTATCACCACTGACAGTTTGCCACACAGTGAGCTTTGTGGAGACTGCGCCTGCACTTGAACAGGCACATAGGATCTCTAATAGCCCTCCCATTCAGCAATCCTATGACCATGGTCTCTACCAGGGGTTTCCAGAGTCTTGCCATTCCATCAGGACTCATTCCCATGACCCTTCCCAATAGAGGTAAGCGGGCATTGCCTTACTATTTCTCTTCCCCTTTGGCTAATTAATTAATTAATTAATTAATTCTTGTCAGTGGTGCAGAAGGATGCAGTATCTCTATGCCAGCAGCCAGACTTTTACCCAGCTTTTTTTGAAATCTATGGATGTTGTTCTTGTTTCATTGTTGCAGTCATCACATTTGGGTTATCCCTGCCAGGGTAGCCCTTGGCTAGCCCAAATAACAGAGGCTTAGTGTTCCTGCATCGTTTGCTGTTGCTTCAGGACTGACGTCAGGTCGTCAGTAGTGTAAAGTAAGCCAGCCGATGCCATCAGTCTTTCTTGCCAAGGAGCCCAAAGCAGAAGCAGTTCGCACGAGTGCCGGTTTGCCGCTACCTGCATTTCGTCTTCCAAATTGAAGCTGAAGTCTTCAAAGCCAAGTACCTCGTTGGGGATCCTTTTTTCTTGCACTAACATATGTCAGAAAAAGTTAACAATTGTCTCGTGTGTGGAAAGCAAATACGACACTGAGACTTTCATTCTGCATCACTTGCTTTGGCCCAGACCACGACATTCCCCGCTGTCGCTTTTGCGCTTTAACGCCAGAGCTGTACGTCATCAGGCCCTTTATTGTAGCTAGATATTTTCGCTTACAGTCTTCGAATACAGATATGGCTTCAGTAAGCCATCCGACAGCAGATCTTCCAAAAAAACATAAGGATAAAAGCAGAGACAGACCACACAGGTCCAAACAGTTCTCCAGTACTCAGTGAGGTGCTTTCGTAGCCCCTGATGCCTGCTTCTGTGGATTCGCAGGCTGCTACCGAGACCCTTTACAGAGCCGGTATGCCGCAAAACATATCTTCGACTAAGGATCCTGCAGTTGTCTCACCCTTGGATGGGTCGAGAGCCACTGAGCAAGCACCGGCTTCCAAGGAAGTATTTCGCACTACTGATTCTCGACACAAACCGATGACTTTTTTCGCGTCTACCGTTCTTTCAAAAACTACGGAGTTTCTAAGCCCCAGGGTATGAACCACACCCAAGAAACAGATGACCCAGTCTCAGGCACCTGCTTCCTTGCCTCAAATGCTTAAAATGGCGGAAAACCTTATCATGCTGATCAGGGGAAGCCAAGCTACCCCTTCCAAAAGGAAAAGAGATTTGTCCCCAGTAGTTTTGCCTGAACAGGAGTCTGACTCTGATGCATCTGAATATGAAGACATGCTACGCCTCTCTGGTTATGAGGGTTCTGATGCAGAGGATTCCATTCCTTCAGCCTCTCCACCAGAGGACTTTTCATTTGGGGAAACCCTTCATACCTTAAAGGAGCATTTTCAATGGGAATGTCAGGTCTACCCACAGTCTAGGAAGAGACTCTGAGAATTCTTGGCTCTTCCACAGTACAGATCCCTGGCCATTCCACCCAGTCCTAGATGTTGTAGATGATGTTTTCCTGGAAATCACTTTGACTCCTGACACCCTCCCTCCTGCACCCAGAAAACCTGACAGATATTACAGAGTCCCTGACTCTCACAAATTTCTTTTCAATAACCCTACTGCAGACCCTGAGGTAATTTCTCAAGGGCCTAAATGAATTAAAGCAACCTCTGCTAAGAATCCCACCCCCTCAGATAGGGATTCCCGAGCACTAGACAGATGGAGTAAAAAAGTATTCACCTCTACTACTCTTGCTATCAAAGCACTAAATTGGAAGTTCTATATGCTAAAATTTCAGCAACATACCATGGAACTCCTCAAACAAAAAGCGTCTTCCTCTCCTGCTTGTGCAGAAAATGAGTAGTAGCAAGAGTTAATGCATTCTGCAAGTAAAGTGACTAAGCACACCTTACACTGTGGTTTTGACATCCTAGAAACTTCTTGCGGGGCAGCAGTCAACCAGCTTTGTCCTTAGACATGCATGGCTTAAGTAACAACCCTTGCCAGACCATGTTAAATCAAAATTATTGGATGCACCCTTGCACAAAGACAACTTATTTGGCACTAAGGCAGAAGAGGTCTTAAAAAAGATGGAAGAAAAAGCTAAATCTGTGCATACAGTTAAGCATTTCCTGTAGGTCCAGCCACCAAGGTTCAGCAGGCATTGCCCTCACAGCACACGTCCTTTCCTGTTCCCACCAGGTCAGTTCACCCCAGACCTGGCCAGACAGCAGCCACAGGGAATGCAGCAATCTAAACAGTGGAATTCCTCCACTTCAAAACCAGAGAGTTCTAAGCCACCCCCTCATGGTAAGAACTCACAATGACTCTCCTCCCCCACCCCTTCCCTCTGCCCACCTGCACTTACCCCTAGGGGGAAAACTCTCCTTCCACACTGTCAAGTGGGCCACCATTACCAACGACCGCTTGGTCCACAACATAGTGTCCCAGGGATACAAATTTTCTTTAAACACTCTTCCAACCCCAAAAGGGTTCCCAGATCTACCTCCAAAGCAGTGGGCAGAGGCGCAAAAGCAAATCCTTTCTCTGCTCTCTGAGGGCAATAGAGTACGTTCCTGCAGAACAGATAGGCAAAGGTTTCTACTCCAGACTATTTCTGGTACCCAGAAAAGAGGGCACCTGGCGCCCCATCCTCTATCTATTCATTCTAAACGCCTTCCTGGTGATACCAAAATTCAAAATGCTCACCCTTCAGCAACTGCTACCCATGTTCTCCAAGGATGCGTAGACTTAAGAGGCCTACCTCCACATCCCTATCAGGGAATCATGCAGGAAATATCTATGTTTCAGGGCAGGATCCCTTCAATTTCAGTTCTCTGCACTTCCCTTTGGCTTATCTACTGCTCCCAGAGTTTTCACAAAATGTCTGGCTCCCGCCATTGCCTTTTGCAGACAAAGGAATAGCCAAATTTACCCATACGTAGGCGACTGCCTAATTCAGGCAGACAGGAAAAGCTGCTCGAGCACCTGGCCTTTGTAAAGTCCCTACTGACCTCCCTAGGGTACACTAACAACGAAAAGAAATCCAAACTAGTACCCACTCACAGGATTATATTCCTGGGAGCAACCCTGGACACAGCATCCCAGATGGCATTCCTTACACCAGAAAAGCAAACTTACCTGACAGCCTGCTTCTGTCAACAAGCCACCAGACCCCAGTTATCTGCAAGGAAAATCCTGCAAGCTCTGGGGTTCATGGCATCTTGCTTTCTACTCATTCCATGTGCCAGACTGCATATGAGGAAACTTCAGTGGTACCTAAAAAGCCTTTGGTGTCAACACTCTCAAGACCTGGAAACTCTTATACCAGTGATACCTTGCCTAAGGAAACATTTTCTTTGGTGGGCAGCAGCATGCTTCCCCAATAAGGGACTACCTTTCTCACCACCCCCCGCTGCCCAGACCCTCACCACAGAAGCATCAGACCATGCCTGGGGTACACACCTAAACGGCAAGTGCATACAGGGCCAGTGGAGCCTACAGCAAATCCATCTGCACATCAACCAGAAAGAGATATTAGCTGTCCATCATGCATTGACAGCTTTCAGGTCCCTTCTCTCTCCAGGGGCTCTTCTGATCAAAACAGACAACAACACCACTGTGATGTGGTATATCACCAAGGAGGGAGGGACTCACTCCTACCCTCTATGCAGGCTGGCCATGACCCTTTGGCACGCAGCCTCTACCATGCAACTCCACCTGTTAGCACAATTCCTGCCAGGTTCTCTAAAATCTCTGGCAGACCACTTAAGCAGAAACCTTCTGGATCCACACGAGTGGCAGCTAGACCAAAGAACCTTCACTCTAATAACTCAGAAATGGGGCCCCCAAAGGTCGACCTCTTTGCCTCCCACACCAACCATCAGCTCAGCAAGTTCTGCACCAGGGAACATCACTGCATGGCTTGGAAAGTGGATGCCCTGTCCATCTCCTGGGTCAATCTGTCGGTCTATGCATTTCCTCCACTACCTCTCATCACCAGGGTACTGCTCAAAATAAGGGAGGAAAAACCAAGGACAATTCTTGTTGCTCCAGACTAGCCTTGCCAGCACTGGTACCCAATGCTGCACAGCCTGTCCCAATTGCCATCATGGCATCTCAATCAGGCCCCAACCATCGTGACCCAGAGGGAAGGAGAATTCATGCAACCCCAATTGCAGGCCGTCAGTTTGGCAGCCTGGCTTATTCCCTGACCACTGATCAATCTGCCAACCTCAGTAAATGGGTTCTAGATGTTATACGTGAAGCCAGATGCCCTAGCACTAGAAAGTCTTATGCTGACAAATGGAAAAGGTTCTGCACCTGGATTCAGGCTAAGGGAGCCAATACGGCACAGCCCTCCCTACCCCTCATCCTGGATTACCTAGCTAACCTGCTACACAGTGGTCTCTCTTTTTCCTATCTTAAAATTCATTCCTCTCTCTGCTCATTTCCACACTGAGCAGCCCATTTTCTCACACCCTCTGATCAAACAGTTCTTAAGAGGGGCTAGCAACCTGAGGCCACCCAGAAGAGCACACACCCCAGCTTGGAACCTTAACTTTGTGTTGGAAAAGCTCACCCTGCCCCCCTCCCCCTTGAAGCAGCATCTTCAGCAGAGTTAAAATTTCTCTCCTGGAAGACAGCTTTTCTTCTGGCCATCACTTCAGCCAGAAGAGTCTCTGAGCTACAAGCACACATGGCTGTGGAGCCCTTCATCTTCCTTGCTGACGGGGGTTTCCCACAGAACTAACCCATCCTTCATGCCCAAAGTGGTGTCCAGTGTGGCTCTCAACCAATCCATTCATTTGCCCACCTTTTTCCCTAACCCACAAAACAAGGGGGAAAAGATCATGCACTCTCTAGATGTGCACAGACAGCTCAGATTCTAGTTAGACTGGACTAAATCATTCAAAAAGTCTGATCAATTACTGGTTAGCTTTGCTGCAGGGGCAGAGGGCAAAGCCATCTCCAAACGAACAATTTCCAAATGGATAGCACACTGCATCCATTTCTGTTACAAGCAACACAGAAAACCTCCCTCTAAGGGGGTCAGGACTCACTCCACCAGAGCAGCCTCCACCTCTGCAGCTTTCTTCAGAGGAGTCCCCACTTGGTACATCCTGGAGGCTGCCACCTGGACATCTGTTCACACTTTCACCAAACATTACCACCTGCCTGTCTTCTCCAAATCCAGGGCAGGCTTTGCCACTGCAGTTTTGCAGGGCATCCTAGCCAGCCCCTAGTCTCCTTGACTGCCTCCATCCTTTTCCTCCGCTTTGGGAATCAACCCAAATGTGATGATTGCAACCGTGAAAGACAAAGAACATAGTACATTTGTGTACACTTACCATAAATGTAGATGTTAGAGTGTATTCACTGTTACAGTCCTGGTTTCCCTCCTCCATCCCCCTCTTTTCTCTCTCTCTCTCTCTCTCTCTCTCTCTCTCTCCTTACAAGGAACATTTTGGTATTTACTTTCTTCTGGTGGGGTTCTTCCAGCTTAACCTGGCTCCCACTTGGGGGCTCCTGATAGGGCAAGAAAAACTGATGTAATGGCGTCTGCTGCCTTTATACTACTGACAACCTGACGTCAGTCCTGAAGCGACAGCAACCGACGCAGAAATACTAAGCCTCTGGTATTCGGGCTGGCCGAGGGCTACTCTGGCAGGGATAACTCAAATGTGCTGACTACAACAGTGAATACACACACGAACATCTACATTTATGGCAAGTGTACACAACTGTGCTTTTTCTAATTCATTTGACTTAAAAGCGGTCAGTTTCAGGGGTTGATATGACATTCTTGCAGATATACACATTGACTGAAGTAGCCTATTCTGTTAAATTTGGTGTGGGATGAAAATAACTTGTTTGTTTGTTTATTTTTTTGTTGCTTTGAATAACAGGACAAAATAATCCCTCCTGACCCAATCACAAAAACTGAGAAGCAAGCCACACTTCATCAGCTAAATCAAATACTCAGACATCGACTTGTAACTACAGATCTTCCACCTCAACTAGCAAATCTTACAGTTGGTAAGGACATTTGTTTGATTGAATTTAATCTCCATGTTTTAATTTGCCGACATTCAGTTTTACAGTGTATGCAATTAAGGGAAAAGTCTTGTAAGCCAGACCTGAGGGCTTAGATTTTCTTTGGACTCTGTAATTACATTTACAGTTTATTTAATTTATGCTAAGAGGGTATTATACTAGTTGGCTCATTGTTCAGGTGCTTTATACTATTAATTTATTGAATATATCTTATTTATTGTGTTGTGGCTTATGTGCCTGCTCGTTAAGTTGATCCTTGTAATGTTCTACTACAGTGTGCGCTACTGAGTTTTAGTATATTGAGCTATATTGAGTACTACTGTATTGTATGGTGTCATTTTGTACTGTGTTGTGCTATGCTATACATAGTTCCACTGACCTGCAACTCTTTCCCTGTCTAGACAGACAGAGACATCCATCCACAACACTTTTTTTCCCATTTTTGCACATGGGGTCAGGGTGTCTCACTGTCAGGTGGCTTTTTATGCTATAATATAATGTGTTGCCCTGTTTCACCATTCCTTTGTGCATCATACAGCTAACGCCTCCCTTCTGGATAGAGTAAGAGTTATCAAATTCCACAGCTTCACATAACCTATACTGCCAAACATTTCTAGATCAGCCATGAGTTCTGTTTCTGCCCCATCTGTTATCATCCTTCTAGCACTGTACACCCGGAGTCAGTTTATAAATGCCACATGCTTGCCAATAACCATTTGCTTTTACAACAGAATGTGCCCACTTATGAGATGTGCAAGTACCCATTACAATTGGAAGCAGGTCTCTCTCACAAACTGATTATCAGTGCTCACCTGCATGCTGCAAGATGAGCATAAAACATTCCTGTGGAGATGTGCACCAAAAATCACTTACAAAACCACATATATCTGTTAGGTGTGGCAACATAGGTGTCTGTGCCGCAGACAGATGTCAGCAGTAAAGGACACCCATTCCATACCATATTTTAGCTTCTTCCACCACCACAGATAAGTCACCAGAGTGGTTTGGCCAAGCACTTCGGGCTACGAGAGCAGTCTGCTTGCCATAGTAAAGTGACTCCATAGTGTGGCACACAGATTTCCTGCTTAAACAGGCTCAGCAAAAACTAGGTAAAAGCCAGTTGCATCTGAGGTGCTAAATTCTGCTGTGTCATTGGTGCACTCAGTTTAATTGCATGTATAAAAATGCCACTGTTAATTGTTCATGTAGATGTAAATTTTTATTTTATTTAACATGGGAAACTCCGACTTGGAATGAAGCCAATTTTCAGTGGAGGCCTGGGGCGCTCCAGATGAATGTCTTTATAACGTGGGAGGAAACCCACACGAATGAAGGGAGGACATGCAGTCTCTACACAGAAGGCACCCAGCCGATAATCGAACTGGAGAACCTCTTGCTGTGAGGCGACAATGCTACCACTGCGCTGTTCGAATGACTTGGGCTGTACCCCCCCCCCCCCCCACCTTGCACTGTACAAAGAGAGAGACAATAGAGCTCAACTCTTTAATATTTTTGTAAGGATGAAAAGAAAATAGTTTACAGCAGCATCGTTGCGTCACCAAGAATGAGGCCACAATATAAGCAAAAGAGGATTAACTTTAATATTTGGATAAGTTAGTTTTGTGTTCTTTTGAGGGTGCCCATTATGTCAGTCTGAAAGGAGATGGAAGACATTTCTGCTTGTTTTGCCAAGGATGACCTGCCCCTGTCTCATCAACACTTAAGTATACTAGCTGAAATTTTCTGTACTCCCCATAGTGCCTTTTTTAGTCCGTGTCAGTCCACACAGGCTATCAACTTAGTAAATACTAATTCAGAAGTGGCAGAGATATCACTGTAGTGCTGCTCAGAGTTAGGAACCTAAGTTATTAAATGCTGTCTTTTGAGGTCTTATTGATTCTGAAAAACATAGGTATTTGTGTTGCCACTGAAACCTAGTTCTAGAATAGTGACAACACTCTCTCTGGCTCTCTTTATCTAGCTGTTCTGCTTATGACTAAGTTAGGTCTATAAGTGTAAGTAGCAGTAACTCTTCTGAATGTGTGCCTATCAGCTATAGGCTAATTGGCTGGGAAATTGACCTTGAACTCTTTCTTATCCTAATATCAGTAATAGCACCAAATACCATATTCTGGCCAGCCACAGTTTCGTGTCCATAACACCCTTAGTTACAAAATGTGTCATACTAAACTAGAGTCTCTCTCCTTTTACCCAGCCACTATCTTTCTAGGGGACTATATCCCTTCTTAAATTGGCATACCTGCACGTCTACAAATATGCTTAGTATTTCTTTGGCTTTCATTGCAAACTCCTTCAGTCAAGTAGTAACCCCCTCCACTAGAGGCAGCAGCATAGCCAATATTACTATCAACACAGACCCTGTATGCTCCTTGCCAATCTTTGTACCCTCCCTGATCAAGTTGGGTAACTGCTCTGTTTTATTCACCATAAAGTCTCACTACAGGTCAGTGACCATCACAACCTTCTTTAGAGATTTCTCCAAGGCTAAGTTCCATGCTCTCGATGACATGAGATGGTTTAGCATGTCACCATTTTTTGGTGACTGTGTAACAAATACTACCAAATATAGGTAAAGTTTATACTCCGATCATAATGCTGGCATAGATGTTCTTGTTCCAGTTTGCCACAAGTACACTGCAAAGTTTACATTAGCTATAATGGAGCATATCCGTACACAAACCCTACAATTAGAGGAAAAGGCTGATATCCCTAAAGAATAAAAGAAAACCCCAGAATTTTATAACCAACCTCAGAAGGGTTAACAAAAAACTCCAGAACAAGATTAAGTCCTTCAAAGACAGTTATGAACTAAAAATTGCCATGTCAGCCTAAAAGTAACCAGAGGAAGTTCTTTAATTATGTAAAGAACCTCCAAAACTATGTCCAGCATTGCAACAGTTGTATTTGTAATGGCATCACCCACTCAAACCAATGTGGGTGTAAATGACCCGAGATGTACCTCCCTAGACTAAATGAATTGAGACATCATGGAGTTCTCAGAATCTGTATCCCAATCTCATATGGCCTAGCAGACATCTTTGCAGTTAGTCAACTCCAACTTTTCCCCTCTTTTGCCTCCAAACATTCCAGTGCAAAGTAATCGGCTGTATCCCCAAGTAACCACCTCTGAGTAAATAAAAGTGCTTTCCAATACCAGTTTATGAAATCATTCCCCTTAAACTATTTAAATTTATTGACCTTCCCACTGTATTCCAGAGAACCAGAATACAAAGTGCCCACCCTCTTCCATTCCATCTTGCTGTTAAAATTTGTGGCTTTCCACTTTGATAGCTAAAGCCTAAGTTTTACCCCTCTTTCATGTCTAGTTGCTTAGTGCACACTACAGCTCTTAGAATATTAACCCTTTTTCCATCTTACCTTCAAAATCCTTAACATCTACTTAAAAACCACCAATTATTGGAGAGCCAACATTCTGGCTGGCAGTTATCTTTGGATTAGTGGTCATGTTTTTTTTTTTTTGTGGTGAGAGATGGAGCATATGGACGTTATTTCTTGGAGACCATTGAACATCAGAAAGCCTAATAACTGCTTCATAGGTGCCAGCATGGAATTTGTGTTTATATTTTGCTCCTGGTGAGAGAAGGAGCAGAGTACATGGATTCTTCACAGTTTCTGGTTTGGCAGTGAATTTCTGTGTTTGGCCTTCCTGATTGGTCTGGTTGCTATTGAAGGCATTTACCAGGAAAAGGCTGCAACAAGCGTACAGACCCTTGCATCATCTGGGGCAAGACTGTGGATAACTAAAGAGCCTGTGGGCTGCTTCTCATCTTGGGATTGGTGCTACTGTTCTTCTTCTGGTGTGAGAAGAAGCAAGGGAGCATTGCATCTCATCAGCGTGAGAAACCAGCACTAGTAGTAGTCAGATAGTAGCCATTCAGGCAACTCCACTCTTTCATCATTCTTGACAAGCTAATTTTCTTTTCAGTAAAATACTGCTTGATTTGCTTCTAACTTTAGAATATCTACCCAAGTACTTCATCCATAAGTCATTGGGGTCTACTTATTAGTTTCCCCTCAATTGTTTGGGAGTGCCTTGTATAGACACAGACACTTTGAGCTGACATTTTTTCCAGTGAAAGCACCATTGAAATTTCACTAATATCTAGCTGCACACAGGACAGCCATGCCCCTGGCAAACCGGACACTCCTGACATTACTTATATTCTCACTTCAACTGTTTAATCAATAAAAAGGGTCTATTGCCATGTATATGAATTTTCCCACTATCTCAGTTACCAGCTTGGCGGATATGGGCATCCTGAGACAATGTAGAAATTGCCTTGTTTACTGACAACCAGTTAATTCTCAGACTGATGTGGTATGCGAGAGATTCATTTACACAATTGCTCAATTCCTGCCTTAAATTTTGCTTCTGAACACTGTACTGCATGTTTTATTCTCACAAATTCATTATTTGTATGTAATTTAACCTTCCCTTTTCTAAAGATTCCACTTTTGGTTTTATCTTCTTTACAATATCCATTTCTATTTTCTAGTAATAGGTTCATAGGTAAGTATTAGGCTAGCTGCCCTTGCAGGCCATTTTAAGCATAGACTATTTCCCTAAAAAGGTGAGAGTCAGCCCCTGTACTTTGTGTCTGTAAGGTAAAGACTTTGCAATTATGCCTAACCATATAGTTTTTTTGTTTAGCAAGAGGTTCTCCTGTTCGATTCTCTGCTGGAGTGCCTTCTGTGTGGAGTCTGCATGTCCTCCTCGCAGTCGAGTGGCGTTCAAAAGACATGCGTGAATGGGCGTGCCTTTGTTGAAGGTTGGGCATTGGGCTGGCAACTCGGCACCATAAAAAAAAAATCTACTGCCAATCATTAGCGGACCGGAGTTCCGCTGTGGTGACCCCTAACCGGGAAAAGCCGAAAAGACAAACAACATATTTTTGCAGTTAACTCATTCACTCCAGTTGAACTCAGGAAGTTTGCACTGTAACTTCCAATGGGCGGAGCCTAAGTCTTTTGACAGAATCACATTTCAAACAAATGTTCATATCACTGGAACCAAAAGGGTTATGAAAGAAGTATAAATGGCAAACTCTTCAGCACAAACTATTTTTATAAAAATAAAGTGGTAGTATTCTTTAGGTTCTAGGTCTTAAACCAGAATTTTATAAGACACTATTACATTTATTATATTTTGTAATCAACTTACAGTATCTCAGCAGCCACTCAAGTTACTCGCACAGTAGCATTTTATTCATCTGAGAGCTTTCATTTGAGGCCAAGTAGCTGGGTCTGTGTTACTTGGTTGTTGAGATGTTTAGAAAAATGTGAAATTGTATATCTATGCAAATCAGTAGAATAAAAACAACAGTTAATATCTATTTACCTGCACTAGACAGAGGTCAAACATTAATGTAGTTGAGTTTGCCATAGTGTAAGCTGTAAGATGAAATCTTTTAAAACCTTGTATGTAGCATTTTTTTAAATTTATTATTGCATATCTTAACGAGCAGTATTTGATTCCTAGAGGTGTCAGTAGGAGTTAACTGCAGATGCACCTGGAGGCATCACTCTGATGTAATGACTTAATAGCAATAAACGTAAGCCTTTATATGGCTAGGCAGTTCAGATCCTGTGTTCTAAATGAAAAGACCATTTGCTTCCCCCAACATTTATGACAAAGTATTGTACTGATAATTTTTTTAAATCTGCCAGCTCATTACATTCCCCCATAAACATGTTCCAGTTATCTCATTTATTCATAGGTTTATACCAGGCTAACCACTGCCGGCGTCTTTATAAGCCTAACCCTGCAACCCAACTCAGTTTTGTCCCGGAGTACTTTGGATGCCTATATAATGGGTTATGTTGGTAAGGAGATAGCTAAGGGTTATGTGGGTGGGTGGGGGTATGTTAGTTGGGAATTAATTTATCGACCTGTGTCCATCCGAGACATGAGAGCCAGACCTTGGGCGAATTTGCAATTTCCCATACAAGGATCAAGATTGTTTGAATAGGGTTAGGGATGAACTCCACTTCGTGTGGATGGGGGAGCTTCTTCCACAGTGTGGGGGTCCCTTGAGAGACATATCAGTCCCACCAGCATATTCGGTTTGTCATAGGCAAAGTTCCGGTCCTTGTATCTAGTGTTTCTGGTGCTGTTTGTTTTGCGGATGTGCAGTAGATCCTTTGGAGATGGATCTGAGGATGCCTTATATACCAGGCATAGATTGCCTGTTAGTAATCTGACGCAGTACAGAGATAGGGCCTTAAGGTGATCTGTGTAGGACAGGGTATTCATATCCTTCATTCTTCTGGACAGGAACCTTTTGAGGACATTTCTACTTTTGTGAGCACCTGGTTAGGTATATGCCAAAGGGGGCATTGTATTCAATGATGGGTCTGAAAAGGGCTGAGTAGAATAGTACTATAACTTCCTTGGACCCAGATGCCATACCCTTGCTTATGAGTCAGGTGACATAGAATTATTTTCTTACTATCCTGGCTGCATGTTGGTCAAAGGACAGATTACTGTCTGCATATGTTCCCAGATCCCTAACCACCAGGTCAAACTTTTAAGAGTGATTTATTGACAGAGTAATTAGCTTCGGCGGATGATTTCCCAAAGGGTACTGTAATGCATTTTTTTCACATTGAGTTTTAATATATGGTTTAGCCCCAGTCTTTTGTTTTGTGTTAGACTCTCTTGTAGAATGCTGGTGTCGTAGTGGATTCTGTGATGGCTCCCAGTTTACAGTCATCTGTGAACATAGTGTGCCAGAGGCCTTTGACATTAGCCTTGACTTCTGAGAATTAGATTCCAAACAGTGACGGGCCCAAGACTAAGTCCTTGGGTACTCCTCTGGTGACTGGTCTCCTGGTGGAGGTAGTATCACTGATCCTGACTTTGTAAGTTCTATTTGTGAGCTAGTCGGCAATCCAGTGAGTTCTGTAGGGATTTATGCCTAGTTATGGGTTTGTCAGTAATACTGTACACCTTGGCCAGGTCAAGGTAGGTGGTATGCACTGTCTTTCTCTTATTCATAGCCTTGGTGACCTCTCAAAGAAGTCTACCATGTTGAGTAAATAAGGCCTTCCCATAAAGCTAAATTTGAATGTGTCCAATGTCTGTACGTTGCCTTTGTTAATGTCCTTGTTGATCATTCCTATGACAGTTTGTTTCATGGCTTTGCCAGACTGAGGGGTCTGTAGTTCCCGGGGTCAGATGTTCTTCGTGTTTCACTGTTGCAGTCATTACATTTGGATTATCTGCTTGCAGGTAGCCCTCAGTTGGCCTGATTAACAAAGTCTTGGGTCCTGCGTCTGTTGCTGTCCCTTCTTCCATGACGTCTTCAACTAAAGCTAGCTAAGTACCCCATTGGGGAAACCTTTTCTTGCTCCTTACCGATGTCAGTAAAAGTTAATAATTACATTACTTGTGGAAAGCAAATAGCTCCATAAAGATTTTCATTCTTACTGTATTCCTTGCCTAGACCCTGACCACGACGTACCTTGCTGTCGGTTTTGTGCGTCATTTAATCAGCGCACTATCTGTCGTCTGTATATTTTCGCCTCTAAGTATTTCGGTTATCGGTTTAATTACCCAGAAATGTCGTCGGTTAGCCATCCGACTACCGGGAATCTGAAAAAACGCAAAGATAAAGACAGAGACAGGCCACCAAGGTCCAAAACTGCTGACGACGCTTCTCCTAAGCCAGTCGCCAGTTTGCCGGTACTCAGTGAGGCGCTTTTGCAGCCCCTGATACCCGCTATGTCTGATTCGCAGGCCTCTACTGAGACCCATTCGGAGTCCGGTATGCCGCAAGATGCTTCAGCTATGGAACCCGTGGATGTCTCTACCTTGGATGGGTCCGGAGCCGCTGTGCAGGCACCGGCTTCTGAGGGTGTATTCAGGCCTACAGTCTTGCATATTAAACAGACACCTCCTTCTTTACTTAGGCCTAAATCTCGATCCATGCCTAAAAAAATGATGCCCCGGCCACATGCTCAGGCCTCTATGCCTAAAAAACAAATGGGTAAGAATGGCTGAAGATCTAATAACTCTAATCAGGGGTAGCCAACCCCCCCCCCCCCTTCTAAGAGGTCTAGGACTGAAGTTGATTATGAATCTTCTGATCAGGATTCTGTTTATTCTGATTTTTCTGATGATCTGGATTTGCCCTTATCTACTTATGAAGATTCTGATGCAGAAGACTCCTTTCCCTCTGCTTCCACTTCTGAGAATTTTTCTTTTGGGGAAACCTTGCATTCTCTAAGGGAGCATTTCCACTGGGAAAGCCAGGATTTTTCTGATTCAAAAAAGAGGCTTAAGGATTTCCTTCTCCTACCTCAGCATAGGCCTTTAGCTATTCCTCCTGTACTAGACATTGTTGATGATGCTTTTTTGGAATCTAGTTTGCCCCCTGATTCCCTGCCTCCTGCTCCCAGAATACCTGTCAGATACTACAGGGTCCCTGAGTTCCACAAGTTCCTTTTTAAAAATCCTATTGCAGATCCAGAGACTATTTCATAGAGGCCCAAAGGCATTAAGGCTTGTACTGCTAAAAATCCTACCTCTTCTAATAGAGACTCCATGGCGCCGGATAGATGTGGTAAGGAGGTTTACACTTCAGCCTTAGCCATTAGGGCTTTAAACTGCCAGTTTCATATGTTAAAGTATCAGCAACATGTTATTGGACTGCTTTAAACAGAAAATTATGTTGATTCCTGACTGTGTGGAAAATAAAGAATTACAGGATTTAATGCATTCTGCTGAACAAGTTGGAAACCATACTTTGCAATGTGGTTTTGATTCATTAGAGGCCTCTTGCAGGGCACCCCCTTTTCTCACACCCTCTGATCAAACAATTCCTAATTCTTGTTGGCTTAAGGAGCAGTCTTTGCCTGATCATGTTAAAGCTAAATTGTTGGATGTTGCTTTAAATCAGGACAGCCTGTTTGGCAACAAGGCTGAGGAAGTTCTTAAAAAGATGGAAGATAAAGTTAAATCTATGCAAACTGTTAAATCATTTTTACAAGTTCAGCCTCCTAGATTTAGTAGGCACTGGCCCTCTAAGAATTGGTCCTTTCCAGCCCCGTCCAGGTCTTCTCAAGCCACACCCAGACACAGCAAAAACCCCAGGTTTCAGTCCCAGGGGACGCACAGAACTAAGCAGTGGGGGGCCTCCACTTCCAAATCTGGGAATAATGAGATTTCCCCCTATGGTAAACTGTCTCAGTGACTTCCTTTTAAAATTTGCAAGCACTTCTCAACTGACTGCCCCTTTGGGGGGGGGTTTGCTCTTCATGCAAAGAATTGGGAACTCATTACCCAGGACAAATGGGTTTTAAATATAGTGTCCCAGGGATACAGATTTCACTTCCACACATTGCCAACACCAAATGGGTGGCCGGACCTACCCCCCAAATCAGTGGGCAGAGGCCCAAAAACAAGTATTCTCTCTCAACCATGGGGGCTATTCAACTGGTACCAGAAGAGGAAAGGGGACAAGGTTTCTACTCGAGACTTTTCCTGGTACTCAGAAAAGACAATTCATGGCGTCCTATCCTGGACCTGTCTACTCTAAACACCTTTTTTGAGATTCCAAAATTCAAGATGCTGACTCTTCACCAATTACTTCCTATGCTAGGCAAAGATGCCTGGTTGGCAACACTAGATTTAAAAGAAGCATACCTGCACATCCCAATCAGGGAATCATGCAGAAGATACCTATGCTTCAAAGCAGGCTACACGCATTATCAGTTCTCTGCACTGCCCTTTGGCTTATCTACTGCGCCCAGGGTATTCCCAAAGTTCCTAGCTCCAGTCATTGCATTTTGCAGGCAAAGAAGTATTCAGATATACCCATACCTGGACAATTGTCTAATTTAGGCATAAAGCCAGGACATACTTTTGAATCATCTGGCCTTTGTACAAAGTGTTCTAAATTGTCTGGGGTACACGATAAACGAAAATAAATCACTCCTGGTACCTTGTCAACAAATTATGTTCCTGGGAGCAAGCTTGAATACAACTTCCCAGATGGCTTACCTCACGCCAGAGAAACAAATTAATTTGACAACCTACTTCAAACAAGTGGCCACAAAAACCCTGCTATCTGCAAGACAAATACTGCAAGCGTTGGGGTTCAAGGCCTTCTGCATTCTTCTAATTCCATGTGCATGACTGCCTATGAGGAAACTACAGTGGTATCTAAAAAGCCTATGGTGTCAACATTCTCAGGATCTAGAAACAATGATTCCTATCATACCTTCCTACGCCTAGAGTTCCTTTGGACAGAGGCCTGCCACCAAAACAAGGGACTACGTTTCACACCACCCCTTGCCGCCCAAACCCTAACAGACGCATCAGACTATGCATGGGGGGCTCACCTGGCAGGGAAGTGCATTCAGGGCAAATGGAACCCAAGTCAAATGCACCTGCATATCAATCAAAAAGAAATGTTAGCTGTACAGAATGCTCTGACAGCCTTCAAGGACCACATTCTTCCAGGACAACTAATGGTAAAGAGAGACAGCACCACTGTTATGTGGTGCATAAACAAGCAGGGGGTACACATTCTTACCCCCTCTGCAGGCTAGCCATGGCATTGTGGAACACAGCCTTGAGCTACCAAGTGCACCTACAAGCTCAGTTCCTGCCAGGAAAATTAAATACACTGGCAGACGGACTAAGCAGAAACCTCATGGACCCACACTAGTGGAAACTGGAACCAAGGGTTTTCAACATGTTGACAAGCAAATGGTGGAGCCCAGATATAGACCTGTTTGCCTCTCCCCAGAACTACCAATTGGATACATTTTGCACAAGGACTCCCCACAAACAAACCTGGGAAGTGGATGCGCTGTCTTTCCCCCTCTGCCTCTGCTCTCCAAAGTACTACTAAAAATCAAACAGAACAAACCAAGGATGATTTTGATTGCTCCAAACTAGCCGCGCCAACACTGGTACCCCCTCCTGTGCAGTGTGTCACGGTTATCCCCATGGCACCTGCCTCA
Source organism: Protopterus annectens (assembly GCF_019279795.1). Taxonomy (NCBI): domain Eukaryota; kingdom Metazoa; phylum Chordata; order Ceratodontiformes; family Protopteridae; genus Protopterus; species Protopterus annectens. The sequence continues at coordinate 357,763,632 of NC_056735.1, read as the reverse complement.
GACTCCTTCCCTGTTGTCTCAGCAGGAGAACCAGATTTTGCACCCTCAGCTTCTAACACTGAGCCTTGCAGCCTGGCTAATTACATAATCTCTTCTTTACCATCCCTCAGTAAACATGTGATGGATATCATTTTAGAGGCAAGGAAGCCTAGTGCAAGAAAATCTTATGCTGAAAAATGGAAAAGATTCTGTGCCTGGAACCATTCTCTAGGAATGAGCACAGCAGTGCCCAGTTTACCTCAGATTTTACAATACTTAACTGAGATGCTTCACAAGGGCCTGTCTTTTTCCTCCTTTGCAATCCACTCCTCAGCCATTTCATCTCATTATAACATAGAACCTCCCCTCTTCTCTCATCCACTGCTCAAGCAGTTCCTCAGAGCGGCCAAAAATTTGTGACCACCCTGGAGAGCTCCAACCCCACTCTGGGACCTTAATTTTGTCTTGGAGAAACTCACTGTACCTCCTTTCGAGCCAGCTGCTACTGCAGACTTAAAATTTCTTTCTTGAAAAACAGCTTTCCTTTTAGCAATCACTTCAGCTAGAAGGTCAGCTAGAAGGGTGTCTGAATTACAGGCCCTTATGGCAGTGGAGCCTTTCATTATCTTTCATGCGGACAGGGTGTCCCTCAGAACCAATCCATCCTTCATGCCCAAGGTGGTATCCAGTGTTGGCTCTTAATCAGTCCATTCATTTGCCAACCTTCTTTCCCAGTCCACAGAATAAAGGGGAGCGGATACTGCATTCCTTAGATGTGCACAGACAACTTAGATTCTACTTGGACAGGACTAAACCTCAAAGGAAATCTGAACTGCTGGTGGCATTTGCTGCAGGGGCAGAGGGGAAGGCTATTTCAAAGCAAACCATTTCTAAATGGATAAGCCATTGCATTCATTTCTGCTATAAGCACCATGGAAAACCTATCCCCCAGGGGATCAGACCTCACTCCACCAGGACTGCAATGTACCTCTACAGCCTTTCTCAGAGGCATCCCTGCCAGGGACATCCTAGAATTTGCTACCTGGAGTTCTGTACATACTTTCACCAAGCATTATCATTTGCCAATTTTCTCTAAGTCCAGAGCTGGCTTTGCCACTGCAGTCTTGCAGGGCCTTATAGCTGGCCCTAATGCTATCTAAATTCCTCCTCCCAACCATAGCTTTGGGAATCTACCCAAATGTAATGACTGCAACAGTGAAACACGAAGAACATAGTACAGTTGTGTACACTTACCATAAATGTAGATGTTTGAGTGTATTCACTGTTGCAGTCCTGGTTACCCTCCCTCCAGCCCCATAACTTCTTTTGGCTATATGTCTACTTTCCTTTACTATGCTTAAAAGCCTTTTTGGTGAATTTGCTTTTTTGTTGGAGGTATATCATTGTACTTTTATATTTAATTGCTTCCCATTAGGGGGTCACCTGACATCTGGGGCAAGAAAAACTGATGTAATGGCGTCGGCTGCATGTTTTATACCCCTGATGACTTTACGTCATGGAAGAAGGGACAGCAACTGACGCAGGACCCAAGGCTTTGTTAATCAGGCCGACTGAGGGCTACCTGCAAGCAGATATGCCAAATGTAATGACTGCAACAGTGAATACACTCTAACATCTACATTTATGGTAAGTGTACACAACTGTACTTTGATGGTTCTCTCTAATGAAGAGAGATGACTGATGTTCTTTGTGTTTCACTGTTGCAGTCATCACATTTGGGTTATCCCTGCCAGGGTAGCCCTCGGCAGGCCCGAATACCAGAGGCTTAGTATTTCTGTGTTGGTTGCTTTCGCTTTAGGACTGACGTCAGTTCGTCAGTAGTATAAAATGAAACCGCCGATGCCATGACATCAGTCTTTCTTGCCGAGGAACCTGTGGCAGAAGCAGTTTGCACGAGTGCCGGTCAGCCGCTACCTGAGTTTTGTCTTCCGAATTGAAAGCTGAAGTCTTCTAAAGCCAAGTACCCCATTGGGGATCCTTTTTTCTTGCTCTAACTGATGTTAGAAAAAGTTAACAGTTGTCTTGCCTGTGGAAAGCAAATAGCACACTGAGACTTTCATTCTTACTGCGTCACTTGTTTAGGCCCAGTCCATGACGTCCCTCTCTGTCGCTTTTGTGCTTTAACACCAGAACTATATGTTGTCTGACCCATATTGTAGCTAGATATTTTTACTTACATTCCTCGAATTCCGATATGGCTTTGGTAAGCCATCCGACAGCAGATCTTCCGTAAAAACATAAGGATAAAGACAGAGACAGACCGCACCGGTCCAAACCTACCAACGACTCTTCTGTTAAGCTAGTCGTCAGTTCTCCGGTCCTCAGTGAGGCACTTTCGCAGCCCCCGATGCCCGCTTCTGCTGATTCGCAAGCCTCTACTGAGACGCTTTCGGAGTCCGGTATGCTGCAAAACTCTTCTTCGACTAAGGATCCTGTGCTTGTCTGTACCTTGGATGGGTCTGAAGCTGCTGAGCAGGCACTGGCTTCTGAGGAAATACTTCTAACTACTGATTCTCGACACAAACCGACTACTTCTTTCGCGTCTACCGTTCTTTCGAAAACGACAGAGTTTCTAAGGCCCAGTTTACAAACCACACCCAAGAATCCATCTGCCAAATGTCAGACACCTGCTTCCTTGCCTCAGTCTCAAATGCTTAAAATGGTGGAAGACCTTATCATGTTGATCAAGGGAAGCCAAGCTACCCCTTCCAAAAGAAAGAGATTTGTCCCCAGTAGTTTTGTCTGAACAGGAGTCTGATGACTCTGATGCATCTGAATATGAAGACATGCAACCTCTCACTACTTATGAGGATTCTGATGCAGAGGAATCCATTCCTTCAGCCTCTCCACCTGAGGACTTTTCCTTTGGGTAAACCCTTCATACCTTAAGGGAGCATTTCCAATGGGAATGTCAGGGCTACCCTCAGTCTAAAAAGACTCAGAGAATTCTTAAATCTTCCACAGCACAGACACCTGGCCATTTCCCCAGACCTGGATGTTGTGGATGATGTTTTCCTGGAATCCAGTTTGACTCCTGCTTCCAGAAAACCTGACCGATATTACAGAGTCCCTGACTCTCACAAATATCTTTTCAAAAATCCTACTGCTGACCCAGAGGTAATTTCCCAAGAGCCTAAAGGAATTAAAGCAACCTCTGCTAAAACATCCATCCCCTCAGATAGGGATTCCCGAGCACTAGACAGATGGGTAAAAAATTATACTCCTCTGCTACTCTTGCTATCAGAGCACTAAATTGTCTGTTCCATATGCTAAAATTTCAGCAACATACCATGGAACTCCTGAAACAAAAGGCGTCTTCCTTTCCTGCTTGTGCAGAATCTAAAGAGTTACAAGAGTTAATGCATTCTGCAAGTCAAGTAACTAAGCACACCTTACACTGTGGTTTTGACACCCTAGAAGCTTCTTGCAGGGCAGCAGTCACCGGTTCTGTTCTTCGAAGGCATGCTTGGCTTAAGGAACGGCCCTTGCCAGACCATATCAAATCTAAATTAATGGATGCACACTTGCACAAAGACAACTTATTACTTACTTGGCACCAAGGCAGAGGAGGTCTTAAAAAAGATGGAAGAAAGAGCTAAATCTGGGTAGACAGTTAAAGATTTCCTACAGGTCCAGCCACCCAGGTTCGGCAGGCATTGCCCCTCCAAGCACTGGTCCTTTCCAGCCCCCACTAGGTCAGTTCAGCCCAGACCCCCCAGACAGTAGCCACAGGGAATGCAGAGATCAAAGCCGTGGAGTTCCTCCACTTCAAAACAAGGGAGTTCTAAGCCCCCCCCCCCCTCATGGTAAGAATGCACAATGCCTCTAGTCTCCCATCCCCTCCATCTGCCCACCTGCACTTTGCCCCTAGGAGGAAAACTATCTTTTCATGCAAGCACCTGGGTCACCATTACCAACGACCGCTGGGTCCTCAACATAGTGTCCCAGGGATACATATTTTCTTTCCACACTCTTCCAACCCCAGCAGGGTTTCCAGGTCTATCTCCAAACCAGTGGGCAGAGGCAAACAAGCAAGTCCTTTCCCTGCCCTCTCTCTGAGGGCAATAGAGCACGTTCCTGCAGAAAGATAGGCCAAGGTTTCTACTCCAGACCTTTTCTTGTACTCAGAAAAGAGGGCACCTGGCACCCCATCCTCAATCTATCCATTCTAAACACCTTCCTGGTGATACCAGAATTCAAAATGCTCACCCTCCAGCAACTGCTACCCATGCTGTCCAAGGATGCTTGACTAGCCACCCTAGACCTAAAAGAGGCCTACGTCCACATTCCTATCAGGGAATCATGCAGAAAATACCTACCTTTCAGGGCAGTCATCTGCACTTTCAGTTCTCTGCATTTCCCTTTGGCTAATCTACTGCTCCCAGTGTTTTCACAAAATGTCTGGCTCCCGTCATTGCTTTTTGCAGACAAAGGAATATCCAATTTTATCCATACTAGACGACTGCCTAATTCAGGCAGACAGGAAAAGTTGCTCAAGATCCCGGCCTTTGTAAAGTCCCTACTGACCTCCCTAGGGTACACTAACAACGAAAAGAAATCCAAACTAGTACCCCCCCTCAAAGGATTATATTCCTGGGAGCAAGCCTGGACACAGCATCCCAGATGGCATTTCTTACACCAGAAAAGCAACCTTACAGACTACTTTCATCTAGCCACCAGACCCCAGTTATCTGCAAGGAAAATCCTGCAAGCTCTGGGATTCATGGCAGCCTGCATTCTACTCATCCTATATGCTGTACTGCATATGAGGAACTTCAATGATACCTAAAAAGCCTTTGGTGTCAACACTGTCAAGACCTGGCAACTCTTATACCAGTGATAGCTTGCGTAAGGAAAGATTTTCTTTGTTGGGCAGCAGCATGCTGCCACAACAAGGGACTACCTTTCTCACCACCCCCGCCACCCAGACCCTCACCACAGACTCGTCAGACTATGCCTGGGGTGCACAACTGGATGGCAAGTGCATACAGGGCCAATGGAGCCCACAGCAAATCAATCTGCACATCAGCCAATAAGATATGTTAGCTGTCCAGCACGCATTGACAGCTTTCAGGCCCCTTCTCTCCCCAGGGGCTCTCCTAATCAAAACGGACAACACCACTGTGATGCGGTATATCAATAAGTAGGGAGGGACTCACTCCTATCCTGTATGCAGGCTAGCCATGACCCTTTGGCACACAGCCTCTGCCGTGCAGCCCCACCGGTTAGCACAATTCCTGCCTGGCTCTATAAACTCTCTGGCAGACCACTTAAGCAGAAATCTTCTGGACCCACACGAGTGGCAGCTAGACCAAAGAACTTTTACCCTAATAACTCAGAAATGGGGCACCCCGAAGGTCGACCTCTTTGCCTCCCACACCAACCATCAGCTCAGCAAGTTCTGCACCAGGGAGAATCACTGCATGGCTTGGAAAGTGGATGCCCTATCCTTCCCCTGGGTCAATCTATCGGTCTATGCATTTCCTCCACAACCTCTTATTCCAAGGTATTGCTCAAAATAAGGGAAGAAAAACCAAGGACAATTCTGATTGCTCCAGACTGGCCTCGCCCGCTGCCACCATGGCATCTCCCTCAGACCCCAACCCTCCTGGCCCACAGGGAAGGAGAATTTGTTGCATCCTCGATTGCAGACCCTCAATTTGGCAGCCTGGCTTATTCCCTGACCACTGATCAATCTGCCAACCTCAGAAAACAGGTTCTAGATGTTATATGTGAGGCTAGACGCCCTAGCACTAGAAAGCCTTATACTGACAAATGGAAAAGGTTCTGCAGCTAGATTCAGGCTAAGGGAGCTGATATGGCACAGCCCTCCCTACCCCTCATCCTGGATTACCTAGCTGACTTGCTACACAGTGGTCTCTCTTTTCCTCTATTAAAATTCATGCCTCTGCTGTCTCTGCTCATTTCTACACTGCACACCCCCTTTTCTCACACCCTCTGATCAAACAATTCCTAAGAGGGGCTAGCAGCTTGAGGCCACCCAGAGGAGCACCTACCCGAGCTTGGGACCTTAACTTTGTGTTGGAAAAGCTTCACCCTGCCCCCTTTTGAACCAGTATCTTCAGCAGCGTTAAAATTTCTCTCCTGGAAGATGGCTTTTCTTCTGGCCATCACTTCAGCCAGAAGAGTTTCCGAGCTACAAGCACTCATGGCTGTGGAGCTCTTCATCATCTTCCATGCTGACAGGGTGTCCCTTAGGACTAACACATCCTTCATGCCCAAAGTGGTGTGCAGTGTGGCTCTCAACCAATCCATTCATTTGCCCACCTTTTTCCCTAACCCACAAAGCAAGGGGGAAAGGATCCTGCACTCTCTAGATGTGCACATGCAGCTCAGATTCTAAATCCTTCAGAAAGTCTGCTCAATTACTGGTTAGCTTTGCTGCAGGGGCAGAGGGCAAAGCTATCTCCAAACAAACCATTTCCAAATGGATAGCACACTGCATCCATTTCTGTTACAAGCAACTTGGAAAATCTCCCCCTAAGGGGGGCAGGACTCACTCTACAAGAGCAGCCTCCACCTCTGCAGCTTTCTTCAGAGGAGTTCCCACCAAGGACATCCTGGAGGCTGCCACCTGGACATTTGTTCACACTTTCAACAAGCATTACCACCTGCCTTCTTTCTCCAAATTCAGGGTAGGCTTTGCCACTGCAGTTTTGCAGGGCATCCTAGCCAGCCCCTAATTTCTTTGACTGCCTCCACCCTTTTCCTCAGTTTGGTAATCAACCCAAATGTGATGACTGCAACAGTGAAAGACTAAAAACAATGTACAGTTGTGTACACTTACCATAAATGTAGATGTTAGAGTGTATTCACTGTTGCAGTCCTGGTTTCACTCCCTCCATCCCCCTCTTTCTCTTTCTCTCTCTCTCTCCTTACAAGGAACTTTTTGGTATTGGCTTTCTACTGGTGGGCGTCTTCCACCATATCCTGGCTCCCACTTGGGGGCTCCTGACAGGGCAAGAAAAACTGATGTAATGGTGTTGGCTGCCTTAATTTATACTACTGACGACCTGACGTCAGTCCTGAAGCAACAGCAACCTTCGCAGAAATACTAAGCCTCTGGTATTCAGGCCAGCCAAAGGCTATCCTGGCAGGTATAACCCAAATGTGATTACTGCAACAGTGAATACACTCTTAACATCTACGTTATAATAAGTGCATACAACTGTACTTTGTGGCCCTCCATTCACCTGACATTACCTGTTTTGAGGCTGTAGTTGAAGGGTGCCTGAAGCGGTCCCACTAGGTAATTTATTAGGCTGTTTAGGAGGCAGCCAGGGATATTGTTGGGGCACATTGAAGCAGTATTTTTGGACTTGGCCAGCACCACCACGACCTGTTCCCTGTTGATAGTTGGGTGGATGTGCAAGAAGGAGTTTTACAGCAGGTAATGGGGGGAGTGGGGTAAATTTACAGCTAAATTTGTCAGCCAGTAGATTTGCTGTGTTGCCCTGGTCATTGAAGGTTGTACTATTTATGACCAGTTTTTGCATACTGCTTAGTGTTATCTTTTAAGGTTCCTGACACAGCTGCAGAAGGCTTTGTGGTTAGCCTTAGATTAGGAGGCTTTCCTGACTTCGTCATTGGCCTTGGGCTTTATTAGACCTCTTAGTTTCTTGTTTAGTTGAATCTGAGAACCTTTGTCTCAGAGAATTTCTCTGTGGCAGATTTCTTGTGGGCAAAGAGAAGCACATAGTGCCATGCTCACAGCTTCAATAACCAAGTACGTAGGGCAGGGAAAGTAGTGTGTGTTGTGCTCTATGTACAACACATGTTTATACAAGTACAACATGTAAGTGTGTGTTACAGCATTGTGGAAATTCTGCATGCTACTATACTCGCATTTATGTTCAAGTATGTGTTTTAGGTAATGGAATGTTCCCTAAGCACTGTGAAAGGGAGTAATTGCCTACACACACACACACACACACACACACACACACACACACACACACACACACACACACACACACACACTGCTGTGGACTACCTTTCCATTGACGTGACCACTGGACAGGCTGCTGCTGATGCCTGCCCTACTGCCTGCTGTCTTTGTGTTTTGGGAGGCCATGGGCATTATTTCCCCCTGTGTATTTAGTTAGTTGAGCTGTGAGCATGCCAGTATGTGCTTCTGTTTGCAACATGTACTTTGCAACAGCCATGTGTCCCTGCAGCTGAATGTCACTTTAGCCATGTGTCCCTAACCATATGTACTGCAGGGAAATATCTTGCTGCCTAGGAACCAGAGTGTCATTTATACTTTTGTATACTTTAAGGATTCCGCCAGTGGGTTTATTTTTAGTGTTATGTTTGCGCTTACTCTTGGTTGGTATGTCAGCCTTAATGTAGCCATTTACATGTTTGTACCAGGCTTCTGTGAAAAATTCTGCATAGGTAGCTGTGTTAGGGTTTGAAGGAGATGTGAGTTTTTTTTTTTTTTTTTTTTTTATATAAACTATCGCATAATAGGATGTAGTTTGCTTAAAAAAATAGTGTCTAACTGTTGTGGCTTTATTTCGGATTTATGGGTTGCTCTTTATTTCAAAGGAAACAGCTTTGTGGTCCAACCTCACCAATGAGAAGTTGCCACTGGAAGGTGCAGTGCTGTCCCATGCTGGTGAGTACTAGGCCCAGATTGATATTCTGGAGTGCTCACTGTGTGGTCCAAGCTGTTCATATTGATAATGTTCAAGAAGTGATGTCCTTCAAGGATGCATCTGCAGTCCTAACAAATGGGTTGTCCTGTCGTCAGGCAGCCCTTCGGTCGGCCGGATTCCAAAGTCTGGGTCTGGCTTCGGCTGGTGTCGCACTTCACCCGACGTCATAGCTGCAGTTCTTCGGGTATAAAGGCATCAGCCGACGCCATTTTCCCCAGTCTTTCTTGCCGCGTGGCGCCCGAAGCAGAAGCTGTTCGCAAGTGCCGGTCGGTCAGATCCAGAGATTACTACTACCGAATACACTTCGAAGACTTCTAAAAAGCTAAGTACCCCGTTGGGGACTCTTTCTTGCCTCAGCCAATGTCAGAAAAAGTGAATAACTGTTTAACTTGTGGGAAACAAATACCTCATAAAGATTTCCACTCTTACTGCTTACCTTGTTTAGGCCCAGACCACGACGTAGTAGCTTGTCTAGCCTGTGCTTCTTTTAACCGACGGACGCTTAGACGTCGGTCGGAGTTGGCTGAGCAGTTTTTCGGCTCTGATTTTGCTTATATTATGCCGTCGGATCCTCCGACTACACAAATTGCCAAAAAACGCAAAGAAAAGGACCGACACTCGCGGTCCACGGTTTCGGCCGAAACCGCGGTTAAGCAAACCGCGAGTGTCTCGGTTTCGGCCGAAGCCGAGCAAGCGGTCCTTGCTTCAGCCGAATCCATGCCTTCTACCGAGGCCTCTTCTAGCCTAGTAGAATCGGCTTCAGAAATCCAACCTGCTGTTGTGGTTTCTCAGGAATTATCGGACACTGTTCCCTTGGATGTATCAACCCCTGCACATGGAGCTGCTAGGCCCCCTGCAGCCATGTCCATTAAGGCCTTTGCCAGGGCTAAAGCAGCCAAAACTACTAAGTCTGTGCCTGTTAAACCCCCCTCTCACAGGCCCAGCTCCAGTTCCCAAATGCTTTCTTTGGCAGAGGATCTCATTTCTTTAATAAGGGGATCCCAACCACATCCAGACAGGGCCTCGCATCCACCTCCAGAGAAGAGACCTAGAGCAGAGCCCCCTGAGCCAGTGTCCACTGATGATTCCTCTGATGATTCAGACAATACAGACCCTCCAGAGGCTCCTTTTTCTCCTTATGAAGACTCTGATGCTGAAGAGTCGATTCCTTCTGCCTCTCCACCTGAGGAATTTTCCTTTGGGGAAACCTTACATGCCATGAGGGAACAATTTCAGTGGCAGGGCCAAGATTTCTCAGACTCCAGTAAAAGGCTTAGGACCTTTTTGCATTTACCACAACATAGGCCTTTAGCTATACCTCCAGTTCTTTCTGTTGTAGATGATGCATTTAATGATGCTTGTACTGCTCCTGATTCTTTACCTCCAGCCCCTGCTAAGCCCGATAGGTTCTACAGGGTCCCGGACACACATCTCCATTTATACAAGGCTCCTTTTGCAGATCCCGAGACTATCTCCCAGGGGCCTAAGGCAGTAGCTTCTACATCTGTTAAAAATCCCCTCCTCTCTGAAAGGGAATCCAGGTCCTTAGAGAGATGGGGTAAAAAAGTATACACCTCTGCTACTCTGTCAGCTAGAGCCTTGAACTGTCAGTTTCATATGATCCAATATCAGGAGTTTATGCTTGATCAGCTAACTAAGAAAGTGTCCTCTGATGAATCTTTAGATAAGAAATATGTTCTGGAAATGGTACATAACATTCAGCAGGTTAGTAACCATTCTTTAAAATGCGGCTATGATGCACTGGAGGCTTCCTTTAGATCAGCCATGACTGGCACAGTTATTAGAAGGCATGCATGGTTGAAAGAACAGGCCTTGCCGGATCATGTCATATCAAAACTATTAGATGCTCCCATGGATAAGGTCAACTTATTCGGTTCTCCTGCTCAGCAGGTACTGAAGAAAATGGAAGAGAAGGCAAAATCTGTACAAACAGTAAAAGATTTTTTACAGGTCCAACCTCCAAGGTTTAGCAGGAACTGGCCCTCCAAGAATTGGTCCTTTCCAGACTCCTCTAAAGCTCAGAGAGGCAGGAATAGGTGTTCAAGAGGCAGAAACCAATCCAGGGGTGCCTACAGGGGACGCCAGTGGCAGGGCAACAACCAGCGAGGCACAGACGCAGCAACTACCTCTACAACAGGACAATCACAGTGACTTGGCTCTGGCACCGCCTACCAGGGAACAGATAGCAGCACCCTTAGGCAGAAAGCTAGCCCTTTTTTCAAAAAACTGGCACTGCATCACAAGGGCCAAGTGGATTTTGAAAACTATAGACCAAGGTTACAGGTTTCATTTCCATACTCTACCAGGAAAAAGAGGAATGCCAAACTTACCACCAAATCAAAAGACAGAAGCTCTAAAACAAATAGCTCAATTAGTAAGCATGAGAGCTGTGGAAAAGGTACCATCTATGGAACAAGGAAAGGGATTTTACTCCAGACTCTTCCTGGTACCAAGAAAAGAGAAAAAATGGAGGCCTGTTCTCGACCTGTCCGCCTTAAACACATTCCTCATTGTTCCAAAATTCAAAATGCTGACCCTACAGCAGCTTCTTCCCATGCTGGGCAAGGAGTCTTGGCTGGTAACTCTAGATCTCAAGGAGGCATACCTGCACGTCCCCATACGACCAAATTGCAGAAGATACCTCAGATTTCTTGCAGGATCAGAGCATTATCAATTCTCAGCATTGCCCTTTGGCTTATCTACTGCGCCCAGAGTGTTCACGAAATGCCTGGCATCAGTAATCGCTCATTGCAGACTTCAGGGAATCCAAATTTATCCATACCTGGACGACTGCCTGATACAAGCGGACACCAAAAACAAACTAACAGAAGATTTACAAAGAGTCATTTACTTGCTGCAAGCCCTGGGATATACAGTCAATATAAAAAAGTCAAGGCTGATACCATCCCAAAGAATGACCTTTTTAGGTGCAGAGCTGGACACATCAAAGCAGATGGCATTCCTAACTGTAGAAAAACAAGAACAACTCCCTCTCTACTTCTTGGCATTAACAAAGCAGAACCATCTAACAGCAAGAAAAGTACTGCAAGCCCTGGGCTTCATGGCATCCTGCATAATTCTGGTCCCTCATGCCAGACTACATATGAGAAAGCTACAGTGGTACCTGAAGAATTTATGGTCTCAACACAAACACAGCCTAGAAACCAAAATTCCACTTATACCATGCCTGAAGCAAGAGTTCCTATGGTGGGCTCAGGCCTGTCAATCAAACACAGGTTTGCCCTTCTACAAAATTCAACCAAGCCAAGCCATCACAACGGACGCCTCAGACCTCGGTTGGGGAGCCCACATGCTGGACAAGTACATACAAGGCCTATGGGCTCAGGATCAACTGCACCTGCACATAAATCTAAAGGAAATGCTGGCAGTAAAATTGGCAATCCAGACATTCAGACCATTCCTCCAAGAAGGGCAGTTGATGATAAGGACAGACAACACCACAGTTATGTGGTACATCAACAAACAGGGAGGCACACATTCATATCCTCTATGCCGGATGGCACTGGACCTATGGAATGTGGCTCTGAGCTACAACATTCAGTTACAAGCAATTTTTGTACCGGGAAAAGAAAACGTCCTAGCAGACATATTAAGCAGAACTACCACGGATGCTCACGAATGGATGCTACACCCGGACATCTTCAGAGCCATCACAAGAAAATGGGGACTACCACAAATAGACTTATTTGCATCCCCACTCAATCACCAGCTCAAGAAATTCTGCACAAGGACGTACCACCCACTTGCTTGGAAGGTGGACTCCCTATCTTTCAGTTGGGAAAACCTGACAGCATATGCCTTCCCACCACTTTCTTTGATGCACAAAGTGCTTTTGAAGATCAAAGAGGAACGTCCAAGGATCATTCTGATAGCTCCAGACTGGCCAAGACAACATTGGTACCCATTACTGAGGAGCATGTCTCGGGAACAAATGTGGACACTACCCCTGATCCCATTGCTGTTAACACAGAACAGCTACAACATCCTGCATCCAAACCTGAAAACTCTGCAGCTGACTGCCTGGAACATTACATAAGAGCAACTAACCCAAATTTATCTCAAAGGGTAAAGACATTATCCTTGAGGCTCGCAGACCTTCAACAAGAAAGAATTATGCAGAAAAATGGAAAAGATATCTCATTTGGAGTAATGCAAACGGAAAAGATGTGTCATTGGTAAACATAGCCAACATCCTGGAGTACTTGGCAGAGCTCTTCCATACAGGCCTGTCCTACTCCTCCATCAAGATACACGCATCAGCTATTTCGGCAGAATACAGCTTGGATCCCCCTGTCTTCTCACATCCTCTGCTCAGGCAGTTTCTGAGGGGAATTAAAAATGTAAAACCTCCTAGGAAACAACCACTACCAGCATGGGACTTGAACTTTGTACTAGAAAAATTGACACTTCCTCCTTTCGAACCAGCAGCAACAGCAGAATTGCAATACTTATCCTGGAAGACTGCCTTCCTGCTGGCGATCACCTCAGCAAGAAGGGTTTCTGAACTACAGGCATTAATGGCAGTGCAACCCTTCCTGATCTTCCATCAAGACAGAGTGTCCATGAGAACAAATCCTACATTTATGCCTAAGGTGGTATCCAGAGTGTCTTTAAACCAGGCTATCCACCTACCTACATTCTTCCCCAACCCACAGAACAGGGGAGAAAGACTGTTGCATACCTTGGATGTGCATAGACAATTACGCTACTACCTGGACAGGACCAAGTGCAATAGAAAAACTGACCAGCTTCTGGTAGCATATGCAACAGGAAGGGAAGGAAAAGCAATTTCAAAACAGACAATCTCCAAATGGATAGGGAATTGCATTAGATTTTGTTACTCCTTCCACGGAAAGAAAACTCCAGAGAACATTAGGCCTCACTCCACAAGGGCTACAGCCACTACTACAGCTTTCTTACGAGGAGTGGCTACCAAGGACATTATAGAGGCTGCTACTTGGACCTCCGTGCATACATTTGCCAAGCATTACAATTTACCTTTATATTCTAGATCCCGAGCAGGTTTTGCCTCTGCTGTTTTGCAAGGGATCCTAACTGCACCATAATCTCTCTTCATTCCTCCTCCCCTAGTTTGGCTATGGTATTCTACCCATTTGTTAGGACTGCAGATGCATCCTTGAAGGACATAGTACAGTTTTGTACCTACCATAAATGTAGATGTCCGATAGGAATGCATCTGCAGTCAGAATTACCCACCCACCTTCCCCTCTGTGGTACTCCTAGGGTATTTGCCATCTTTCAGCTAGCTTGGGGGGGATCTATTATGGTGTATTTGTTTGTATATATGTACATACATGTTTATTTTGTGTGTTTGCTCTCTACTATTTGGAAACATTGGCATTTATCCAAGTTTAGCCTTCCAAGAGGGCACCTGGCATCTGGGGCAAGAAACACTGAGGAAAATGGCGTCAGCTGATGCCTTTATACACGAAGAACTGCAGCTATGACGTCGGGTGAAGTGCGACACCAGCCCAAGCCAGACCCAGACTTTGGAATCCGGCCGACCGAAGGGCTGCCTGACGACAGGACAACCCATTTGTTAGGACTGCAGATGCATTCCTATCGGACATCTACATTTATGGTAGGTACAAAACTGTACTTTTTGCTTCTTAATTAGAGGCAGTATATTTTTCAATGAATAGGGTATTTGGATGCTGAGTGACTCTAGTTGGTCTAAGTAAGAGTTTGAGCTTCATGGGTCATAGAGGGCTACCTGTAGCTGGCTAGGACATGGTAAGGAACCTTGTGTATGGAGACTTGGACATGGATGAACACCAGGGCATCATCCTGTTTAACTCAAGCCGGAGTTGTATTTGTTGCTAATGTAGCTCGACACCTCCACCTTTCGCCCCTGTCTGTGCTGCTGTTGGCCTAAATGTGTGGAAGACATTGTAGCCTTGCATTTCCGAAGTACTTTCTGAGGCAGTTAACCAAGTCTCTGTAACATCACAGATGTCTAGTTTCTCCTGCGTAAGGAGAGCTTGTAGGGTGGGGAGTCTCGTGTTTAGGCTGCTTTGAAAAATTTTTTTTTTTTTTTTTTTTTGCTATGTGGATGGTTTTGTCATTGCTTAAAAGAGGCTCTGAGGTAAAGGATAAAGTTTAGGTGCAGACCATTCTTAAGAAAGCCACATGGTCTGTTAACCATGTCCTCCCCATGCTGTTAGTAGATCCCCTAAAGTGACACCGGAGATAAAGCCAGTATATTAAAATCAGTCATTTTCTGTTCATACTGTCATATCATCCTTGACAAAGGTAGAATGCTGTTCAGTGCAAGGCACAGTACTGTCTGTCACATGTTCAACGAGGTCCATAGTGTCTTTTCATGTAGTTCGTTGAGGTACGTCGCAGGTCATTTACACCCACATGGACTGTGAAGTAATCATATTGGTACTTGTGGTTCAGTGACTTGAGTGCACGCGTGATATTGTGGATCCTAGCTCCAGATAGGCAACTGACCATTTTCTTCTCCTTGTTTAGCCTGGTGAGAGTGGCATCTGTGTTGTACAGCAGAGTTCCTTATGACAAGAGTACTAGGTAAAGTGTTTGCTTGTCTTATAGGCTTTGTTCTTGGGGGATCATTGGATCTAGGCTTATGTGCAGTGTTAGGTTTTGCTTTTGCAGTGTGTTTTAGTGATTGCTGAGGATGGGTGTTTGTGTTTGATGGCTTAAGAGGTCTTTGAAGTTTGGGAATCTCTCTTGCTCAGTTTCCAGACACACATCTCTGGCATTAGCTATTTAATCGTGGAATAAATTTTCTGACGTCTGCTTGAGGTTTCAAAATACCTATACGAACACTTCAAAGCAAAAATCCTAAACTTTTTGGATTTTCTTGCATACTTGGGAGCTCTGTAGATGTCCTCCCATTATTCCTTTGTTTATTACCTTTCCATTTGCTCTTTCCAATCTTTTCTAACCTTCTCTGACTGATTTTTATAGTAATGATGCAGTATATTTTATATGCTCTAGTAATTATCCCATTTTTAAACTTGTGTTCTAGACTCAATTAAATGCACTACCAGAGGTGGTCTTTCATTTAGCAGTCCTCTCAATCACTTGTAGGGAAGGTTGTCTCTAACCTGCAGTCCAAACTTCTGCTTAGGTTCATCCCACTTTTACACGTCCCCCTATAGTTATTTGCTCCCAAAACATTGGTTCCTTTACTAATTTTCTCCAGTAAATTCCAGACCCCTGTTATCTGTTTTTATTACCTCTACTTGCAGACATCCTTTTCAATAAAATCTCCTTTCTCCATTCCCATGTTGACTTGCTTCTTAAAATACTTTCCTCTATTCCACTACTGTACAGTATTCTGTATGGTTGTTCAAAATCTAACTCTCTCCTCATTTCTCAAAATCCACCCCGCCCTCCAAATTTATTATCCCTTTTCACTTGAACTTAGAAACTTCTGCTTGTGTTGTATATGAGAATTAATATCCCTACAAATAAGGTAATCCTAAACCACCTTGTCCTATTAGGAGAATAAACTCTTCTGACTTAACTCTTGCCCTCTTCCCTTCCCAAATAAATTCCTTCAAATGTTTAATTATAGACCACTTCTCCATCTCTGGTTGATTAAAATATGCCTGATGTATATAAAAAAGTTGAAGAGACTAGAAATGATGTCCTTCATGGATGCATCTGCAGTCATAACAACTGGGTTGTCCTGTCGTCAGGCAGCCCTTCAGTCGGCCGGATTCCAAAGTCCGGGTCCGGCTTCGGCTGATGTCGCACTTCACCCGACGTCATCTCTGTTGGTGTTCGGGTATAAAAGCATCAGCCGACGCCATTTTCCCCAGTCTTTCTTGCGTGGCGCTCAAGCAGAAGCTGTTCGCAAGTGCCGGTCGGTCGGATCCAGAGATTACTTCTACCGAATACTACTTCGAAGACTTCTAAAGCTAAGTACCCCGTTGGGGACTCTTTCTTGCCTCAGCCGATGTCAGAAAAAGTTAATTGTTTAACCTGTGGGAAACAAATACCTCATAAAGATTTCCACTCTTATTGTCTGCCTTGTTTAGGCCCAGCCCACGACGTAGCAGCCTGTTCGGCCTGTGCTTCTTTCAACCGACGAACGCTTAGGCGTCGGTCGGAGTTTGCAGAACAGTTTTTCGGTTCTGATTTTGCGTATATTATGCCGTCGGATCCTCTGACTACCCAATCTGCCAAAAAACGCAAAGATAAAGACCGACACTCGCGGTCCGCGGTTTCGGCCGAAACCATGGTTAAGCAAACCGCGAGTGTCTCGGGTTTGGGCGGAAACGAGAAAACTGATCAAAGTACAGCTGAACCTATCTCTACAACTGAGGCCCCTGCTACCACTCTTGAATCGGCCTCAGAAATTTTATCCACTACGGTGGTTGCCACTGACTTATCAGACACCATTCCCTTGGATGTCTCTACCCCAGCACGTGGTGCTGCTAGGCCTCCAGCAGCCATGTCCATTAAGGCCTTCGCCAGGGCTAAAGCAGCCCAAGACTACTAAAACAGTGCCTGTTAAACCCCCCACAACCAGGCCCTCTTCTAGTTCTCAAATGCTTACTTTGGCAGAAGATGTAATCTCATTAATTAGAGGATCTCAGTCTCACCCAGACAGGGCCTCTCAGCCCCCAGAGAAAAGACCTAGGGCAGAGCCCCCTGAGCCAGTGTCCTCTGATGATTCTGCTGATGAATCAGACATAACTGACCAGCCAGAGGTTCCTTTCTCCAATTTTGAGGATTCTGATGCTGAAGAATCCATTCCAGCTGCTTCCCCACCAGAAGAATTCTCCTTCGGGAGACCTTACATGCCATGCGAGAGCAGTTCCAATGGCAGCAACAGGATTTTTCAGACTCCAGAAAAAGACTTGGGACCTTTCTGCACCTCCCACAGCACAGGCCCTTAGCTATACCTCCTGTTCTCTCTGTGGTGGATGATGCTTTCAATGATGTCTGCTCCGCTCCAGATTCTTTACCCCCAGCCCCTGCCAAACCAGACAGATTTTACAGGGTGCCAGATACTCATCACCACCTTTACAAGGCCCCACTTGCAGACCCCGAAACTATATCCCAGGGTCCCAAGGCAGTAGCCGCGACCATAGCTAAAAACCCTATTCCTTCTGAAAGGGAAGCAAGGTCATTAGACAGATGGGGTAAAAAGGTCTACACTTCAGCTACTCTCTCTGCTAGAGCTTTAAACTGTCAGTTTCACATGATACAAATCCAAGATTTTATGCTTGATCAGTTAACTAAAAAACTAACCACTGATGAATCTCTTGATAAGAAATATGTATTAGAAATGGAAAAAAACATACAACAGGTTAGCAACCATTCCTTAAAATGTGGCTATGATGCACTGGAGGCTTCATTTAGATCAGCCATGACTGGCACAGTGATAAGAAGGCATGCATGGCTAAAGGAGCAAGCTTTACCGGATCATGTTAAAGCTAAGTTGCTAGATGCTCCTATGGATAAGACAAGTTTGTTTGGTACACCTGCCCAGCAGGTTATGAAGAAAATGGAAGAAAAAGCAAAATCTGTTCAAACGGTTAAAGATTTCTTGCAGGTTCAACCCCCAAGGTTTAGCAGGAACTGGCCTGCCAAAATTGGTCCTTTCCTGACTCCACAAAATTTCAAAGGGGCAGGAATAGACGTTCCAGAGGCAGAAACCAATCCAGAGGAGGTGCCTACAGAGGACGACAGTGGCAAGGTAACAACAGAGGCACAGACACAACCACTGCCACTACATCAGCACAACCACAGTGACTTGACCCTAAATCCGCCTACCAGGGAACAAATAGCAGCTCCTCTAGGCGGAAAGTTAACCTTATTTTCAAAGAACTGGCACTACATAACAAAAGACAAGTGGATTTTACAAACCATAGATCAAGGTTACCGGTTTCACTTCCACACTTTACCAGTCAAAAGAGGAATGCCAAATCTACCTCCAAATCAGAAAACAGAGGCACTACAACAGATAATGGAGTTAGCAAACATGAGAGCTGTGGAAAGAGTGCCAACAGCAGAGCAAGGAAAGGGGTTCTACTCCAGACTATTCCTAGTCCCAAGAAAGGAAAAAAGTTGGAGACCAATTCTCGACCTGTCCACCTTAAATACATACATCATTGTCCCAAAATTCAAAATGCTGACCCTACAGCAACTTCTTCCCATGCTGGGCAAGGAGTCTTGGCTGGTAACTCTAGATCTCAAGGAGGCATACCTGCACGTCCCCATTCGACCAATCTGCAGAAGATACCTCAGATTTCTTGCAGGATCAGAGCACTATCAATTCTCAGCATTGCCCTTTGGCTTATCTACTGCCCAGAGTATTCACAAAATGCCTGGCATCAGTAATCGCCATTGCAGACTACAGGGAATTCAAATTTACCCATACCTGGACGACTGCCTGCTACAAGGGACAACAAAAGCAAGCTGACAACAGATTTACAAAGGGTCATTTACTTGCTACAAGCACTGGGATACACAGTCAATTTACAAAAGTCAAGGCTGATACCATCCCAAACAAGGACATTCTTGGGCTGAATTGGACACAGTAAAACAAATGGCATTCCTGACTACAGAAAAACAAAAGAACTCCCTCTTTACTTCTTGGCACTAACAAAACTGAACAAGTTAACAGCAAGAAAAGTACTGCAGGCCTTGGGCTTCATGGCATCATGCATAATCTTGGTCCCATTTGCCAGACTACATATGAGAAAACTACAGTGGTACCTAAAGAATTTATGGTCCCAACACAGACACAGCCTAGAAACAGAAATCCCACTAATTCCATGCTTAAAACAGGAGTTCCTATGGTGGGCCCAGGCATGTCAGTCAAACCCAGGCCTACCCTTTCGCAGATGTCAAGCAAGCCAGACCATCACAACAGACGCTTCAGACCTAGGATGGGGGGCCCACATGCTGGACAAATGCGTGCAAGGATTGTGGACACAGGATCAACTTCACCTGCACATCAACCTAAAAGAAATGCTGGCAGTAAAACTGGCAATCCAAAAGTTCAAACCATTTCTCCAAGAGGGCCAGTTGATGATAAGGACAGACAACACCACAGTCATGTGGTACATCAACAAACAGGGAGGCACTCATTCATACCCCTATGCAGAATGACTTTGGAGCTGTGGACCCTGGCACTCAGCTACAACATCCAGTTACAGGCAATATTTGTACCGGAAAAGAAAATACTCTAGCAGACATATTAAGCAGAACCACATCGGATGCCCACAAATGGAAGCTGCACCCGGACATCTTCAAGACCATCTCAAAGAAATGGGGAATGCCTCAGATAGATCTATTCGCATCACCTCTCAATCACCAGCTCAAAAATTCTGCACGAGGACATTCCACCCACTAGCATGGAAAGTGGATTTGCTCTCCTTCAGCTGGAAAGGCCTAACAGCATATGCATTCCCACCTCTTCCCTTGATACACAAAGTACTACTAAAAATCAAGGAAGAACGTCCAAGGATAATCCTGATAGCTCCAAACTGGCCAAGACAACACTGGTACCCACTGCTGAGGAGCATGTCTCGAACAATATGTGGCCAATACCCCTGATGCCTTTGATGTTAACTCAGAACAACTACAGCATCATACATCCAAACCTAAAACGTTGCAACTCACTGCATGGAACATCACATAGCAGCAGCTAATCTAGAACTTTCCCAAAGAGTGAAAGACATTATTCTTGAAGCACGCAGACCTTCAACAAGAAGGAACTATGCTGGAAAATGGAAAAGGTTTGTCATTTGGAGTGCGGAAATAGGAAAAGATGTGTCAAACATAGATATGCCTAACATTCTGGAGTATCTGGCGAACTTCTTCATTCAGGCCTGTCCTACTCCTCCATCAAGATACATGCATCAGCTATTTCAGCAGAATACAGCTTTGATCCACCTGTTTTTAGCACCCTTTGCTCAGGCAGTTCCTCAGAGGAATCAAGAATGTAAAACCTCCAAGGAAACCACCATTACCAGCTTGGGACTTAAACTTTGTGCTAGAAAAGTTGACACTATCACCCTTTGAACCAGCAGCAACAGCAGACCTACAACACCTGTCATGGAAAACTGCTTACCTACTGGCAATTACTTCAGCAAGGAGGGTTTCAGAACTACAGGCCTTAATGGCAGTGCAACCCTTCCTAATCTTCCACCAAGATAGAGTGTCCATGAGGACTAATCCTACATTTATGCCTAAGGTGGTATCCAGAGTGTCTTTAAACCAGGCAATCCACCTACCTACCTTCTTTCCCAACCCACAAAACAGAGGGAAAGAATACTGCATACCTTGGATGTACATAGACAGCTACGCTACTACTTGGACAGAACAAAAATAGCAGAAAGACTGACCAACTTTTGTAGCCTATGCAACAGGAAGGGAAGGAAAAGCTATTTCCAAACAGACAATCTCCAAATGGATAGGAAATTGCATACGATTCTGTTACTCCTTCCATGGAAAACCAATTCCACAGAACATAAGACCTCATTCTACAAGGGCAACAGCCACTACCACAGCCTTCTTACGAGGAGTGGCAACCAAAGACATTATTGAGGCGGCTACTTGGACCTCCGTGCATACATTTGCCAAGCATTATAATTTGCCTCTATATTCCAGATCCCGAGCAGGGTTTGCCACTGCTGTACTGCAAGGGATCCTAAACACACCATAATCTACTTTTATCCTCCTCCCTAGTTGGCTATGGTATTCTACCCAGTTGTTATGACTGCAGATGCATCCATGAAGGACATAGTACAGTTTTGTACCTACCATAAATGTAGATGTCCGAACTGGATAGCATCTGCAGTCAGGATTACCCTCCCTCCTTCCCTCTGTGGTACTCCTAGGGTGTTTACCCTCCTAATAGCTAGCTGGTGGGGGGGAGTCTTTTATGGTGTATTTGTTTGTATATATGTACATACATGCTTATTTTTGTTTACCTCTATCTTTTGGAAACATTGGCATCTATCCAAATTTTAGCCTTCAAGAGGGCTACTGGCATCTGGGGCAAGAAACACTGAGGAAAATGGCGTCAGCTGATGCTTTTATACCCGAAGACCAACAGAGATGACGTCGGGTGAAGTGCGACATCAGCCGAAGCCGGACCCGGACTTTGGAATCCGGCCGACTGAAGGGCTGCCTGACGACAGGACAGCCCAGTTGTTATGACTGCAGATGCTATCCAGTTCGGACATCTACATTTATGGTAGGTACAAAACTGTACTTTTTTACTGCTTGTATGTGATTATTTATATCCTTAAAAGCTTCTAGTTTCTCAATTTTTGTATTATCTTTTTTCAGTCTCTTCCCATGTATCCTTAGCTGTCGTAATAAAATCCTTTTTAATTTATACACACAAATACTTTGACTTATTTTGTTCCCATAAATATGGGTATTGGTGATCTGACTCATATGAGGACATAGTTTACTTCTGTAGCATTTATTTTCATTTATTGTATATCTTGAAAAGACTCAAGTGTCTGAAAATCTGCCACAACACTGAGGTATCCTTTCCTAAATTTATCAATACAAAATATATGTGAGTAAAGCAATCTTTCCCCGATTACCATTCTAGATATATATTGTCAAATCCCTTTCATGCTTTGCTAAAGACTCTAGAGGAAAGAAGACATGGCCACCTTGTTCCACTGTTGAAGAGGAACTCCCACCTTATTTTTTTCTTATGAGCCTTCATAAATCCTTATACTTAACCCCATTGTTCTGTCAGGGAATGCTTATGCTACCATTGCCTTAAACAAAATCCCAACTGACTTCATCAGATGCTTTCTCTGCACTGAGACCTACCAACCGTAGCAGGAGTTTTTTAAAGTCTACTTTCCTCTGGATTATCGTTGCTCTCTGAATGTTGTCAAATGTTTGCCTTTCCTGTACAAAAGTGTATTTATTTAGTATGTTTACCAGACTAGTAGACTAATCACAGTAGGTCATTTTGCAGGTAGAGCCCAAGTGACGAAATTCTGAAAAAGAGAGGCAATAATTCACATATAGGGAGTAATCACTGATGGTACTGAGACCCAGAGATAAATGGAACAATGAGCAAATGTTATATAAAAGAGCATAAAAATAAATTTGGATTCATTTTAGTTCTAAATCTTAGAGGTAAGCAGCAGGCGAGAATGGAGGGTGGAAGACGTTATGTAGGTAGCGGAGGAGATTGGGATTTTGTCCTGTGGAAGAACAATTACAGTCAGATTTTTTGATGAAGGTGTCTTTATTTTTCCTCTGAAAGTGGAGGAAGAGATTTTTTCACTGGGGGGATTGCCGAAATTTGGGTACAAGAGTAGAGAATGAGGTTTTGGTACAATGCAGTTAAGTTTGGGGTGTCTGGAGTGAGGGAGTTAATTGGGAGATGTTGCGGAGGTTGTAGTAGGTGATTTTACTCTGGAGTGTGGCAGTATGAAGCAGGGAGACACCTTGCTGAAGTAGCCTGAAAAGAAGAGAACCCAAGAGTAGTAGCTTAACTCTGTAAGAGACTGGGAACCATCTGGCTTTGGAGAGGGTGGTGCAGTGCTGTTCCTGAGGGAGGAGTGTTTGAGTTGGAAATGAATCAGCAGATTTTTTTTCAATGGACTATGGAGAGGATGAGGCATTTTTCAGATGCTCTGGCTGTGATGGTGAACCCATACTCAAGATGAGCAAGGAAGACTCTCCTGCCTATTTTGGCTCTGGTTGGTCTGGAGAGAAAGAGAGGTATTTTCCAGGAGCAGAGTAAAAGATAATTAATATTTTTCCTGGTGTTTTCAATGTGTTAATGGAAGTTGTGACTTTACCAGTCATAAACCAAGGTATTTAAAGGATGTGTTGTTTCTATTGTAGTATAATTGATATCTGTGATGTTGATATATATTTTTCCCAGCATTTGAGGCTCCAAGTGTTGTACTCTGTTTTGAAGGGGTTTAGGAGTTAGCTTATGGCTGTTTAGCCAAGAATTAAGGGAGTGGAGGTCAGATTGATCCTCAGTTTCTCAGAATTGCTGTTTGCCTGTCTTAGTTGGAGGTTGCTGGTTGAAAACTTGTGTGTTTTCCTGATTGGTCTTTAGCCCTTACTGTTGTAAAGCTTGATGTCCTTTGATGTTCATCGTGTTATACTGCTGCAGTCATCACACTTGGGTTATCCTGCCGTCAGGCGGTCCCGCAAGTTGGCCGAATCCCAAAGTCTTGGTCCGGCGTCAGTTGTCGTCGCTTTTTCCCTGACGTCAGTGTGACAGGGGAACAAAAGAGGCAGCCGAGGCCATTTTCTTCAGTCTTTCTTGCTGCGCGGTGCCCGAAGCAGAAGCAGTTCGCAAGTGCCGGTCGACTAGCTCCTGAGATTTTTGAATCGAATTTCAGCCCGAAGTCTTCTCTAAAGCTAAGTATCCCATTGGGGAAACTTTTCTTGCCTCAGACAGATGTCAGACAAAGTTAATAATTGCATTTCTTGTGGGAAGCAAATACCTCATAAGGATTTTCATTCTTATTGTATTCCTTGCCTAGGCCCAGACCACGACGTCTCTGGTTGTCGGTTTTGTGCTAAGTTCAACAAACGTACAGTCAAGCGTCGGGCAGATTTCGCCCGCCATTATTTTGGCAGAAAATTTAACTATAGCATGTCGTCATAGCAACCGACATCAGCAATGATTAAAAAAAAAACGCAAGGATAAGGACAGGCAACCAAGGCCAAGACCAGATACCGAGGCCTCAGCAAGGCCTGCCGCCGGTTCTCCGGTTTTCAGCGAGGCGCCTATGCAGCCCCTGACTACCGCTGATTTAGAAATTCTGACGGCCTCCCAGACCGAATCAGCTGGGCCTCAGGAGCCGGTTCCATCTCACCCCTCGGACGCCAACCCTGACAGTGATCCGGAGATTTTGGACAGGCCTTTGGTTTTTGATGGTGTCTTCAAACCGACAACTATCTCTATTAAATCTTATGCTAAACTTAAAGCCCCCTTAAAAGTTAGGAAACCGGGTCCACAGATCTCCCCCCACAGGCCCCTATGCCTAAAAAACAGATGCTTAAGATGTCTGAGGATTTAATTACCCTTATCAGGAGTTCACAACCCCCTCCTGACAAAAGGCCTAGACTGGAGGAAAATTATCCTTCCTCTGACCAAGCATCCATTTCCTCAGCTAACTCTGAGGACCAGGATTATTCCTTCCCTCCTTATGAAGACTCAGATGCAGATGCTCAGACCACTCTTTTGGGGAAACTTTACACTCCATGAGGGAACACTTCCACTGGGAAGGCCAAGATTACTCTGACTCTAAGAAAAGACTCCGTGAGTTTCTTCTTCTTCCACAGCATAGACCCCTTGCAATTCCTCCAGTTTTAGGCATTTGGATGATGTTTACACCGAATTTAGTCTAAACCCAGATTCCTTACCTCCTGCACCAGCTAAACCAGACAGATACTACCGAGTTCCTGATTCTCATAAGTTTCTATATAAAAGCCCTATTGCAGACCCCGAAACCATTTCCCAGGGTCCCAAAGGGGTTAAGGCCCTCTACTGCTAAGAATCCACTACCTTCTGAAAGAGATTCCAGAGCATTAGAAAGATGGGGGGAAAAAAGTGTATACGTCTGCCACTTTGGCCATGAGGGCCTTAAACTGCCAATTCCACATGCTAAAATACCAGCAGTACTTGATTACACAGTTATTGCAGAAAATGATCCCTCCGACAGATCAACCTGATTTCAAAGAGATGCAGGATTTGCTGCATGCAGCAGAACAGGTGTGAAAGCATACCTTAGTGTGGTTTTGATTCATTGGAAGCCTCATGTAGAGCAGCTGTCACAGGATCTGTAATACGTAGACATGCTTGGCTAAAAGAGCAAGCCTTACCAGAACATGTCAAAGCAAAGTTATTGGATGCTCCATTGCAGAAAGATGTGTTGTTTGGTGTCAAAGCAGAGGAAGTTTTAAAGAAAATGGAATAAAAGGCAAAATCTGTGCAGACAGTTAAAGATTTTTTACAGGTACAACCTCCTAGTTTCAGCAGAAACTGGCCATCAAAGAACTGGTCCTTTCCTGCATCAGACAGACCCCAAAGGGGTGGGTACAGACGCCCAAGGGGCAAAGGCCAGCCACAAGGTTCTTTCAGGCCTAGACAATGGCATACAACAACTCAAAGAGGTGGAGACGAAAGATCTCAACCCTTCAGGAAACACAATGACTTCCCTCTTCACCTGCCAAGCAAAATTGCCCTGGCAGCACCTTTGGGAGGAAAACTGGCTCTATTTCCACAAAATTGGCGCATCATAACAAAGGACAAATGGGTTCTGGATATTATTACCCGAGGCTACAGATTTCATTTTCACACTTTACCACGATTAATAGGCATGCCAAATCTGCCTCCAAACCAATGGGCAGAGGCACAAATGCAAATTTCAGCTCTCGTGGATATGAAAGCAATTCAAAAGGTACCTACAAAGGAGCAAGGTCAAGGTTTTTACTCAAGACTATTTCTAGTACCAAAAAAGGACAAAGCCTGGAGACCCATTTTAGACCTCTCAATTCTAAACACATACCTGGAGGTACCCAAATTCAAAATGCTCACACTACAGCAGCTTCTTCCCATGCTGGGCAAGGAGTCTTGGCTGGTAACGTTGGACCTCAAAGAGGCATACTTGCATGTCCCTATCAGACAAGATTGCAGAAGATGCCTCAGATTTTTGGCAGGTACAACGCATTATCAATTCTCTGCATTGCCCTTTGGCTTATCTACTGTGCCCAGAGTATTTACGAAATGCCTGGCATCAGTAATTGCATACTGCAGACAACGAGGAATACAAATTTATCCATATCTGGACGACTGCCTGATCCAAGCGGACAGCAAGGCCATTCTGTTACAGCATCTGGCATTTGTAACAAAGCTGCTAAGTTGCCTAGGGTACACAGTAAACAAAAAGAAGTCAAAGCTAATACCCTCACAAGACATAATATTCCTGGGTGCCAGCTTAAATACAACGGCCCAGATGGCTTGTATCACGCCAGACAAACTAAAACAACTGACTCAACTTTTACCCAGCTCACTGCAAGGAAAATCCTGCAGGCATTGGGATTCATGGCATCCTGCATTCAACTAATTCCACATGCAAAGCTGCATATGAGGAAATTACAATGGTACCTGAAAAGTGTATGGACTCAACACAGGCACAGCCTCGAAACAAGTATACCTCTCATTCCCTGCCTTCAAAAAGAGTTCCTATGGTGGGCTCAAGCATGTCAAATAAACAAGGATCTTCCTTTTGTCTTTCCTCCAGCAAACCAAACTATGACAACAGATTCTTCAGACTACGCCTGGGGAGCACACATGGCAGGACAGTGCATACAGAGCAAATGGTCTGCAAAACAAATTCATCTACACATCAACCAAAAGGAGATGCTAGCTGTGCAAAATGCACTGACAGCCTTCAAGGACCTCTTGCATCCAGGACAACTACTAATGAGGACAGACAGCACCACAGTTATGTGGTACATAAACAAACAGGGAGGAACACACTCCTACCCTTTATGCAGACAGACAATGACCTTGTGGAACACAGCATTGACTTACCAAGTACAACTGCAAGCACAATTCCTGCCAGGAAAGGAAAACATATTGGCAGACGAATTAAGCAGAAATTTGGCAGATCCTCACGAGTGGAGACTACACCCACAAGTATTTTCAATGATAACTCAAAGGTGGGATGTCCAGACATAGATATGTTTGCCTCCCCCAACAATTGCCAACTACAGAAATTTTGCACAAGGACTCATCATTCCCTAGCCTGGAAAGTGGACGCCCTATCATTCAGTTGGACAGCATTGACAGTCTATGCCTTCCCACCACTACCTCTCTTGACCAAGGTATTACTGAAAGCCAGATCAGAGAGACCACAAATGATCCTCATTGCTCCGGACTGGCCACGTCAGCACTGGTACCCATTACTAAGGACCTTGACTCACAGCCCTCCATGGATCTTACCTCAATTCCCACTTCTGTTGACTCAGCAAAACTTTCAGATCCTTCACAGTCAGCTCAGGACTTTAAATTTAGCTGCATGGAGAATACCTTGAATTATCAATCAGCACTTCTCTCAAAGGACATCCGGAATGTCATTTTGGAGGCCAGGAGGCCCAGCACCAGAAAAACTTACTCAGACATTTGGAAAAGATTTTGTGCATGGAACCAGGCTAAAGGCCAAAATCCTTGGATACCAAACATTCCTCAAATACTGCAATACTTAACTGAGATGCTACACAAAGGCCTTTCTTTCTCATCCATTAAGATCCATGCTTCAGCCATTTCAGCTCAGTATAATGCGGATCCTCCCATATTCTCACACCCTTTACTAAGGCAGATGTTCTTCGTCTCACATTGCTGCAGTCATAACCTGTGGGTAGTCCGCTGTCCTCGATCGGCCCGAATACCAAAGACCTGGGCTGACATCGGTCATTGTCGCCTAGAGCTGACGTCAGTACGTCGTAGTACATAAGCGCATGACCGACGCCATATCCTCAGTCTTTCTTGCCGCGTGGTCTGAAGCAGAAGCAGCGTTTGCAAGTGCCGTTCGGCGTTCTGAAATTTTCATTTATCGAGTTTCAGACCGAAGACCAAGTTGGGCTAAGTACCCGTTGAAATCTTTGTCTTTTCTTGCCTCAGTTATCCGGATGTCAGAAAAAGTTAATAATTGCATTTCTTGTGGGAAACAGATACCTCATAAGGATTTTCATTCTTTCTGTATTCCTTGCTTAGGGCCTGAGCACGACGTGGTCGGGTGTCGCTTTTGTGCTAGATTTAACAAGCGCACCATTAAACAGAGATTAGACTGTGCCAGGCTTGTTTTTGGTAAAAGGTGTAACTATAACATGCCGTCGGATCCTCCGACGCCCGCTACCGCTAAGAAGCGTAAAGATAAATCTTTGAAGTCTAAACCGGATGAGTCGTCCGTTACGGACGCCGGTTCTACGGAGCCTCCGGTTGAACCTGTGGATCCTGCCGAGGGTTCGGCTGAATCCCATGGGGAACCTTTACTTTTACAGGAGTTGGCCTCTCAGGAGTTAGGCCCGGCTGAAGGTGCTTCTCAGGTGTCTGTAGTTCCATCTTTACAGAAGGTTATTAGGCCTTCTACTTCAATGGCTAAAGGCCATGCTAAGGCCAAACCTTGTCATGTTGGCCCTGGTCATAGTTCTAGCTCTCCAGCCCCTGTTCCTAAAAAGCATATGTTGAAAATGGCTGAGGACTTGATTACTTTGATCAGGGGTTCTATGCCCCCCCCCAGAGAAGAGGCCTAGGGTGGAGGCAGATTTAGAGGGGATGGATCATTCCTCAGAATACTCTGATTCCTCAGTTGAAGAAATTCAGGAATTCCCTTCTTATTTAGATTCGGATGCAGAGGACTCCTATCCTTCTTTTTCTCCGCCAGAGGATTTTTCTTTTTCTGAGACCTTACATTCCATGAGGGAGCATTTCAAGTGGGAAGGTCAGGATTTTTCGGATTCTCGGAAACGGCTCAGGGAATTTTTGTTTCTACCACAGCATAGGCCCTTGGCTATTCCTCCTGTCTTAGAAGTTGTTCAGGATGTTTTTTCTGAATCTTCCCTTAATCCTGATTCTTTACCTCCTGCCCCGGTAAAGCCAGACAGATATTATAGAGTTCCTGAAGCACATAAGTATTTGTATAAGAGTCCTAGAGCTGATCCGGAAACTATTACTCAAGGTCCGAAGGGTATTAGGGCTTCTGTGGCTAAGAATCCAGTTCCTTTGGATAAAGATTCTAGAGCTTTAGATAGATGGGGGAAAAAAGTGTACACCTCCTCTACGTTAGCTATGAGGGCTTTGAATTGCCAATTTCATATGCTGAAGTATCAGAATTTTTTGTTAGGTCAGTTGAAATCTAAGGTGGATGCTTTATCTGAGGGTATAGAGTTCCAGGAGTTGGTTCATGCATCAGATCAAGTTGGCAAGCATTCTTTGCAGTGTGGTTTCGATGCTCTTCAGGCTGCATCCAGGGTGGCTGCTTACAGGTTCAGTTATTCGTAGGCATGCCTGGCTTAAGGATCAAAATTTGTCAGAGCATGTTAAGGCTCGGATTTTGGATGCTCCTTTTCAATCTGAAGTACTTTTTGGTCCTTCTGTGGAATCGGTTTTGAAAAAGATGGAAGATGAGGCTTAAGTCTATGCAGACGGTCAAAGATTTTATGCAGGTGCAGCCCCCTAAGTTTAGTAGGAATTGGCCTGCTAGAGGATGGTCTTTTCCTTCTTCGGATTATCAGTCTAAGGGCAGGTCTAGGCGTGGTAGAGGCAGAGCTCACGCTCAGGGTTCTTTCAGACCTAGGACTTGGAGCTCTCCTGCATAGTCTTCTGGTGAGGGCAGGGGTCAGCCTTTTCGTAAACAGACCCAATGACCTGTATTTTCCGCTGCCAGACCCTTCTCTACTGGCAGCTCCTCTAGGAGGAAAGTTGGGACTTTTCAAACAAAACTGGCATTTGGTCACCCAGGACAAATGGGTGTTGGATATAATAAATCACGGGTACAAGTTTTATTTTCACACTTTTCCTCCTTTCAAAGGCATGCCGGATGTGCCTCCTCAGCAAAGGTTGGAGGCCCAGAAGCAAATTTCTTTACTTTTACAGATGGGGGCAATTCAGGTGGTCCCTCCGTCAGAAGTAGGCCTAGGTTTTTATTCCCGTCTATTCCTAGTGCCAAAGAAAGGAAACACTTGGAGGCCAATTTTGGATTTGTCCATTCTCAATACCTACCTAGACATTCCAAATTTCAAGATGTTAACATTACAACAACTTCTGCCTATGCTAGGCGAAGACCACTGGATGGTAACCCTGGACCTCAGAGGCCTATCTTCACATCCCTATCAGGCCCAGCTGCAGGAGATTCCTGAGATTTCGGGCTGGTACTTCTTATTATCAGTTCTCTGCATTGCCCTTTGGTTTATCTACTGCGCCCAGAGTATTCACAAAAGTTCTGGCTCCTGTAATTGCTTTTTTCAGACAGAGAGGAATACAAATTTATCCTTATCTGGACGATTGCCTGATTCTTGCTCAAAACAAAGACAAGTTACTACAACATCTCCAGTATGTAATGGCAATTTTAAGGTGCCTAGGGTATTCTGTGAACGAAATAAAGTCCAGTCTAGTGCCCTCTCAGGACATGTGCTTTCTGGGTGTGAGACTGAATACAGCTTTTCGGATGGCATTTCTGACCCCGGACAAAGAACTCTTCATCTATACTTCCAGCAGTTATCAGTAATGTCCAGGCTGACTGCAAGGACAGTCCTTCAAGCCTTGGGGTTCATGGCATCTTGCATTCTAGTACTTCCCAATGCCAAGCTGCATATGAGGAAGCTACAATGGTATCTCAAAAGTGTGTGGACGCAACACTGCCACGGATTGGACACTGTCATTCGGATTATACCTTGCATCCAGAAGGAATTCTTGTGGTGGGCTCAGGAATGTCACCTAAACAAAGGACTCTCTGTGACCCGACCAGAGGCGAGTCAGATCCTAACGACGGCTGCCTCGGACTTGGCTTGGGGAGCACACTTCAATGGGAAATGGATACAAGACATGTGGCCTCCCAAACTACTACATTTGCATATCAACATGAAGGAGATGTTAGCAGTCCAATTTGCTTTGATGGCCTTCAAGGACCTACTTCAGCCGGGACAGGTGTTAATTCAAACAGACAACACAACAGTCATGTGGTACATCAACAAGCAGGGGGGAACCCATTCCTACCCACTTTGCAGACAAGCAATGATTGTGTGGGAGACTGCTTTGAGTTTGCAAATCAATCTTCAAGCACGGTTTCTGCCAGAAGCACAGAACTCCCTAGCAGATGTATTGAGCAGGCAAATTGTGGATCCCCACGAGTGGAAACTGGATCCTCAGGTATTCAAACAATTGACCGTGGCTTGGGGAACTCCAGACATAGATCTGTTCGCTTCTCCACTGAATTTTCAACTGCCAAAATTTTGCACAAAGATGTTCCACCCAAATGCTTGGAAAGTGGATGCTCTGTCTTTCAGTTGGAACAACCTTCACGTTTATGCTTTTCCTCCTCTGCCTCTTCTTCCCAAGGTACTCTTGAAAGTCAGGTGGGACAAGCCTTGCATGATTCTAATTGCACCAGATTGGCCACGTCAGCATTGGTATCCTCTGCTGAGGAGTTTAATTCAGGAGCCTCCTTGGCTTCTGCCACAGGTTCCTCATTTGTTATCCCAGTCAAACAATCATTTTCTCAATGTTCGGGTGCAGTCCCTGCATCTGACAGCCTGGCGTATTCTGTGATGGAGCCGGTGGGGTCTCAGCTTCCTCAACAGGTTTTAGATGTCATTTTGGAAGCCAGGCGGCCTAGTACCAGAAAAGTTTATGCTGATAAATGGAAGAGGTTTTTTCTTTAGAGCACAGCAAAGGGCTTTGATGTTTCAGTGCCTAATTTGAGTTTTGCACTACAGTATCTTACTGAGTTACTGGACAAGGGTTTGTCATTCTCTTCTGTGAAGGTTCATGCTGCAGCCATTTCTGCTCACTATGATTGTGACCCTCCTTTATTTTCTTACCCTTTGTTCAAACAATTTCTTAGAGGGGCAAAGAATATAAGACCCCCACGTAGAGCTCCTACTCCTTCCTGGGATCTCAATTTTGTGTTGGAAAAGCTTACTTTACCTCCTTTTGAACCTGCAGCTACGTCTGAATTGAAGTTTTTGTCTTGGAAGACTGCTTTTTTGTTGGCCATTACTTCTGCTAGGAGGGTATCTGAATTGCAGGCACTCATGGCAGTTGAACCCTTTCTGATATTCCATAAGGATAGAGTTTCTTTGCGAACTAACCCTACTTTTATGCCTAAAGTGATTTCTAATGTGGCCTTGAACCAGTCTATTCATTTGCCTACTTTTTATGCTGATCCCCAAAATAAGGGGGAAAAAGTCTTGCATTCTTTGGATATCCACAGGCAGTTACGTTACTATTTGAGCAGAACTAAGGAGTTCAGACAGACTCAACAGTTATTTGTTTCTTTTGCTTTGGGGTTACAAGGGAAAGCTGTTTCAAAGCAGACTATTTCAAAGTGGATTGGTCAATGTATTGCTTTTTGTTATTCTCATCATGGGAAGAATGTTCCTGCTGGGATCAGACCTCATTCTACTAGGGCTACTGCCACATCTACTGCTTTTTTGAGGGGTGTAGATACTAAGGATATTTTGGAGGCAGCTACTTGGAGTTCAGTACACACTTTTACTAAGCATTACCATCTCCCTCTTTATTCCAAGTCCAGGGCTGGGTTTGCCACTGCAGTTTTACAGGGCATGTTAGCAGCTCCTAATGCTATTTAGTTTGCCAGCCCCCCTTTTCCTTTGCTTTGGGATTCTACCCACAGGTTATGACTGCAGCAATGTGAGACTAAGAACATAGTACAGTTTTGTACCTACCATAAATGTAGATGTTCGAGGATCTACATTGCTGCAGTCCTATTTTCCCTCCCTCCTTCCCCTCTATAGTTTGTGGTTGCTGTGTTTACTATTTTAGCTCTGACCTTCTTTCCTTCTTAGGCCTTCTGACATCTGGGGCAAGAAAGACTGAGGATATGGCGTCGGTCATGCGCTTATGTACTACGACGTACTGACGTCAGCTCTAGGCGACAATGACCGATGCCAGCCCGGCTCTTTGGTATTCGGGCCGATCGAGGACAGCGGACTACCCACAGGTTATGACTGCAGCAATGTAGATCCTCGAACATCTACATTTATGGTAGGTACAAAACTGTACTTTTCCCAGAGAGGCTAAGAATATAAGATCCCCCAGAAAACCCCCAATGCCAGCTTGGGACCTCAACTTCGTTTTAGAAAAATTAACACTGCTTCCTTTCGAACCAGCCTTCTCAGCAGAACTACAATACTTGTCATGGAAAACAGCTCTGTTGCTGGCTATCACCTCAGCACGCAGGGTCTCAGAACTACAGGCACTTATGGCAGTGGAACCTTCCATCATTTTCCATCAGGACAGAGTCTCTTTACGAACTAACCCTACCTTTATGCCAAAGGTAGTATCCAGTGTGGCTTTGAATCAGACCATTCATTACCCACCTTTTATCCAAACCTCCAGAATAAAGGAGAAAGACTCCTTCACTCTTTGGACATTCACAGACAACTACGTTACTATTTTGATAAGACAAAGACTTTCAGAAAAACTGACCAACTCTTTGTATTCTATGCTGCAGGTTCACAAGGAAAGGCTATTTCAAAACAGACCATCTCCAAATGGATAGCACATTGTATCCGCTTTTGCTACTCGCACCATGGGAAAGCAGTGCCTGTTAATATTAGGTCCAATTCTACCAGGGCTACAGCAACCTCAGCAGCCTTTCTCAGGGGGTTTCCAACCAAGGACATTCTGGAGGCAGCTGCTTGGAGTTCAGTGCACACCTTTACCAAGCACTACCACCTTCCATTATACTCAAAAACCAGAGCTGGTTTTGCCACTGCAGTTCTGCAGGGCATCCTAGCTTCACCTAACCCAGTTTAGTACCAGCCACCCATCCATAGCTTTGGGATTCAACCCAAGTGTGATGACTGCAGCAGTATAACACGATGAACATAGTACAGTTTTGTACCTACCATAAATGTAGATGTTCAACTGTATATACTGCTGCAGTCCAGGTTACCCTCCCACCATCCCCTCTACATACCAGGGTGTTAGTTAAAACTCCATGTACATCAATCTATTGGATGCATGTCTATATGGTGTATTTGCTAACAGCTAGTACTATTGTTTATCTACTATGGTATTTTTGCAAAGTTATTTGTATTGCCTTCCTAGTTGGGGGCACCTGACATCTGGGGCAAGAAAGACTGAAGAAAATGGCGTCGGCTGCCTCTTTTATCCCCCTGTCGCACTGACGTCAGGGAAGAAGCGACGACAACCGACGCCGGACCAAGACTTTGGGATTCGCCCGACTGCGGGACCGCCTGACAGCAGGATAACCCAAGTGTGATGACTGCAGCAGTATATACACTCGAACATCTACATTTATGGTAGGTGCAAAACTGCACTTTACCACTGTTGCAGTATTCCTTACAGAAAGGCTTCCTTACCTTGGGCAGCCTGATGTCTTGCAAGTATACCAAAGCTTTAGGCTGTAATAGGGAGGTCATACATGACATGTATGCCCCCCATGCATGGCATAGGGCATAAATGTGATGTACAGATGTACCATCCTCAGACCTTCTTTGCCATCAGTCTGAACACCATCTTCGATTGTCAGTCTGAATCCTTTTTCGTCTTTGGTTGCCAAGCCATTTTCAGATAAGTGCCTCATTGGGGTTTTTCTGGTTTACTTTTTGCTGGCTGTTGGTTTACATGCCATCCAGAAAGGGGAAATGCCAGGGTCGGAGACAGATTCCCCATAAGGACCATCATGAGCGGTGTTTGTTTTGCTTATGTGCTTCTCATAACCATATGTTTTGTGCTGTTTGTCAGGCATTTGTCCCAAAAACTTTGTGTAGTTGGCTGTCCTCTTTGGCTATTTACTTACAGAACCAATGTCTGAAATTGTTGGCTTAGGCCAGATTCTGTCTAGCTATCTTCTTCCCTCCCTCCTCAGCCAAGTTCCTCTGTCTCTTTATCTTTCCCTGTTTCTTTCAAATTGGTTACAGATCACTCAGGACTCTTGGGTTCTTCCCATCATTCATGAGGGGTATTGCATGGTTTGGAAATCTCTTCCCCTACATTTTTGACATTCCTTAACCTCCTCAGGAACAGCTGCCTTTTTTTTTTCCAGATGCTGTTTAGAGTCTTTTGATTCAGGGAACCTTCTAAGCAGTTTCGACTTGTCAAAAGTGGAAGGGATTTTATTCCAGAATGTTTCTTGTTCTCAGAAAAGAAGGCACCTTGAGACCCATTGTGGATCTGTCCCAGCTCAACACCTTTCTAAAGGCTCCTTCCTTGAGTGTTATCCCTTCCAACTTATTTTTCCACTTCTTCCTCAGACTTTCCTAATCTCTCTGGATCTCAGTGATGCCTATTTCCATATTCCTATTTATCCTCTTTGTAGGAGATTTGTACATTTCTGTGTTGCTTCCTTGCATTTTCAGTTCTTTTATTTGCCATTTGGCCTCTCTACCATCCCAAGGGTCTTCACCAAATGCATCGCTCCTGTGATTGCTTTCTGCAAGATGAGGGGAATTCAGATCTTTCTTTATCTGGATGACCTGCTTATTCTAGGTTCCTATGCAAAGATATCGGTTCAGCATCTTCAGTATGCTGTTTGTCTGCTCAAAGCCTAGGGTTTACAGTGAACTTCCAAAAATCCTTCCCGACTCCTTCTCAGGATCATGTTTGGCTCTGGTGCAGGCTCCAGACTGTTTCATTGCTGGCATCCCTGCCTCCTCCCAAAGCTTTGTCTCTTGATTGCATTCTTTCAGTCCCTTCTTCTTCTGGGCTCCATTATAGCCAGAGAGTTTCTAATGGCTCTAGGATAAATTGTTTCCACCATTCCTATGCTTCCTCTGGCCTGACTTCATATGAGAAAGCTTCAGTGTTTCCTAAAGTCAGTCTGGCTTCAACATTCTCATCCTTTAGACTTTCCCATTCCTCTTCTTTCATGTCTTATGTTAGAGCTGTATTGGTGGGTTCATCAGCTGTTTCTCAGTCCAGGGCCTCCTTTTCAGCCTCTAGTCCCTGCTCAGGAACTCTTTTCAGATGCCTCAGATACAGGATGGAGAGATCCTTCTGCCCTCTGAAGGGTCAGTGCCTTTGGTGTATTCATCAAAGTAAGGGCCATATCACTAGCAAAGAAATGAGAGCTCTTCCCCTGGCTCTTCGGGCCTTCCAGTCTTTCTCTCTTCCAGGACCCCTCACATTTTTCACAGACAATACCACTGTGATGTGGTACACAAGAGCCCCATGGACGCACTAGTCCATCCTTGGCCCACCGGCTTGCTTTATACCTTCCCTCCAGTTCCTCTCCTTCCCAGGGTGATTCAAAAGGCATCTCTCTTGGGGAGCAAAATGATCTTAATTGCTCCTTACTGGCCTCGTCAAGTATGGTTTCCCTACCTTCGGAAATATGCTCTGGAAGGTCCATGGTTCCTGGATCAGATCCCAGATCTTTTGGTTCATCAGTCGGGACTATTCCACCAGTCCCTGCACACCTTAAAATTGACTGCTTGGCTCCTCCTCTTCCGACTATAGTCAGGAGTCATACATTGGATCCAGAGGTTGTACACATATTATCTTCGGCCCATAAGTCTGCTACAAAGAAACTGTATTCTAGCAAATGGAAAAGATTTGCTATTTGGGCTCAACTCCGGGGCCTGGACCCCATCTCTATTCCCGTGGCAGAAGTACTAAAATATTTGACTTCTCTTTTCAATCAAGGCGCTTCAGTCTCTACCATCAAGGTCCAATTGGCAGCGATTTCCAATTTTCACGAATCCATAAACCCACCTTTAATGAGCAACAGATTGTGTAAGACCTTCTTGAAAGGTGCTGCTCTGTTAAGACCTCCGATTTCTCATCCTGCACCTCCATGGGATCTCGATGTGGTGCTACGCGCCTTGACTTCCTTCCCCTTTGAACCGGCGGCTACATGTGGTCTAAAGTTTCTATCATGGAAGACAGCTTTTCTGGTGGCAATTACTTCTGCCAGAAGAGTTTCAGAGCTTCAAGCTTGGTCAGTAAAACCCCCGTACTTGGTTTTCCACAAAGACAGAGTATCTCTCAGGCCAAATCCTTCCTTTGTCCCTAAAGTTTGTTCCAGTTTCTGCTTACAACAATCGTTAGAACTTCCAGTCTTTTTTCCAAAATATTCTAACAAAGTGGAATTCATATTCCACACACTAGATGTCCACAGGCAGTTGCGTTTTTATTTAGACAGGACCAAACAAACAAGGAAAACAGATCAGTTGTTTGTATCCTTTGCAGACAATAAATTGGGCAAAGCTGTCACAAAGGTCACTATTGCCAAATGGATCAGGGACTGTATTACTCAAGCTTATTCTTATTCTAACAAAGAGCGTACCACCTCTGCCAAAGCTCATTCTACAAGGGCTATGGCTACTTCGATAGCATTTCATTCTAAGCTTGCCATTAGTGACATTTGTGCTGCGGCTACATGGTCTTCCCCGCACACTTTCATTTCCCACTACAAATTGGATGTGGCATCTAGAGGACGAGCTTCATTTGGTTCCACAGTGCTCAGGAGTGTTTTCCAATGAGCCACCCGGGATTTAGGTGCTAGGGACGCTGTCCCATCAGTACAGAATGTAGGTGAGATAGGATCACATAACATCTTTTAGTTATGTACTCACCATAACTTTAGATGTTTGGGATCCATCTCGCCTACATTCCTAATAACCCACCCTCCTTCCCCCTTCCTTGGAGATCTGAGGATATCAGAAGGTCCGAATCCTGTTGTTTCATCTTGAAACATCTAACAATGTTATATAAACAAGTTGTGCATGTGTGCATGAATGCGGACAAACAAGATCTGGGGGATTAGTGGTGGTGCATCCTGGGATAAGAAATAGCTCAGCCAATAAGAGACCTCACTCTATAGCATAGCATGCCGAGTCGGAGCCGAGGGATCGGCTCTGAGCCCATCAGTACAGAATGTAGGCGAGATGGATCCCAAACATCTAAAGTTATGGTGAGTACATAACTAAAAGTTTATGCCCCATTGTATTTGTGGATGTACAGTGACACTGATATTATAGGGTCTTTTGAGGGTCTGTATGTTTCCGTGTTAAATAATCTTGGAAACCGGTCACAGTGTAAAAGCTAAAAACTGTTTTCTTGAAGGAAGCGAAGGAGCAGGATCCATATCTATCCATTGTGGTAACATCTTTGCTATTCTGTTAGTTAATATAGATTTAAATACTTTATAATTATGGTTTAAAATTGAAAAGGGTCTATATGAAGCTGTGCCTCAAGGATCTTTACCCTCTTTGCGTAATACAGCCTCCACAGCTTTTTTACAAGCTGCTGTTACTTCTGCCCCCTTTTAAAATGTTGTTCATAATCACTTTCTTCCCATCCAACATCCGAACTTCCACAGGAATACAGCTGTTCCTGGAGGCTTCTCTGTTTGGTTGTATCTCTTTGTTTTTGTCTTCTCTTCTCTTCCTATACAAGTACTAATTTGTAAACCTGATCTTCATCTAACCTTGGCATAATCAAGTATTCCATAAATATTTCCATTTGTGCTTTTTCTTTTGTTTATACATTCCTCTGGTTTGTAATATTTTCATAACAATTCCAAAATTATATTTAAGGAAGGATGATACCACAATACAAACAAAAAATGATTGACTTTAACAATTGGCTTAGCTTCTGGTATCAGTCCAGGGGGATCCCCTGTCTGTCAGCTTGGGAAGACGTGGTCAGCAGGCCATGCTGCTTTGCTAGAGATGGTCTGCACTTGTCTCCTCTAGGCTTTCCATTGCTGACAAAGGCATTGGCCACCCTTATTGTCCCTTTTTTAGGTAATGTCAAAATAACCAACCTCCCAACATAACAAATCCTCTCTAGATAAACTCAAGGTACTACTGCTTAATGTTCGGAGTTGAAACAATAAACTGCACTCTCTGGAAGCACTCCTTACTTTGGAAGATGTTGACATTTGTGCACTGAGAGACATGGTTCAAAGGTGCAGAAAGCACTCTGGCAATGCAGGGCTACAATGCTTTCTATATGTCCAGACTGCAAACTGAGCATGAACGAACCAAAGGAGATGGTGTATCCATCTTTAAGGATAATTACACCTCTAGACTGGTCAAACAGTGCGAGTCTCTTGAGCTACTCCATGTCCAATTAACTATTGGCAAAACCCATGACCACATCAACTAGCTATAGGTCCCCCCACCACGAAACAGGAAAAGTATACTGCAAAACTGGACTTACTGGAATCATTTGCCATATATCCCAACACTTTAGTCATGAGTGATTTTAATTATCCTACCATCGACTGGGAAACATACATGACCACAAACATGCTGGCTTAGAAGTTCTTCGACTTTGTCAATGCAAATGCTCTGGAGAAGCTAGTCAGCACACCCACAAGAGGCTCAAATGTCTTGGAAATAGTACTCACTAACATGGGAGAGCATTGCACATCCCCCCCCCCCAACCATGTGATGTCCCTCCTGGTAAGATGAGATCATAAGTCAGTCTTGTTCGATGTAATTACAAGGCCAGATACCCTATCAAGTTCAAAAATGCTTAAGAATTTTTCAAAGACAATTTATTTCATACTAATTGATGATATAAGAAGTTTCAAAACCCCCCTCAAACTCAGATAACACGGACAGAGGTGTACACCAGTGCCCTGTATAACCACTTGAGCAGTTGTATGGAATCTGCTTTACCTGACCGGATTAAAAGCAGGTCTTACCAAAATTACAAGCCACCCTGCTGGACCCCTTGTATAAACTGGCTATACAACAAGAGGAAGAAACTAATGTCTGAGAACAAGAGAGATTTGGCTCAGAAGAGGAAGAACTCCCTCTAGCTTAAACAATCAAATAAGAGATATTGTTAAGTCCTCCACAGCTAATTAAGAAGTAAAAATAGCCTCCCTAGCCAAGGATAATTACAAGGCATTCTTTCAAC
Organism: Protopterus annectens; assembly: GCF_019279795.1. NCBI lineage: Eukaryota > Metazoa > Chordata > Ceratodontiformes > Protopteridae > Protopterus > Protopterus annectens. The sequence goes on along the minus strand of NC_056735.1, from coordinate 357,723,300 downwards.
TATATCCAAAATCTAAAAGGGAATACCCAGCTATGCACAGAGCTGGTTATGGATGGCACCACCCATACTCAACCAGATGTGATGGCCAACCTGCTAGCTGGCAGATTTGGAGCAAACTTCACCCCTTGTCCCCCTCCAGTCATCTCCCAAAGTATACCTGCCACCATCCCTCAGCCTGTTATCTCAGTAGAGAGCAGGACATCTTGGTGCTCTCCAAGGCCAAAAGTGCAGAATCAGTGGGACCAGACAAAATCCCACGTTGCCTTTTAGACAACTAAAAGCATGATCTAACATATACCCACTTGGATCCCTGTTTAACCACAGCTTGTGAACTGGCTATGTTCCAGCAGAATGGAGGACAGCAACAGTAATCCATCTGCACAAAGGGGGACCATCAACTGACCCTGGGAATTATAGGGCCCGTAAGCTTTTCTAGCCTCATCTGCAAGACCATGGAAAGAATCATTATGGACCTTATTAACTCATTCACTCCAAAGCTCAGGAAGTTTGCACTGCAGCTTCTAATGGGTGGAGCCTAAGCCTTTTGACCGTATCAAATTATGTTCTCACATTTCAAACAAATTTTCATATCTTTGGAAGCATGGGGATTTTGAAAGAAGTAAAAATGGACAACTCTTCAGCACAAACTGTTTTTGTAATGGTAGTATTCTTTAGGTTCTAGGTCTTAAACTAAATTTTATAAGTCACAGTAAACACAGTAACTATTACATTTATAACATTTTGTAAACAACTTGCAGTATCTCAGTAACCACTCAAGTTACACACATACTGTCAGCAACATGTTATTTATCTAGTGGAGAGCTTTCAGATATTTAGAAAAAATTTAAAATTATATCTGTATATATTAGTATCATAAAAACAGTTAACATCTATTTATCTGCACTAGACAGAAGTCACATATTAATGCAATTGAGTTTGCCATTGTGTAAGTTTTGCAATTAAATCTTTTAAAACCTGTACATAGTATGGTTTTGCAATTATTGATGCAAATATGAACAAGCAATATTTGACACGTAGAGGCGTCAGTAGGAGTTAACTGCAGATGCACCTGGAAGTATCACTCTGATGCAGTGAGTTAACAAGGGCATAGGTAATCTCCAAACTCTGGACCCAACACAGTTTGGATTTGTTAAAGGTAGATCATGCCTGTTAAACATGGTTGACTTATTCGACCTATCTTGACCTAGCCAAAGCATTTGCCACAATCACCCACTCAGGTATTATAAAGAACCTCCATTTGGGAATTAACCCCTACATTTCCAAATGGATAGCTAACTGGCTGACCGACAGGACACATGCTGTTAAAGTGGGTGACTTCACCTCTAGCAATAGACCAGTCACCAGTGGCATGCCACAGAGTACTGTGCTGGGCCCCTTACAGTTAAGAATTTTTCTCAGAAGTCCATGCAAACTTGGATGGCATGTGGCTAATCAAGTTTGCTGATGATTTCAAATTGAGTGCAATCATAGAGTCCCCCAACACTGTTACTATACTTCAGGCAGGGTTAACCCAGACAAATGATTGGTGCAAAAGCTACGGATTAAAGCTAAATGCAAAAAAAATGCAATGTTATTCCCTTTGGAGAAAGCTAACATCCCTCCTAATTACATTATAGTGTACACCCAGTGGTATGTGATCTGGGTACTCAGGTTGATAGCAATCTGAACTTTGACCATCATGTATCCACAGTAGTAAGGAAATCCTTCTTGTAAGTAAAGACATTGCATCTAGATCTAAGGATTTATAATTCCATTATACTCATTCCTTGTCAGACCAATAATTGAGTACAATGCTCCGTTTTGTGTGTACCTCACCAGTCACCTCCAACAATGTGAGGGACAACAGAGATTTCACACCAAGAAATTACAGGGTACACAAAACAAGTCTTACGTGGAAAGACTGGGAGCCCTGTCATTGTATCCAGTCTCCTACAGGTTGCTAAGGGGTGACCTGTTCCTGGCTTACAGGGCAGTCTCTGACCCTGTCTTGATGGAAATGCTGTACATTCATAAATCAAACTGCATGAGGTTCACTCACTCTAGGGATGTTAACCTAGCTTCTGACATGAACAGGTCATGCAGGAGAGATAAATGCATCTCCTAGAGACTGCCACTTCTCTGGAACAAGCTTCCAGTTCACGTAAAATAGAGCCCTTCCCTGACCTCTTAAAATGCAACCTAGATCAATGGATGAGTGACCACATATTAATTCCTGAGGTAGCGCCTATGACTCTGTTGAACAGAGACCATTATTTAACTTATCATAGACCCTTGCCTTTGTGAACTTGACTCACCTAACCACCGACAGTTGGGGCAGCTCTGAATAAATATGGCTAAGCTTGTAAGGGCGTTAGCCTAGTAACCTTCTATGAACCTGTGAACCTATGAATACCTTTATAGGATCTCTGGATGTTGTTCGTGTTTCACTGTTGCAGTCATCACTTGTGAGTTATCCCTGCTGCATAGCCCTCATCAGGTATGAATTCCAGGATTTCCCTCCTGCGTTGGCTGTCCCAAGACTGTGACTGACGTCAGGTCATCAGGGCTATAAAGGGTAGCAGCTGATGCCATTACATCAGTCATTCTTGCTGTGGAGCCAGAAGCAGATTTGCGAGTGCATCGGTCGGCCATTGCCAGAATGAGGAAAACCATCTAAAGCTAAGTACCCCACTGGGGAAACTTTTCTTGCTTTTAGCTGATGTCAGAGAAAGTCAATTGTCTCAGTTGTGGAAAGCAGATCCCACATGGAGACTTCCATTCTCTCTGCATCACTCGTTTAGGCCCAGACCATGATGTCCCCGGTTGTCAGTTCTGTGCCCTGTTTAATGCTAGAACCATAATAGGAAGACCTGAAATTGTAGCTAGGCATTTTAGCGAGTCCTTTTTTCACCATGAATTGGCATCGGTCAGTCAGCCGGCTACTGACTTGACTAGAAAAAAAAAAGACAAGGATGAAGCAAGGCCTCAAAACGTTAGGCCCTCTGATTACTCTGGTCAAAAATCTGGTATTTTTCAACTCAATGAGGTGCCTTCGCAGCCCCTGGCATCAGCTGAAGAACCGTTGCAGGCCTCTACCGAGACCCATTCTGAGTCTGGTACGCCACCTGATCCATCTCCCTCTGACAGTATGTTGACTCTTTCTCACGTGGTCTGGTCTGGAGCCGCTTCGTAGGTACCGGCTTCCGCTGGGACACCTCAGACAACTGAAGCCAGGCTTAGACCGATGGCAACGCCACCAGTTAAACCAACCTTGGATAAGATTACCAACCCATCCAGGCCCAAGCCTAAGACTACCCCCAAAAAAGGTCCCTCCCCAAGGTCCCAGTCACCGACCTACAACCATCCAGCCTGCCCTTCAGTTGCAGCAGCTGCTCATAATGGCAGAAGATTTGATGACTGTTATTAGGGGAAGCCAGCCCCACCCTCCCACCCCAGCCAAAAGAAAAAGGGACACCTCCCCTGAGGTCCTCTCTGACCAGGAATCAGAGGCATCTGTTCTTGAGGAGTCCGACACGGAGGACCAGCCCTTTGCAGTATTTGAGGACTGATGCTGATGGCCCCATTCCATCTGCCCCCCGAGGACCTTTCTTTTGGGGAAACTTTAAATTCCCTCAGAGAGCACTTTCAATGGGAGGCTCAAGATTACCCTCAGTCTAAGAGACTAAGAGAGTTCCTTGACCTGCCTCAGCATAAGCTTCTGGCCATTCATCCTATCCTGGATTTGGAGGATGTTTTTCTAGAATTTTCCCTTTCACTAGACTCCCTCCCCCCAGCACCTAGGAAACCAGACAGGTATTACAGGGTGCAAGACACCCACAAATATATTTTTAAAAAGCCTTCTGCAGACAAAGAAGTCATTACTCAAAGCCCTAAGGGAGCTAGGGCAAGCTCATCTAAAAATCCCATTCCAGCTGACAAAGAAAGCAGAGCCTTAGACGGAATGGGAAAAAGGGTATACACCTCAGCCACTTTAGCTGTAAGAGCCTTGAATTGTCAATTCCATATGCTGAAATTCTAGCAGAATATCCTCAAACTAATAAAACAGAAGTTATTTTCCATTCCTGACAATAGTACTACCAGAGAATTAACTGACCTCTTACAGTCCAGCTCTCAGGTAGCCAAACACTCCTTACATTGTGGTTTTGATGCCTTAGAAACTTCTACCAGGGCTGCAGTTACAGGCTCAGTAATCGGAAGATTTACCTGGTTAAGGAAGCAACCTTTGCCTGACCAGGTAAAATCCAAACGGTTAGACACCCCTTTGGATAAGGACCAGTTGTTTGGACCTAAAACGGAAGAGGTCATTAAAAAAAATGGAGGGCAAAGCCAAGTCCATGCAACAGGTGCAGCCTCCCAAGTTCAGCAGAAACTTCCCCACTAAACACTGGTCCTTTCCTTCACAGACTAAACCAGTCCAGAGGAAGGGACGCAGAGACAGTACCCCTAGACACCAACCCTATAGCCAACAAAGACCCAGGCAGTGGTCCACTGCTGCTGCTAGGCAAAGGAGTTCTAAGCCCACTCCCTTCTCCAAGGACTATTAATGACTCTCTTCCCTCCCCTCTGCCCCTCATATCACCAGACAGGCTGGGAGGAAGACTTTCCCTCTTCCTAGAAAACTGGCAGGCCATCACCTTAGATCTATGGCTCCTGAAAATTATTACCAATGAGTACAGATTTCATTTCAAAGAAAAAACAAAAAGGTCAGGTTGCCCAGACGTCCCTGTAAATCAGAGGACAGAAGCTATTCGTCAGATCAGAAAGCTTTATGCCCAGAGTGCTGTATAACCTGTGCCAAAGGAACAGGTCTGAAAAGCATTTTATTCAAGACTGGTCCTGGTTCCCAGGAAAGAGGGTACCTGGAACCCTATCCTAGACCTCTCCACCCTGAATCTGTCCCTCCTGGTTCTATAATTCAAGATGATGACTGCAAAAACTGCTACCTATGCTGCTACCACAAGCTTGATTAGTGACCCTAGATCTGGAGGATGACTACCTGCATATCCCTATCAGACAGTCCTGCAGGAGTTACTTAAGATTCATACAGGGTCCCAACACTTTCAGTTCTCTGCTCTGCCCTTTGGCTTATCCACTGCTCTGAGACTTTGCCAAGTGCCTGGCTCCAGTCATTGCATTTTGCAGACAGAAGAGCATACACATTTATCCCTATATCGAGGATTGCCTCATCCAAGCAGAAACCAAGGAAAGACTCCTGCAGGACCTCTCCTTTGTGCAGACCCTATTAACCTCACTGGGATTCACCATCAACCTGGAGAAGTCTCATCTACAGCCCACACAAAGGTTATACTTCCTGGGCACCCTTCTGGACACCTCAGCACAAATGGGCTTCCTCAACCCAGAGAAGCAGGCCTTCGTACAGTATTACTTCACCCAGGTGGCACACAAAACCTACCTCACTGGCAGAAAAAGCCTCAAATCCCTGGGATACATGGCTCTCTGCATCCTGCTGGTTCCCTTTGCAAGACTGCACATGAGAACATTGCAGTGGTACCTAAGGAACCACTGGTGCCAAGACTCTGTCACTGGAACACCAGCTCCCCCTGATTCCTTGTTTAAGGAAGGAGCTCCTATGGTGGGCTGAGGCTTGCAAGGGCCTACTCTTTGTCCTTCACTCACACGACCAAACCATAACCACATATGCCTCAGACATAGCCTGGGGAGCACATAAAGGAACCCTGCAAACTCGGGCTTTTTGGGAACAGAAGGATGTTCTTAGTGTTTCACTGTTGCAGTCATTACATTTGGGTAATCTGCAGGCAGGTTTCCCTCAGTCGGCCTGATTAACAAAGTCTTGGGTCCTCCGTCGGTTGCTGTCCCTTCTTCCATGACGTCAGGTCGTCAGGGGTATAAAACATGCAGCCGATGCCATTTCACCAGTCTTTCTTGCCGCACAGTGCCCGAAACAGAAGCAGTTCGCAAGTGCCGGTCGGCCGACTCCTGAAATTTTCATTTTCGAGTTTCAGAACCGAAGTCTTCAACTAAAAGCTAAGTACCCCATTGGGGAAACTTCTTGCTCCTTACCAATGTCAGTAAAAGTTAATAATTGTATTACTTGTGGGAAGCAAATACCTCATAAGGATTTTCATTTGTACTGTATTCCTTGCCTAGGCCCTGACCACGATGTACCTTGCTGTCAGTTTTGTGCTTTATTTAATCAGCGCACTATCCGTAGTCGGTACATTTTTGCTTCTGAATATTTCGGGTCTCGGTTTAATTATCCAGAAATGACGTCGGTTAGCTACCCGACTACTGAAATACCAAAAAACGCAAAGAAAAAGACAGAGACAGGCTGTTGAGGTCCAAAACCACCGCCGGCGCTTCTCCTAAGCCAGTACTCGGTGAGGCGCTATCGCAGCCCCTGATAACCGCTACTTCTGATTCGCAGGCCTCTACTGAGACCCATTTGGAGTCAGGTATGCCGCGAGATGCTTCACCTATGGAACCCGCGGATGTCTATACTGTGGATGGGTCTGGACCCGCTGTGCAGGCACTGGCTTCTGAGGGGTGTATTCAAGCCTACAGACTTGCATATTAAACCAAATCCACCTTCAATACTGTGGCCTAAATCTCGATCTATGTCTAAAAAATGACGCCCTGGCCACATGTTCAAACCCCTATGCCTGAAAAGCAAATGATCAAAATGGCTGAAGATTTAATTACTGTAATCAGGGGTAGTCAACCCCCCCCCCCTCTTTCTAAGAGGCCTAGGGCTGAACTTGACTATGAATCTTCTGAACAGGACTCTGTTTCTTCTGACTCTTCTAATGACCTGGATTTGTCCATACCTACTTATGAGGACTCTGATGCAGGAGGATTCCATTCGCTCTGCTTCTCCCCCTGAGGATTTTTCTTTTGGGGGAAACGTTACATACCTTAAGGGAGCATTTCCACTGGGAAAGTCAGGATTTTTCTGAATCCAGAAAGAGGCTTAGGGATTTCCTCTTTCTCCCTCAGCATAGGCCTTTGGCTATACCTTTCCTGTACTAGACATTGTTGATGATGTGTTTTCGGAATTCAGTATGGCCCGTGATTCCTTGCCTCAGGAACCCTGTAGTATCTGTCTGGTTTAGTAGTGGCCAGAGTCCCACAAATTCCTTTTCAAAAACCCTGTTGCGGACCCTGAAACCATTTCTTAGGGGCCCAAGGGCATTGAGGCTTATACTGCTAAAAATCCTACCCCTTCTGATAGAGACTCCAGGGCGCTGGATAGATGGGGTAAAAAGGTTTATACTTCTGCAACCTTGGCAATCAGAGCTTTAAACTGTCAATTCCATATGCTAAAATATCAACAGCATGTCATGGGACTGCCTAAACAGGAAATTATGTTTATTTCTGACTGTGTGGAAAATAAAGATTTACAGGATTTATTGCATTCAGGTGAACAAGTTGGAAAACATACTTTGCAATGTGGTTTTGATTCTTTAGAGGCCTCTTGCAGGGCTGCTGTTACTGGGTCTGTGCTTAGAAGGCATGCTTGGCTTAAGGAGCAATCTCTGCCTGATCATGTTAAAGCAAAACTGTTGGATGCTCCTTTGCAGCAGGACCGTCTGTTTGGCAATAAGGCTGAAGAAGTTCTAAAAAAGATGGAAGATGAAGCTAAATCTATGCAAACTATGAAAGATTTCTAATAAGTACAACCTCCAAGATTTAGTAGGCACTGGCCTACTAAGAACTGGTCCTTTCCAGCTCCTTTCAGAGCCTCTCAAGCCAAATCCAGACACTCCAAAAGCACCAGGTTTCAGTCCCAAGGGACTTTCAGAACTAAGCAATGGGGTGTTTCCACTTCCAAATCTGGAAATAACAAGACACCACCCTATGTTAAACAGTCTCAATGACTTTCCTTTAAAATTACCAAGCACTTACCTCTTAGCCACCCCTTTGGGGGGGGAAAACTGGCTGTTCATGCAAAAAAAACTGGCAACTTGTAACCCAGGACAAATGGGTTTTAAATATAGTGTCCCAGGGATACAGATTTCATTTCCACACGTTGCCAACTCCAAACGGGTGGCCAGATCTGCCCCCAAATCAGTGGGCAGAGGCTCAGAAACAATTACTTTCCCTCCTAAACATGGGGGCTATTCAACTAGTACCAGAAGAGGAAAAGGGACAAGGTTTCTATTCCAGACTTTTCCTGGTACCCAGAACAGACAAATCATGGCGTCCAATTCTGGACCTGTGTAGTCTAAACACCTTTCTGGACATTCCAAAATTCAAGATGCTGACTCTTCACCAGTTACTTTCTATTGCTAGGCAAGGATGCCTGGTTGGTAACTCTAGATTTGAGAGAGGCTTATCTGCATATCCCAATCAGGGAATCTTGCAGAAGATACCTACGCTTCAAAGCAGGCTACTTGCATTATCAGTTCTCTGCACTGCCCTTTGGCTTGTCTGCTGCGCCCAGGGTATTCACAAAGTGCCTGGCTCCAGTAATTGCATTTTTCAGGCAAAGAAATATTCAGATATATCCATACCTGAACAATTGTCTAATTCAGGCAGAAAACCAGGCCATTCTTCTGAAACATCTGGCGTTTGTAAAAAGGGTTCTAACTTGTGTAGAATACACCATAAACAAAAAGAAATCACAACTGGTACCCTCTCAAAAAATTACATTCCTGGGTGCAAGCTTGAATACAACTGCCCACATGGCTTTCCTTATGCCAGAAAAGCAAATTCAGTTGGTGACTGACTTCGAACAGGTGGCCACAAAAACCCTGCTATCTGCAAAACAAATACTGCAAGCCTTGGGGTTCATGGCCTCCTGCATTCTTGTAATTCCATATGCAAGACTGCATATGAGGAAACTTCAGTGGTACTTAAAAAGTTTATGGAGTGAACATTGTCACAGCCTGGAAACAATGATTCCCATCATACCTTGCCTGCGCCTAGAGTTCTTATGGTGGGCCGAGGCCTGCCACCAAAACAAGGGACTGCCATTCACACCAACCCCTGCCGCCCAAACCCTAACTACAGATGCATCAGACTATGCATGGGGGCTCATCTGGCAGGGAAGTGCATTCAGGGCAAATAGAGCCCAAATCAAATGCACCTTCATATCAATCCAAAAGAAATGCTAGCTGTAAAGAATGCTCTGACAGCCTTCAATGACCACCTTCATCCAGGACAACTAATGGTAAAGACGGACAACACCATGGTTATGTGGTTCATAAACAAGCGGGGGGGGGGGGTGGTACACATTCCTACCCCCTCTGCAGACTAACCATAGCATTGTGGAACATGGCCATGAGCTACCAAGTACAACTACAAGCTCAATTCCTGCCAAGAAAGCTGAATATTCTGGCAGACGAACTAAGCAGAAATCTCATGGACCCACACGAATGGAAACTGGGACCACGGATTTTCAACATGTTGATACGCAGCTGGGGGAGCCCAGACATGGATCTTTTTGCCTCACCCCAGAACTACCAGTTGGACAAATTTTACACAAAAACTCCTCACAAAAAAGCCTGGAAAGTGGATGCTCTGTCCTTCAGCTGGAAAAACCTATCAGTCTGTGCCTTTCTCCCTCTGCCCCTGATCTCCAAAGTTCTACTAAAAGTCAAACAGGACAAACCAGAAATGATTTTGATTGCTCCATACTGGCCTTGCAACACTGGTACCCACTCCTGTGCAGTGTGTCACACAAAGTTCTCCATGGCACCTGCCTCAAACACCTTCCTTACTGTCTCAGCAGCAGAACCAAATTCTGCACCCTCGGTTCCAAACATTGAATCTTGTACCTTGGCTAATCATTTAAATTCCCACTTAGCATCCCTCAGCAAACCTGTGATGGATGTCATTTTGGAGGCGAGAAGACCTAGTACTAGAAAATCTTATGCTGATAAATGGAAAAGATTCTGTGCCTGGAATCTATCTCAACAGATGAGCACAGCAGCGCCCAATTTACCTCAGATTTTGCCATGCTTAACTGAGATGCTTCACAAAGGCCTGTCTTTTTCTTCCATAAAAATCCATGCCTCAGCCATTTCAGCTCATTACAACACATAACCCCCCCTTCTCTCATCCTCTGCTAAAGCAGTATCTCAGAGGGGCAAAAAACTTGAGACCACCCAGGAGAGCTCCAACCCCTGCCTGGGACCTTAACTTTGTATTGGAGAAACTCGCTCTACCTCCTTTTGAGCCAGCTGCTACTGCAGAATTAAAATTTCTTTCCTGGAAAATAGCCTTCCTTTTAGAAATCACTTCAGCTAGAAGGACATCTTAATTACAGGCCCTTATTGGCAGTGGAGCCTTTCATAATTTTTCATGCAGACAGGGTGTCACTCAGGACCAATCCATCCTTCATGCCCAAGGTGGTATCCAGTGTGGCTCTTAATCAGTCCATTCATTTGCCAACTTTCTTTCCCAATCCAAAGAACAAGGGGGAGGGGATTCTGCCTTCGCTGGATGTACACAGACAACTTATTCTACTTGGACAGGACTAAATCTCAAAGAAAATCTGAGCAACTGTTGGTAGCATTTGCTGCAGGGGCAGAGGGGAAGGCTATTTCAAAACAAACCATTTCTAAATGGATAAGCCATTGTATTGATTTCTGCTTTACGCACCATGGAAAACTTATCCCCCAGGGGATCAGATCTCATTCCACCAGGGCTGCATCTACTTCTACAGCCTTTCTCAGAGGTGTTCCTACCAGGGATATTGTAGAAGCTGCTACCTGGAGTTCAGTTCATACTTTCACCAAGCATTATCACTTACCAATTTTCTCTAAATCCAGAGCTGGCTTTGCCACTGCTGTTTTGCAGGGCCTTATAGCTGGTCCCAATGCTGTATAAATCTACCCAAATGTAATGACTGCAACAGTGAAACACGAAGAACATAGTACAGTTGTGCACACTTGCCATAAATGAAGATGTTTGAGTGTATTCACTGTTGCAGTCCTGTTTCCCTCCCACCTTCCCCCTTTTTTTCCTTGTTTCTATATCTTCTTAGGGGCTCCTACCTATTGAGGGCTAGAAAAACTGATGTAATGGCGTTGGCTGCTACCCTTTATAGCCCTGATGACCTGACTTCAGCTACAGTCTCGTGATAGCCGACGCAGGAGGGAAATCCTTTACTCTGGTATTCAGGCAGGCTGAGGGCTACCCAGCAGGGATAACCCACAAGTGATGAATGCAACAGCGAATACCCTCTAACATCTACATTTATGGTAAGTGTACAAAACTGTACTTTGATGTTCATCGTGCATACAGCTGCAGTCATAACAGATGGGTTCTCCTGCCGTCAGGCGGGTACTCGGTTGGCCGAATTCCAAAGTCTAGGTCCGGCGTCGGTTGTAGTCGCTTCTTCCCTGACGTCAGTGCGACAGGGGTATAAAGGAACCAGCCGACACCATTTTCTTCAGTCTTTCTTGCCGCGCAGTGCCCGAAGCAGAAGCAGTTCGCAAGTGCCGGTCGGCCAGCTCCTGAGATTATGAAAATTTGGAAACCGAAGTCTTCTTAAAAGCCAAGTACCCCATTGGGGAAACTTTTCTTGCCTCAGACCGATGTCAGACAAAGTTAATAATTGTATTTCTTGTGGGAAGCAAATACTGCATAAGGATTTCCATTCCCTCTGTATACCTTGTTTAGGCCCAGACCACAACGTCTCGGTCTGTCACTTTTGTGCTACATTCAACAAACGCACTAAGCGTCGGGCGGAGTTCGCCCAGCATTATTTTGGGAAAGCATTTAACTATACTATGTCGTCGGATACTCCGACTCTGGTTTTGTCTAAAAAACGCAAAGACAAGGACTGACACACGAGGTCCGCGGCCTCTACCGACACCACGCCAAAGCCAACTACACGTGGTCCGGTTCTCAGCGAGGCGCCTACGCAGCCCCTGACTACCGACGACACTTTGACGGTGTCTCCTGTGCCCGAGGTCACAGGCTCCTCGGCCAACACCCTGACTACAGATACCGAAGCCACTCTTGGCGTTGAAACTCAGAATGTGGACAGGTCCACCTCCACTCAAGGTGTCTTCAGACCTTCCTCTTCTTTCTCCATTAAGGCTTTCACAAAGTCTAAAGCAACCATGCACTCTAAGAGACCAGCTACACAGGGCCCATCTCCAGGCCCCATGCCTAAGAAACAGATGCTTAAAATGGCTGAGGATTTAATTACTCTTATCAGAGGTTCTCAGCCCCCACCGGACAAAAGTCCCAGAGTGGAGGAAGCTTCCCCCTCCTCTGATCAGGGCTCCATTATTTCAGAGCACTCTGATGATCAGGAACATTCTTACTCCCCTTTTGAAGACTCTGATGCGGAGGAGTCCATCCCTTCTGTATCCCCCCCTGAGGATTACTCATTTGGGGAAACTTTGCATACCTTAAGGGAACACTTCCACTGGGAAGGCCAGGATTATTCAGATTCCAAGAAAAGGCTCAGGGAATTTCTCTTGCTACCTCAGCACAGGCCTCTGGCTGTACCTCCTGTCTTGGACATCCTAGATGATGTTTACTCGGAGGCCTGCCTTAACTCGGACTCTCTACCTCCAGGTCCAGTTAAGCCTGACAGGTACTACAGGGTTCCTGACTCGCACCAATTTCTATACAAAAGCCATGCTGCTGACCCAGAAACCATTTCACAGGGCCCTAAGGGAGTTAAGGCCTCCTTTGCCAAAAATCCATTGCCTTCCGAGAGAGATTCCAGATCCTTAGAAAGGTGGGGAAGAAAGGTATATACCTCGGCTACCTTATCCATGAGGGCCTTAAACTGTCAGTTTCATATGTTAAAATACCAACAGTTTTTGTTATCACAATTGAAAAGTAAAATGTCACAACCTGAACAACCAGACTTGAAGGAGTTGCAGGATTTGATGCATAGTGCAGAACAAGTGGGTAAGCATACCTTACAATGTGGTTTTGATGCTCTAGAGGCCTCAAGTAGAGCTGCTGTTACAGGATCAGTCATACGTAGGCATGCCTGGCTCAAGGAACAAGCCTTGCCTGATCATGTCAAAGTTAAATTACTAGACGCCCCTCTTCAAAAGGATGTACTATTTGGTGCTAATGCTGAGGAGGTATTAAGGAAAATGGAGGAAAAGGCTAAATCAATGCAAACTGTGAAAGAATTTCTACAGGTTCAACCCCACGTTTTAGTAGAAATTGGCCTTCCAAAAACTGGTCCTTTCCTGCCACAGACAGACCCCAAAGAGGCAGATACAGGCACCCGAGGGGCAGAGGACAATCCCAAGGATCGTTTAGAGGCAGACAATGGCAAGCTCCTACACAAAGAGGTGGTGAGGACCACTCGCAATCTTTCAGAAAGCAAACCCAATGACTTTCCCCTTTGCATGCCAACCAGGTCTCAAATGGCAGCCCCCTTAGGAGGAAAGCTGGCATTATTTTCAAAAAATTGTCATATTGTCACAAAGGACAAATGGATCCTGGACATTATAAACGGAGGCTACAAATTCCATTTTCACACCCTTCCAAAAATGAGAGGCATGCCAAACCTGCCACACAATCAAAGGGCAGAGGCACAAAGGCAAATTACAGATCTCATAAACATGAAAGCTATTCAAGAGGTACCTACGCACGAACAAGGTCAAGGTTTTTATTCTAGGCTATTTCTGGTGCCAAGGAAAGGAAAAGATTGGAGACCTATTTTGGATCTATCCATCTTAAACACATTTCTACTTGTACCAAAATTCAAGATGCTCACTCTACAGCAACTTCTTCCCATGCTGGGCAAGGAGTCTTGGCTGGTAACATTGGACCTCAAGGAGGCATACCTGCATGTCCCAATCAGACAAAATTGCTGAAGGTACCTCAGATTTCTTGCAGGTTCAACCCATTATCAATTCTCTGCATTGCCCTTTGGCTTATCTACTGCGCCCAGAGTATTCACGAAATGCCTGGCATCAGTAATTGCCTACTGCAGACTTCAAGGGATACAAATATACCCCTATTTGGACGACTGCCTGATCCAAGCGGACAGCAAGCACATACTTCTGAAACATCTGGTTTATGTAATAATGTTATTGAACTCTCTGGGACACACAGTCAACAAAAAGAAATCAAGGCTAATACCCTCTCGGAAGATAATTTTCCTGGGTGCCAATTTGGACACAAACACCCAGATGGCCTACCTCACGCCAGAGAAGCAGGGGCAACTAATTCAATACTTCAGAACACTAGCAAATTGCACCAGGCTGACTGCAAGGAAAATCCTGCAGGCTCTGGGATTCATGGCATCTTGCATCTTACTAATCCCATGTGCAAAGCTGCATATGAGGAAACTACAATGGTACCTGAAACAGTTTGGAAACAGTAATACCACTAATTCCATGTCTGCAAAGGGAATTTCTGTGGTGGGCTCAAGCATGTCAAACAAACACAGGTCTTCCATTCAGCAAGCCTCAAGCAAATCAAGTAATCTCAACAGACGCCTCGGACTATGCCTGGGGGGCGCACATGACAGATCGGTGCATTCAGGGCAAATGGTCCCAAAAAGAAAAGCACCTTCACATCAATCAAATAGAAATGCTAGCAGTAATAAATGCTATTATAGCTTTCAAGGACCTTCTACAACCAGGTCAACTATTGATAAGAACGGACAACACCACAGTTATGTGGTACATAAACAAACAGGGGGGAACACATTCTTACCCCCTATGCAGACTGGCCATGTCACTTTGGAACATGGCCATGGGCTTACAAATGGAACTACAAGCACAGTACTTGCCAGGCAAGGAAAACACGCTGGCAGACAACCTAAGCAGAAATATGACAGATCCACACGAATGGAAATTGCATTCAAAAGTTTTTACAGAAATAATCCAAGAATGGGGAAGGCCAGACATAGATCTCTTTGCCTCCCACAAGAATCATCAATTGACAAAATTCTGCTCAAGGATCTTCCATCCAGAGGCCTGGAGAGTGGACGCTCTCTCTTTCAGTTGGACATCAATGACAGTTTATGCCTTCCCACCTCTTCCTCTGCTGCCCAAAGGTCTGTTAAAGACCAGAGCAGACAGACCAAAGATGATTCTCATTGCTCCGGACTGGCCAAGGCAACACTGATACCCACTCCTGAGGAGCCTGACGCATTCCCCACCATGGACCCTGCCTCTAATGCCTCTTCTTCTGACTCAGCACAGTTTCAAAGCTCTTCACAACCAGCTAAAAACACTCAATCTAGCCGCATGGAAGATTCCTTAGCATCACAACAGGCCCTACTCTCCAAGGAGGTGCAGGATGTCATTTTGGAGGCCAGAAGGCCATCAACTAGAAAAGCTTACTCTGCAAAATGGAAACGTTTTTGTGTCTGGAATGAGAAAAAGGGCCAGGATCCTGGAAAACTGAATTTACCTCAGATGCTACAATATTTGGCTGAACTGCTAAGCAGTGGACTTTTCTTTCTCCTCCATCAAAATCCATGCCTCAGCCATTTCTGCAGAATACAACACTGATCCACCTATATTTTCTCACCCTCTCTTAAGACAGTTCCTCAGAGGGGCTAAGAATTTAAGGCCTCCAAGGAAACAACCAATACCTGCTTGGGATCTTAATTTCATTCTGGAAAAACTGACCTTGCCTCCCTTTGAGCCAGCTGCCTCATCAGATTTGCCATATTTGTCCTGGAAAACAGCTTTCCTTCTGGCTATTACCTCAGCTCGTAGAGTTTCAGAACTACAGGCTCTCATGGCTGTCCAGCCCTTTATCATCTTCCATCAGGACAGAGTTTCCTTACGAATCAACCCGTCCTTTATGCCTAAAGTGGTATCCAGGGTAGCTTTAAATCAGGCCATACATTTACCTACTTTTTATCCTAATCCTCAAAACAAAGGGGAGAGATTACTACATTCCTTGGACATCCACAGACAACTGCGTTATTGTTTGGACAGAACAAAGACTTTCAGAAAATCAGAACAGCTCTTTGTGGCCTATGCGGCAGGAGCTCAAGGGAAGCCAATTTCCAAGCAGACAATCTCAAAATGGATAGCCCACTGCATACGCTTTTGCTATTCCTTTCATGGCAAAACTGTTCCTACAGGCAATAGAACTCATTCCACCAGGGCCACAGCCACCTCTGCAACCTTCCTCAGAGGAGTTTCTACCAAGGATATTTTGGAATCAGCCACTTGGAGTTCTGTGCATACCTTCTCCAAGCACTACAACCTACCATTATACTCCAAATCTAGAGCAGGCTTTGCCACTGCAGTCTTGCAGGGCATTTTGGCTCCTCCTAGTTCCACCTAGTGCCTACCACCCCTTTCTTAGCTTTGGGATTCTACCCATCTGTTATGACTGCAGCTGTATGCACGATGAACATAGTACAGTTTTGTACCTACCATAAATGTAGATGTTCGAGTGCTAATACAGCTGCAGTCCAGGTTTCCCTCCCTCCTTCCCCTCTTGGGACAGGCCTATAGGCTAACACATCCTCATACAACCTGATTGGGGTATTCATTTATGATGTATTTGCTTGCAACTACTGTATTTTGATTATATTGCACTGCATTATCACACAAATTTATGTATTGCCTTCCTTCTGGGGGCACCTGACATCTGGAGCAAGAAAAACTGAAGAAAATGGCGTTGGCTGGTTCCTTTATACCCCTGTCGCACTGACATCAGGGAAGAAGCGACTACAACCGACGCCGGACCTAGACTTTGGAATTCGGCCGACCGAGGACCCGCCTGACGGCAGGAGAACCCATCTGTTATGACTGCAGCTGTATTAGCACTCTAACATCTACATTTATGGTAGGTACAAAACTGTACTTTTTTCATGTTACCAACTGCCTAAGTTTGAAGACAACCCTTTCAGGTTTTTTTTTTTTTTTTTGCCTAAGGTATTGTGCTAAAATTTTGTGCTTTGGGGTTATAAAAATGGTTGCTTAACAGCAACATTTCTTTACAAATGCATATTATCTAAATACTCCCCTAATTTTCTCTTCAGCACTTTACAGTTGCTCCTTCTCTTGTTCTGTGATAGTTCCTTATTCTGCAGTAGTTTAACCTTTGTCATTCCCTTTAAATAATTATTTTTTACTTTTCCCATATTTTCCTTTCTTACTCCTACCACATTTTTGATCTCCATTTTCATTTTATCCCACTCATTAGCTGTTCCTTCTGAAGAAATATTTATCTTCCCTAATAATTCTTTAGTCATTTCCACTATTCAGTCCTTAAATCCCCTTATCTTTCAACAGGTAATTGGGAAAGTGCCAATGTCTCATTTTACCTGCATCTTTATCTTAGTATTTATTGTTGCATGATCTGAAGTGGATAATGGATGTGTGTCAAAGCTTTCAAATAAAATTAAAAACACATGCTCCTGTAAGATATGTTTTCTGTTCAGTCTTACCCAGTTCTTCTGCCTTGGGGAATATGTAAATTTTGAGTTCCTACTACTGAATACAGATCTTTTGTACCAGACATTCTCATATTTTTTTTCAGAAATCTACCTTTCTTCTGTTATATTTTCACTTCTTGGTCCCCATAATACATCCTCATTGCAAATCCGGTTCCTATCTCCATAAATAATCAACCCTGCTGAAAGCAGTTTATTACTCCCAAAAATGTATTACATTCCATAATTGCAGTTTTAGCTGGAATATAAATGCATGCCGGCATAATTCTCCATTCCTGCCAATAACACCTAACTACCACAAGTCTACTATTACATTTTCTTCTTTTATCACTACTGGAACCAATCTAGCAGTCAGTATTATTACTCCCGGTTTCCTTTATCTCTAATATTCTTCTGAATGCTCACCCTGGAATATTTTCTTTGTTAAATTCACATGCTGATTTCTTTCCTAATGCAGCAGATACTGTTTGCACAATACACCTCTTAATAAGTTTCAGTATTCTTTTGTTTTTCTGTATACCTGTAAGGCCATTTACATCCCATGATAACATGAACAAGAGAAACTGTTATGATAGAAAGCTATTACTTTGACTTATTAGACATGACCATGCTTTTGAATGTTTTTCAGCTATTACCTAACATGCAAACATTAACTCTTGGCAGTTCCAGTTTGAGCATATGTCGCATGACCTGTATACACAATAATTTTTGTTTTACTGAAAACGCTCAGACAAAACAACCTATATAGATTTTTAGATCCCTCCATCTCTTTTAACTTAGAACAAGCACACACAACTATGTACATTTTCAAAAAAATGTTTTCCCTCTAGATAGGAGCAAGTGCCACAAGTCAATGGCTGCACCTAAAGCTCATGTTACAGCCTATATACCCACTTACACTAATTGCTGTTTATTCTTTTCCTATCTCTATCCCTTCGCAGATGAGAAAAAGAACTTGCATGCTTTCAGTAGACACTTTTAGCCCTAAGAAAAAAGTGAATACACTTGCTTGTGAATTATTGTATTAAATACTTTAATATACTAAGGTTGCTGAGGAGGCAACAACTCATGTAACTCATTTTCTTCACACAGTTTGAAACTTCATTTATTTTTCTACTGAACTGCCTGCCACTGTACCTTACAAGGTTAATTACACCTCACTTAGCAAACATTCTTCATTCATCTCAAGATGAATTGCTTGCACCTGCAAACTTCTCATCTCCAAGTAAAAGCAGTAATTGACTTAGGAGATGGAAGAAATAATCTTTGTAAATGTCACTCAGAACACACTATTCAGACCTCTCATGTTCAGTTGCCTACAGCTATGGACTTGTTTCCCAGCCTTTACTAAGGAAAAATAATTAATGGCTTTACAAATACATGAAATAACTGGCATTTTCCATGCTTTTCATCTTTTATCTTATTTTTCAAGCCTTTCCTTAAAAAACTTACCATAGTTTAAACCAATGACATCATTTTAAGATATCAATATATATATATGAAACCAGGAGAAATTATTTAATTTACTTTTTAAAAACAGGTGGAATTATCCTAGTTCTGCATACACTGTGATCAGTATTTACACCCCCCACGCAGGAGCACAACTTTTTATTAAAATTAACTTATTTCTATCTAACATTTTACCTTGTTATAGTGTAAAACCAAAGTACTTTCTTACTATAAGTAGTTATCGATAAGACACTCCCATTTCACATGTGAAGCACCTCTGGCTATACAATATCCAAGACTGTTTTCTAATATAACAAGCAAATTAAATAACAAACTTGTTTATACAGATATTACTGAGAATAAAACGTTTCTCTTCCTTACACTTGCTACTTCAGTCCATTCAGTGTTTTTTTAAATATTAATGACATAAAGTGGGGTGCATGTTTTACTGTCTAGCCACTGATTTAACACAGTCAACAACATTCCACTCTTTCTTCAGCCACTTCTTGCAAAGCCACATTTCACATGTCTATGATTTCTATTTAATAGGATTAATGCTTTACTGTGGTATCACATGTATTCACTATTTTCATTATGTTTGCTGGTTTACTTAATCTTCTCCATCTTTCAGCACTAGTCTTTGATTCAAATCCAAGGTACTTCTGGATGTTCTTCGTGTTTCACTGTTGCAGTCATCACATTTGGGTTATCTGCTTGCAGTAGCCCTTAGTCGGCCTGATTATCAAAATCTTGGGTCCTGCGTCGCTTGCTGTCTCATCTGCCATGACGTCAGGTAGTCGGAGGTATAAAGCATGCAGCTGACGCCATTACATCAGTCTTTCTTGCTGTGTGGTACCCGAAGCAGAAGCAGTTTGCAAGTGCCGGTCGGCCGACTCCTGAAATTTTCTTTTTCGAGTTTCAGAACCGAAGTCTTCAACTAAAGCTAAGTACCCTGTTGGGGAAACATTTTCTTGCTCTAAACCGATGTCAGTAAAAATCAATAATTGTATTTCTTGTGGAAAACAAATACCTCATAATGATTTTCATTCGTACTGTATTCCTTGCATAGGCCCTGACCACGATGTACCTTGCTCTCTGTTTTGTGCCTTATTTAAATAACGAACTATCATCGTCTGTTTTTGGTACTGTGTTCAATTATCTAGATATGGCTTTGGTAAGCCACCCGACTACCAACTTTCCGGAAAAACGCAAAGATAAAGACAGAGACAGGCCGCCTAGGTCCAAAGCTGCCGACAACGCTTCTCCTAAGCTAGTTGCCAGTTCACCGGTACTCATTGAGGTGCTTTCACACCCCCTGATACTTCAGATTTGCAGGCCTCTACTGAGATCCATTCGGAGTCTGGTATGCCGTGAGATGCTTGGATGTCTCTAACTTGGATGGGTCCGGAACCGCTGTGCAGGCACCGGCTTCTGAGGGTGTATTCAGGCCTACTGACTTGCATATTAAACCGATGCCATCTTCTTCTTCAAGTCCTAAAACTCGATCCATGCCTAGAAAACTGACGCCCAGACCTCATGGTCAGGCCTCTATGCCTAAAAAACAAATGATGAGAATGGCTGAAGACCATATCACTTTAATCAGGGGAAGCCAACCTTCCCCCTCTAAGAGACCCAGGACTGAATTTGGTTATGATTCTTCTGATCAGGATTCTGAAATTTCTGTTTCTTCTGATGACCAGGATTTACCCTTATCTACCTATGAGGATTCTGATGCAGAGGACTCTATTCCCCCTGCTTCCCTCCAGAGGATTTCTCTTTTGGTGCATATTCTTAGGGAGCATTTTCGCTGGGAAAGCCAGGATTACTCCGATTCTAAAAAGAGGCTTAGGAATTTCTTACTCCTGCTCCAACACAGGCTTTTAGCTATCCCCCTTGTACTGGACAATGTTGATGATGCCTTTACGGAGTCTAGCTTGGCCCCTGACTCTCTCTACCTCCTGCTCCCAGAAAACCAGGTAGCTATTACAGGGTTCCAGACTCTCACAAGTTCCTCTTTAAAAATCCTACTGCGGATCCTGAGACCATTTCATAGGGACCTAAGAGCATAAAGGTACTACTGCCAAAAATCCTACCCCCTCTGATAGAGATTCCAGGGCGCTGGATAGATGGGGTAAGAAGGTATACACTTCTGCAGCCTTGGCCATTAGGGCTTTAAATTGCCAGTTTCATATGTTAAAAGTATCAGCAGCATATTATTGGATTGCTTAAACAGAAAATGATGTTGATTCCTGACTGTGCTGAAAATAAGGGTTTACAGGATTTAATGCATTCTGCTGAACAAGTTGGAAAGCATACTTTGCAATGTGGTTTTGATTCACTAGAGGCATCTTGCAGGATTGCTGTTACTGGGTCTGTACTTAGAAGGCATGCTTGGCTTAAGGAGGAGTCTTTGCCAGATCATGTTAAAGCTAAATTGTTGGATGCTCCCTTAAACCAGGACCACCTGTTTGGCAACAAAGCAGAAGTAGCACTTAAAAAGATGGAGGAAAAAGCTAAATTTATGCAAACTGTTAAAGATTTCCTGCAAGTGCAGCCTCCAAGATTTAGTAGGCATTGGCCCTCTAAGAATTGGTCCTTTCCTGCCCCTCTCAGGCCTTTAGTCCAAACCCAGAACCAGCATAACACCTCAGGCTTCAGTCCCAAGGTATGCACAGGACTAAGCTCCCACTTCCAAAGTAGGGAGTAGTAAGACACCCCCCCCCCCCTTATAGTAAACTGACTTAATGTTAAAACTTCAAGCCCTTCTCAACTGACTGCTCCTTTAGGGTGAAAGATTGCTCTGCAGGCAAAAAAATGGGAACTCATTACCCAGGATAAATGGGTTTTAAATATAGTTTCCCAGGGATACAGGTTCCACTTCCACACTTAACCAACCCCAAATGGTTGGCCAGATCTACCCCTAAATCAGTGGGCAGATGCTCAAAAGCAAGTTCTCTCGCTCTTAAATATAAGGGCTATTCAAACTGTCCCAGAAGAGGAAAAGGGACAAGGTTTCTACTCAAGACTTTTTCTGGTGCCCAGAAAAGACAACTCCTGGTGTCCTATCCTGGATCTATCTATCCTAAACACTTTTTTGTGATCCCAAATTTCAAGATGCTAACTCTTCACCAGTTGTTTCCTATGCTAGGCAAGGATGCCTGGTTGGCAACACTGGATTTAAAGGAAGCCTACCTGCACATCCCAATCAGGGAATCTTGCAGAAGATACCTACGCTTCAAAGCAGGCTTCATGCACTATCAGTTCTCTGTGCTGCCCTTTGGCTTATCTACTGCGCCCGAAGTATTCACAAAGTGCCTAGTTCCAGTCATTGCATTTTGCAGGCAAAGAAGCATTCAAATATACCTATACCTGGACGATTGTCTAATTTGGGCAGAAAGCCAGGAAATGCTGTTAAATCATCTGGCGTTTGTACAAAAAGTGCTAACTTCTCTGGGGTACACCATACATGAAAAGAAATCATATCTGTTACCCTGCCAACAAATTGTATTCCTGGGAGCAAGCATGAACACAACTTCCCAGATGGCTTTCCTCAGGCCAGAGAAACGGGTTCATTTGACAGCTTATTCCAAACTAATGGCCACAAAGACCCTGCTGTCTGCAAGACAAATACTGCAAGCCTTGGGGTCCATGGTCTCCTGCATTCTCCTAATTCCATATGCAAGACTCCATATGAGGAAACTACAGTGGTATCTAAAAAGCCTATGGTGTCAACATTTTCAGGATCTAGAAGCAATGATTCCTATAATACCTTGCCTACAGTTAGAGTTCCTTTGGTGGGCAGTGGCCTGCCACCAAAATAAGGGATTACCATTTACTCTACCCCCTGCCACCCAAACCCTAACAACAGACGCATCAGACTATGCATTGGGGGCTCACCTGGCAGGGAGGTACATTCAGGGCAAATGGAACCCAAGACAAATGCACCTGCATATCAAGCAAAAAGAAATGTTAGCTGTACAGAATGCTCCGACAGCGGTCAAGGACCACATTCTTCCAGGACAGTTAATGGTAAAGACGGACAAGTCCACTGTTATGTGGTACATAAACAAGCAGGGGGGAACCCACTCATACCCTCTCTGCAGACTAGCCATGGCTCTGTGGAACACAGCCTTGAGCTACCACGTGCACCTACAGGCTCAATTCCTGACAGGAAAGCTAAATACACTGGCAGATGAACTAAGCAGAAATCTAATGGACCCACACAAGTGGAAACTGGAACCAAAGACATTCAACATGTTGATAAACAAATGGGGGAGCCCAGAGATGGACCTATTTCCTCCCCCCAGAATTACCAATTGGACAAATTGTGCACAAGGACTCCCCACAAGCAAGCTTGAAAAGTGGATGCCCTGTCCTTCACCTGGAAAAATCCATCAGTTTATGCCTTTCCTCCTCTGCCTCTCCTCTCCAAGGTACTACTAAAGATCAAACAGGACAAACCAAGGATGATGCTGATTGCACCAGACTGGCCACGCCAACACTGGTACCCCCTCTTGCGCAGTGTGTCACTGCTGGCACTATGGCACCTGGCTCAGACCCCCTGCCCTGCTGTCCCAGCAGAAGGGCCAGATTCTGCACCCTCAGCTTCAAACCCTGAGCCTGGCTAATTACCTGATCTCTCCAATACCATCCCTCAGTAAACAAGTGTTGGATGTCATTCTGGAGGCAAGGAGGCAGAGTACTAGAAAATCTTATGCTGAAAAATGGAAAAGATTCTGTTCTTGGAACCAAACTCAGGGGATGAGCACAGTAGTGCCCAATTTACCTCAGATTATTCAGTACTTAACTGAGATGCTTCACAAAGGCCTTTCTTTTTCCTCCATCAAAATTCATGCCTCAGCCATTTCAGTTCATTACAACACAGAACCACCCCTCTTCTCTCTCATCCACTGCTCAAGCAGTTCCTCAGAGGGGCTAAAAACTTGAGACCACTCAGGAGAGCCCCTACTCCAGCCTGGGACCTTAACTTTGTATTGGAAAAACTTACTCTATCTCCTTTTGAGCCAGCTGCAAATGCAGACTTGAAATTCCTTTCTTGAAAGACAGCCTTCCTTTTAGCCATCACTTCAGCAAGAAGGATGTCTGAATTACAGGCCCTTATGGCAGTGGAGCCTTTCATCATCTTTCATGCAGACAGTGTGTCCCTCAGGACCAATCCCTCCTTCATGCCCAAGATAGTATCCAGTGTGGCTCTTAATCAGTCCATTCATTTGCCTACCTTATTTTCTAATCCACAGAAGAAAGGGGGAACGGATACTGCACTCCTTAGATGTGCACAGACAACTTAGCTTTTACTTGGACAGGATTGAACCTCTCAGGAAATCTGAACAGCTTGGTGGCATTTGCTGCAGGGGCAGAGGGGAAAGCTATTTCAAAACAAACCATTTCAAAATGGATAAGCCACTGCATTCATTTCTGCTATAAGCACCATGGAAAACCTATCCCACAGGGTATCAGACGCCATTCAACCAGGGCTGCATCTACCTCTACAGCCTTTCTCAGAGGTGTCCCTACTAGGGACATCCTAGAATCTGCTGTCTGGAGTGCTATACATACTTTCACCAAGCATTATCATTTGCCAATTTTCTCTAAATCCAGAACTGGTTTTGCCACTGCATTCTTGCAGGGTCTTCTAGCTGGTCCTAATTCTATTTAAATTCCTCCTCCCAACCTTTGCTTTGGGAATCTACCCAAATGTAATGACTGCAACAGTGAAACACGAAGAACATAGTACAGTAGTGTACACTTACCATAAATGTAGATGTTTGAGTGTATTCACTGTTGCAGTCCTGGTTACCCTCCCTCCACCCCCCCCTTCTTCTTTTGGCTGTACCTCTACTCTCACTTACTATGCTCTAAAAGCTTTTTGGTGTATTTGCTTTTTTGTTGGAGGTATATACTTGTATTTATAGACTTGATTGCTTCCCATTAGAGGGGCACCTGACATCTGGGGCAAGAAAAACTGATGTAATGGCACTGGCTGCATGTTTTATACCCCTGACGACCTGACGTCATGGAAGAAGGGACAGCAACTGACGCAGGACCCAAGACTTTGTTAATCAGGCCGACTGAGGGCTACTGCAAGCAGATAACCCAAATGTAATGACTGCAACAGTGAATACACTCGAACATATACATTTATGGTAAGTGTACACAACTATACTTTCTTCATCTAGAATGCCCTTGATCCTCCAGGGGGGAAAAAAAACTGAATAAAGCTTGATACAGCAGCTTGACTCAGACATTTGCCTCTTAACTTTCCCTGATTGCTTAGGTAAACTTGCTTGTCTTCTGCTTGGTGAATAGTGAATATTCATTTTCTACAAAATCTCTTCTCTCCCTAATTTCTGATCCGTTACTTTCTGTGACAGTTTTTTCAGGAGCAACTCTTTCTGCTAATATGATTGCATCTTTACTTAATATAGGATGTTAAGTTGTCAATCTCACCTTCATTCTTGCTGGATGGGTTCGGAGCCGATCCTCGGCTCCGACTCGGCACTTGCTAAGCTCGAGAGCTAATTTTACCAGCTCGAGGCAACCCTATATCCCATGATGCAAGGCAGAGATTACCCAGATCTCGTTTGCCGCTTCGCTAATGAGGTGTCTTCTTTTACCAGCTCTAGGTAAGTGAACTTTTCAGAGACTTTTGTCTACCCCCTTTTACTTTTTACATATCAATATTATTTTTTGTTAATTACCGACTCACGTTAACCCTATTCCTGTCAGTGTTCCCTTCTTTTAAGTAAATATTCCCTTCCCCCTAGTTAGGCCTTAGGCCTTCCTCCCTAATTTTTTTCCTGTCAGGGAATTTTTTGTGTGTGACTGTCTGTTATCCCTGTTAGTTTAATTTAATTTAATTAAATTGTTGGACTGAGTGTGTTTTGTGTGTGAGTGTGTTTCCAGTGTTTCATCGACACAGTTATGTTGAGGGACACTAAGGTCTCAGGCTTCAAGAAGTGTGACTCGTGCTGTCAGAAGATGTCTCTGACAGACGGTCACACTTCTTGTGTTTATTGCCTGGGACCTTCGCACCTGCAGGACTCTTGTGCTATATGTCATGCTTTCAGCCCAAGAGTCCTGCAGGAACGAAAAAATAAGCTCATTTTAAGGGGCTTATTAAAACCCGAGAGCTCCCCGACTAAGTCGGTGCCGGGGAAGCCCTCGAAACCTGTTAAGCCTTCGGCTCAGGCTTCCAAGCCATCAGCTTCAGGTTCTTCCTCACCAGGTTCGAGATCGGCTCCGGCTGGAGCCGATCTTTCTATACCAGTATCAGTATCAGCTCCATCCGGTGCCGATACTGTCAAGTCTAGACACTCGGTGTCGGCTCCGGTTGGAGCTGACGTATCTTCAGCTCCGATGGCTCCATTGATCTCGAAAAAGAGATCTCGATCCCCTTCTGTGGGATCTATTCATTCGGCTCCGAGATCACCCTTGCTCTCGGAGTGGAGCCATCGGAGCCGATCTTCTCGGTCATCCAGGCTATCTGATCACAACCTTGAGAGAGTGGTGAGTAGACTGTTAAAGTCTCAGGCATTGGCCCAAATACTCCATAGCCCATCTCAACAGACGGTAGCTATATCACATCCATCGAACATTCCTCCTTCGACTCTCTTACAGAGCTCAGAGCCGGAGCTCCTCGGAACCGGTAATATTGTGACTTCGGAGCCGATACCACCCCTTTCGGCTCAGTCGTCCTCGGCTCCGATTTCCTCCTTGAGACCTTCATTGGAGGGATCCGGGCGTCTAGTCTCTCTCGTCGGCTCCGAGGGGGCTAGTGGCATCGGACCCTTGTCCGACCCCGTTCTCCCTCTCGGAGCTTTGGCGTTGGTGAGCTCAGCCCTGACATCTGCCTCGGAGCCTTCCCTCTCGGTGAGGCCTGGGGTTCCTATCACTTCGGAGTGTGAATCTTCTGGTCTCTCTGATGGGGGAGCCTTCGAGGTGATGAGGAGTGTACTAGCCCCTGGGCTTAGTCAACGAACAGTTCCATCAGCTCCTCCCACTACAGTGCCTGCTGACGTCTCTTCCCACTCTCTTGCTCCTGGACCCAGAGATCCAACGCCTCAGGTTTCCCCATTGGGAATATCTTCCTCTTCCGAGGCTTCTCCTGATCCGTCAGGAGAACCCCCCCATAAGAGGACATGTAAGAGGAAACATTTACACTCCCCTGAGTCTACTACATCAGATACTGACTTGGATGAGTCGGAGAGGTCCCCAAGGTCCTCCTCTGAGGATGTCTCATTTTCAGACATCCTTGAAATCCTTAAACAGAGGGGGAACTGGCCCTCCCTTAATCCCTCCGAGGACGAGTCAGTATACCTGGAGGCGTTCGGATCTCGACCCTCCACCTCCTGGGTGTCTCCGCCTTTCGACCCTCTCATGGAAGTAGTGGCTCGGAAGGCATGGATGGCTCCGGATTCGGTGGAACCTACCCCCAGGAGACCTTCAAAATTTATTACAGCCCCACACGATAGACAATACTTAACAAAACGTGTCCCAGTTGATGCCATGGTGGTGGCTGCTGCCACCAAGAAGGAATTTAGCTGATCCTTCAGTACCTGTTCATCCTCCTAATAAGGATTCTAGGACTATGGACAGGTACGGTAAGCGGATTTTTTTCTTCAGCGACTTTTGCCATGAGATCGCTGAACTACTTATGCCACTTCACCCGCCTTCAAAGAGATGTTCTTAGAGTTGGGAGAAGTTTTACAGGATCTGTCAGCTGCTGGGTCTCAGGATAAGATTAGCTCACAGCTAGGAATCCTTAACTCCATTGCTAACTCCTCCATGCGGCTCATTTCTTATGCAGTCGATGGAGCGAGTAGGGCCGCAGGCACAGGAGTGGCTTTAAGGCATCAGTCCTGGATGCGGCTTTGTAATTTTGCAGACCCCTTCAAGGCGTCTTTCACAAACTCCCCTTTTGATGGCTCGACCTTGTTCGGTCCTCAAGTGAAAGACACTTGGACTAGATGCGAACAAGATGGCAAGACTCTTTCTGCCGTAGGAGTCCGTTTCTCCACCCCTTCTAGACCTTACCCCAAAGGACAGAAGGGAGGGAAAATGTGGTTCCGCAAATCTCAAGGAGTCACGCCTGACGCACGAAGTCAGTTTACCCCCAGAGGCAGAGGGCGTAACAATAATAGACTCCGCCCTAGGGGCAGAGGGGGTCCGCAGAATCAGGGTAGCAGAGAGCCTCTTTCTGACAAACCCTTCCAGCATCCCTGAGATGTTGCCCGATTGTCCGCCTTCGGAGGCATTCAGGGGAAAATTATTGCTGTACCCAATAGCCTGGCTTTCCCTTTCTCAAGACAAATGGGTACAGTCAGTTATATCCGAGGGTTACAAAATTCCCTTTATTCAAACCCCAATTCAACAAAAGGGAACCCTTCCAGACGTTCCACCCAGTCTAAGGGAACTAGCAGTACTAGAAATATCAAAACTGCTAACAAAAAGAGCCATCCAGCCAGTCCCAGCGGACCAAATAGGATCCGGAATCTACTCAAGGTTCTTTTTAGTTCCAAAAAAGACAGGGGACTGGAGACCAATATTAGATCTGAGCAAACTCAACAAGTTTGTAAAGAAATCAAGATTCTGGATGGTCACGCTTCAGTCCATTCTGCCCTTTCTGGGCAAGGACAATTGGATGTGCTCGATAGTACGCATCCTGAAGATCTATCACATAAAAATTCACAGACGCTCCAGAAGATTTCTCCGCTTTCGGCTGGGGACCAGTCACTTCCAGTTCAGAGCCCTGCCCTTTGGACTCACTACAGCCCCCAGAGTGTTCACCAAATGCATGGCAGTGGTTACGGCTCACCTGAGACGTCAAGGATTCCAGGTGTTTCCATATCTAGACGACTGGCTCCTCACTGCCACCATCAGGCATCAGCTTCTCCAAGCCAGAAATTACACCATTCACACTTGCAGAGGGCTAGGAATTTCTATAAATTTCGAAAAATCTGCCTTGCCGCCTTGTCAATATATTACTTTTATAGGCGCAAATTTGGACACCGTACAACTTTCTGCAAGGTTGACAGATCAAAGGATCTTGGACATTCAAAGACACGTCCAAGTGATTCTATTCAGTAACAAAATTCAGGCCAGATTTGCTCTGAAAGTACTGGGTCTTATGGCGGCTGCCATAACACTTCTTCCCCTCGTCCGCTTTTACATGCGGCTGCTACAATGGATGCTATTCACCCAATGGTCTTTTCAACAACTTCCCATGCGTCACGAGATCATAGTAACTCCAACTTGCAAAAGACATCTGACTTGGTGGATATCGTCCCCTCAAATCCATCAAGGGAGACCATTTGTTCCTCTTGCCCCAGTTGCCATGGTTACATCGGACGCCTCCCTGATCGGGTGGGGGGGGGGCATTATCAGGGCAGAATGGTCCATGGCACTTGGCAACCTTTCGAGTACCATCTGCACATAAATGTTCTGGAGATGAGAGCAGTGCTTTTAACGTTGCAAGCCCTCAGTGACTCTCTTCCCCTGGGAACTATTGCAGTCCAAACGGACAATATGTCCGTAGTGTGTTACATAAACAAACAGGGCGGAACCAAGTCCTATCCACTGTGTCGAGAGGCTCTCATACTTTGGCAATGGGCAATCTCCTCTCACCGGTTTCTGATAGCAACGCACATCCCCGGGAAATCCAACATCATAGCGGATAGATTGAGCAGAGCTATTCTCATGCCTCACGATTGGTCTCTCAAACAGTCAGTGACGGAAGAGATTTTTCAGAAGTGGGGCCTTCCTTGCTGTGACCTTTTCGCCACACCTCAAAACAGCAAATGCCCAGACTTCTTCTCTCTCTTCCCCCTTCCAGGCCACCCCCCCAGAGACGCTCTTAACCCAAGATTGGCCCCGTGGACTTCTTTATGCTTTTCCTCCTTTTCCGCTGATACCTCAGCTAATTCAGAAAGCAAACGCATTGAGAGCCAAGTTGATTCTCATTGCCCCTTATTGGCCTTGACAGATTTGGTTTCCGTTCCTACATCATTACCTCTTGGTACAGCCATGGCATCTGGACCCGGTTCCAGATCTTCTGTCCCACCAGTCGGGTCAACTGCACCAATCCATACCTTCTCTCAACCTCACTGCTTGGTTGCTCCACTTCCATCCTTAGCCAGGCTTCCTATGATTTCTAATCCTGTACGGGATATCATAGTAGCTTCCCTAAAATCTTCTACCAGAAAGATCTACACTAGTAAATGGCGACACTTCTCTTTCTGGGCAAAAGCTAGGAACATAGACCCCTATACTGCTCCAATTCATTCGGTGTTGGATTTCCTAGCTGACATTTTTAATTCAGGATCCTCTTCTTCCACAGTGAAAGTTCAACTGGCAGCCATTTCAAATTTTCATATAGGCTTTTTGGACCACAACATTATGTCACATAAACTTTGCAAGGCATTCCTTCGAGGTATCTTTTTATTGAAACCTCCTATTAGAGACCCCCCACCACAGTGGGATCTAAATTTAGTTTTAACATCCTTGATTCTTCCCCCGTTCGAACCTGCAGCTGCCTGTTCCTTCAAATTGCTTTCTTGGAAGACACTTTTTCTAGTTGCCATTACATCTGCCAGGAGAGTATCTGAGCTTCATGCTCTCTGTGTTTGCCCTCGCTATCTAATATTCCACAAAGATAGGGTATCCCTAAGAACTAATCCGTCTTTCTTACCAAAGGTGGCATCTCAGACTAACCTAAATCAGTCCATTGATCTTCCAGTATTTTTCCCGAATTATTCTGATAGAGCTGAACAAAAGTTACATTATCTCGATGTTCACCGTCAGCTGAGATATTATCTGGATAAGACAAAAATTTTTAGGAAATCTGATCAACTTTTTCTATCCCACGCAGAGAACAGGAAAGGCCTTCCAGTTTCTAAGGTAACTTTATCTAGGTGGCTGTCTTCCGTAATCACTTACATTTATCAGCTCAGAGGCAAACAGTTGGTTTCTAACCCAAAAGTCCATTCTACCTGAGCTCTAGCTACATCTACAGCCTTTCAAGCTAGACTTCCAATAGACACTATTTGTGCAGCAGCCACATGGGCCTCTCCTCATACCTTTGTCTCACATTACAAATTAGATTTGGTCTCCAGAGACAGAGCAAATTTTGGTTCCACCGTTCTCAAGAGTCTGTTCCATTGAGCCACCCAGGATGGAGGTGCTAGGGACGCGGTCCCATCCAGCAAGAATGAAGGCGAGATTGACAACTTAACATTTAGAAGTTATGTACCTACCATAACGTTCCATGTTGGTTGTCTTCTCTCGCCTTCTTTCTTGCGTCCCACCCTCCTTCCCCCTAGCCTGGTCAGACCGAGAAGATTATACATCTTCTATTAAGAGGTTATTACCTTTTTCTAGCTGTTCAACTCCTAGTGTCACTAGATTATGTGGATCCTTTCTAGAGGGTTATGATGTTATCTAGTATTTTTTATTTCTTCCTCCTAAGTTGGAAGAAAATACTGCTATTTCTTTAGCTACCAAACGAGATCTGAGTAATCTCCACCTTGCATCATGGGATATAGGGTTGCCTCGAGCTGGTAAAATTAGCTCTCGAGCTTAGCAAGTGCCGAGTCGGCTCCGAACCCATCCAGCAAGAAAGACGGCGAGAGAAGACAACTAACATGGAACGTTATGTTAGGTACATAACTTCTAATTTTAGCTGCTGTCTCTTGGTACGATTTGGGGCTTGCAGACAATATGCCCTTATTATTTGGAGCATGCACATAATATGCCCTCTCGGGTATCAAATCCTGCTGTGGAACACCAGTCCAGTTGCTTATTTGTAATTTTATAAAATTAATGCACTGTTTTCCTTCCACGTTCCCTGGTACAGCGGAATATCTCTGTTTTTCTCTACATGCTCCGTCTTTTGACTCTTATTTTTGAAACGGTTCTTCTTCAAAAACCTTCTACTCAGCTAGCCTTTTTTTATTTCAATCTCTGATTTTTGCAGTTTTTCTACATTTGAATAACTAGTTAAAAGGCTGGCAAAATAATATTAGTAGTTTTGTTTTACTTTATATATTCCTTTAGCGTTTCACTTATTTTAAACATCTGTGATTGCATTTGATTTATTTGTCCTTCAAATTACTGGAAGCCTGCACATATCTGAAACTTGCAAATGGAAAATAGGTGCATGACTGCTGAATCATACTCCAATGCACTGTATGAGCACATGCACAAGTGCATGGAACGGGTCATATCAAACAGAACCAAGATGCTCTCCTCCAAAAAAAGGAAGCCAATCTTGTGGTCCCCCACCATAAACAAACTCTACAATAGAAAGAAAAAACAGATACAGAAAATACAGAAAAGGGTGAATTTCCATGACTGGAAAAACTTCCTTGTTAGCCTCAGCAAAAAACTGAGATCCATCATCAAATCCTCTGAAGCTAGCTACGAAAACAAAATTGCTGCAGATTCTAAAGACAACCACAAGGCATTCTATAGTTATGTCAAGAATCTACATGGCAATACTCAGATCTGTCCTGAGTTGCAGCACAATGGCAGTACATATACAGAACCAACTGATATTGCCAACATATTGGCCGGCAGGTTCAATGTGAACTTTTACCCCCCTTTCACCCCTTAAAGGGCCTATCACAATTCCTGAGGAGTGACAAGTCCCTGTTATCACAGCTACAGAAGTAAAAACGGCACTATCCAAAGCCAAGAATACAGCTTCCATGGGACCTGATAATATCTCTGGCTGTGTTCTACATGAATTACAAAGTGAACTAGCACCACATTTGAGTACCCTGTTCATTCACAGCCTCATTTCAGGCTTTGTTCCTACCGAATGGGCACTGCTGTGGTCATCCCACTCCACAAAGGGGGAGCAACTACAGACCCTGGGAACTACCGTCCCATTAGCCTGACAAGTCTGATGTGTAAGACTATGGAGTGCATCATCATGGACCTTATAAATAAGGATATAGGGAATCTCCGTACTCTGGACCCCATGCAGTTTGGGTTTGTGAAAGATGGATCATGCCTGCTAAACCTGATAGACTTTGAGTCTGTCACCAGAGCTGTGGATGAGAGCAAGGTAGTTCATACAGTCTAACTCGATCTTGCCAAGGCCTTCAACACCATTCCTCACTCAGGAATCATATAGCCTCACTAAACTAGGCATAAACCCCTATGCCATAAGATGGGTTGCCAACTGGCTCACTGCTAGAACCCACACTGTGAAAGTAGCGGACTCCAAATCTGACTTCCGACCAGTTACAAGTGGTGTCCCACAGGGATCAGTCCTAGGTCCTCTCCTGTTTGGCATCTACTTTTCTGAAGTTTAAGCCAACACAAAGGGACTTTGGCTGACATGTTCGCAGATTGCAAACTGGGAGCCATTATTGATTCTCCAGCTGATGTAGACATTCTACAAAAAGGCCTCACTGACACCATTGACTGGTGCCAGAACCATGGCCTTAACCTCAGTGCCAAAACGTGCATCATCATTCCCTTTGGGAAAAATTCAGTGCCCATGAACTGCCACATAGGCGGTAGTCCACTAAACACCTAAGGTGTGATAAGAGACCTGGGGACACAGGTTGACAGCAACCTCTCCTTTGATAACCACATTGCCGCTGTAGTCAGAAAGTCCTATGTGGCACATCTCATTACAAAAGGTTTCTCATCCAGGAAGAAAGAGGTCATAATCCCTCTCTACTCATCCCTCATTAGACCTGTTATAGAATATAGTGCCCCATTTGGTATGTACCTCACCAGACACCTACAACAACTGGAAAGGGCCACAAGAATACCTCACTAAGAGGATCTTTGGCCTTGGACATATGCCCTATATGGACAGACTCAAAAAAAAACTCCAGCTATAGTCTGTTTCTTATCGCCTACTTAAAGGCGATCTCTGACCTACAAAGCCATGTCTGACCCAGGGCTGCTAAATATGCTACACCTAAAGAAATTCCAATCCTTCCATGCCACATGCTCCAGGGACCTAAACCTCATTACCGCAATAAACAGAACTTGCTGGAGTGACAGGTTCCTAATCCAGAGACTTCCCATACTCTGGAACAAACTTCATATTCACGTCAAGCAGAGCACTTCACTGACCCTCCTTAAGAGAAATCTTGACGAGTGGGTGGGCAATAGGAAGTTCACCCCGGGGATCACTTCAGTGGCCTTGCTTGACAGGGGCACTGGGAACTAACTTTGGGCGGCATGATGCCAGGGAATCTACTTGGGCTAGGCTTAAATAGGCTCCAGGGCTGTTAGCCTAGTACACACCTATGAACCTATGAGCTGTTCAGCAAAAAGCAGCTCAAGATTTTTCTCAGCCATAGCTTTTCTTTACTCCTTTTCTGGTTGATTTTCTCTTACCTACACCAAATTTATTTTTGCTGCCATCCAGACACTGTGATTACTAGACAGTAATTGAATTTCCCCACAGAGTAGCTCTAACTGGCTTGTTTTCACATTTGTTGTTTTCCACTGGGAGACCTCTGATTAACCCAGTAATCAATGTAGAAACCTGTTCCTTCTTGGGTGGGGAATGACCACTCTGAGTTGTTTTAAGTATGTATAAATTTATTAGTATAGAATGTTTATGTGTTCTTAAAAGGTAAGTTGCATTTTTATGCTAAGCAAATAATGTTGCACCTTCCATTTTTGCAATCACAATAATGTTATGTATTACTGAGCATTAGTATATTCGCGATGGTGCAGCAGTAGCGTTGTTGCCTCACAGCAAGAGGTTCTCCCGTTCGATTCTCGTGGAGTCTGCATGTCCTCCCCGTGGTTGGGTGGGTGTTCGAAAGACATGTGTAAATGGGCGTGCCTTCGTTGAAGGTTGGACGTCGAGCTGGCACCTCGGCGTTCGTGAAAATCTACTGCCAGTTATTAGCGGACCGGAGTTCCGCTGTGGCGATCCCTTACCGGGAAAAGCCAAAAGACAACATTACTGAGCATTAGTAAACAGTGTTAATACCCGTAATATATTCTAGGTTACTGTAGTTAAGTGTTCATAACCATTAGCTGATTTTAACAAAGCAACATCTCTGATATGTCTGTGACAGTAGATTCAGCATATTACATTTAAAGAAAATAAATTTGTAAATAAAATACATTCAACATTAAAATATTAAGATCATTGTTGTTGGACACTGCTTAGATAAGATAAATCCATAGGCAGATGCCAGTCTTTTGGCCAAATTTAAAGCAGTCAAACACCTTTATGGGACAAGAAGCTACCTCTTTCAATGAACCCACCGTCAGTAAGCCCATCTTATTTCAGAGAATAACCTACACTACCTGCATTTCTTTCTGTCACTAAAATGAACTGATGCTTAGGTTGCTTCACTAGTTAACTACAGTAAACTTGAACAAACAGGTTGAGCTTTCATGACATGGAAGTTTATTCTGTTTGAACATCCAAGCTGCACAGGCATCACCACTCAGATACACAACCGAGTTCACAGTCTTAAGTGTAGCACAGGCAGACATTCTTTGATATAAAAGGCAGATACTGCTGTAGAAACTGTCAGAAAGCACAGTGCAAAGCAGATGCTGCAATAAGTTTCCAACAGAATAATTGCTGCTGTAAAAGTCCCAAAAGGAAGTGACTGTAAGTTAACAATGCCTCTGTGTTGGTAAAGAATATGAAAAAAGGGGGTTAACATTTTACACAGAATTTGTGTAGTCTGCATGTCATATTCCTTTAGGTGATTTTAGAAGCCTCCTACTTAGGAAAACAATCTCTGCCAGCTATCTATATCTCTACCTTTGAAAGAGTTTTTTATGCCCGTTTTGTTGGTGAGGTATTTTTTCTCAACAAAATTTGTAAAATTGTCCTCAACCAAAGAGTAGTAATCTGTGATGCAGGTTATCTGAAGAGTGTCGCACCTTGGGTCACTGGGTTTGAGTTCAGAACAGAGCATAATTAAAAATAGTGCATTATCAAGGCTGCCTGACATATCACAAGATTCTTCTACTACCTACCACTCTTCTAATTATTTTTAACTGCCAGTAAAGGGGTAAGAACATTTTCTGCTTGTTTATTTATGCATTTATGTACCAAGGATCGGTCTTGGGGCCTCTACTGTTTGGGATATACTTTTCTGAGGTGCAAGCCAAAGCCAGTGGCCTGTGGCTGGCCATGTTTGCAGATGATTGCAAGCTGGGTGCTGTCCTCTAGTCCTCTGCAATTCCTCTAGTGATATGAACATCCTCCAAGAGGGCCTTACCCAAATTAATGAATGGTGCCAGAAGCATGGCTTCAAACTGAATGCCAAGAAGTGCATCATTATCCCCCAATCAATCGTGAGGGACTTGAGCACCCAGGTTGATAGCAACCTGACTTTTGAGCACCATGTTGCATCTGTTGTACGGAAGGCTTTCTACATGGCTCACCTCATAAGTAAGGGTATTTTATCCAGAAACAAGGAGGTCATAACATCCCTGTACTCCACTCATATCAGACCCATTATCAAGTACACTGCCCCCTTCGGCATGTACCTTGCCAAGCACATGCAGCAGCTGGAGAGACCACATAGGTTCCTGACCAGGACAATTCAGGGTCTCAAACATCTATCCTATACAGATGGGCTAAAAGCACTGTCCCTCTACTCGGTCTCATAGCTGACCTGTGTCTGGCATACAAGGCCATCTCAGACCCAGACTTGATGGAGTTGCTGCATATCCATAAGTCAAACTCCACTAGCACAAACCTCACGCAAGGCCTCAATCTGGTCTGTGACATTAATAGAACTTGTCGGGATAGATTTCTGTCCCAAAGACTCCCCCATCTGTGGAATAGACTCCCCTCCATGCCAAGCAGGGTATGTCTCTAGCCCTGTTTAAGAGAAACTTGGAAAACTGGATGGGAAACCGAAAATACACCCATGGGATCCCACCTGTGTCCCAGTTGGACAGGGAAAATGGGTGCTGACTTTGTGGGAACATGGGCAAAAATTCTTGGCTAGGCTTATAAGGGCCTCCGGGCCAATATCCTAGTATCATCCTATGAATCTATATAGATTTCTTCATTTCAGTGAATTCGTACTTCCCAAGGTAGAAATTTTAGAGCTACCTTTGCAGACTAGATTTTCCAAACAGTTGTATTGCAGTCTTTCACAAATAGTGTATACAGTGGCATATTCTGTGCTGGATACAAGAGATGCTGCACCAGTAATGACATGGACCTAACTAAGCCCATGTTGTTGAGTGTAAGGGGTGGTCTCTTGTCGCACTGCAGTTGACGGCTCATAAAGATAGAATGAAGATTTTTTTTTTTTTGTAATGTGACTGTCTTGGTGTACCAGCACCATTCAGTTAATAGCCAAGCTCAGTCCCACATAACAAAAGTAGTCATGATGTCCTTCTATTCCCACGTTGCAGTATTTTGCATATGGGATTACTCCTCTAGTCTCACGTATGTATGGTCAGTATCCAAAAGCTTTCAGTCCCTCCAAGGTGCATGAGATGTCTGATGTGGCCGAGAGTATGTGGGCCATAAAGGTGACGTCGGCATGCACCAGCCCTCAGAACTTTTCAGCCGCCAGTCGTACGTCAGGTGTTTCTGCTACCACTGACATCAGATTAGTTTCATAAGATAAGTACCTTGTTGGGATCTTTTCAGTCCTCCTTAAAAATTAGTATTGCTTGTTCATGTCATCCAGAAAGGGTAAGTATCAGTGTGGCCACCAGATCCCTCATAAGGACGCCCACGATAAGTGCCTTTTGTGTTTAGGGCAGTCGCACGACCACAAGGCCTGCCCTATTTGAGAGGCATTCATGGCTAAGACAGTACATAGAAGCTTGCACGCACTTAATCTTTACCTTGAAAACCAATGTCTGAAGCAGCTTACTTTACAGATGGAGGGCATCTCGGATGTCTCCACAGAACTGCCAAAAAAGAAGGCCAGGATCTTATGGCCTTCATCTACTGCTGAGCCTCTTCTGACTGATCCCCAACCTATGACCGATATCGACCTGGTTCCAGGATCTGGACCCGGATCAGCCACTCCAGATGTCGTGGATTTCTCTAAGCATGCCGCACTATCCTTAGGTGAGAGGATGCCCGCAAAGGCTATTTTGGCGCCAGTTTCTGATGCGGGGGGGGGGGTCTACATTTTTTGAGGAACTATCTGAGCCCTCCAAATGCTTGCAATCACCGGTTTCTAGCCAGACGTCCACTGGATCACTTAAAAGAAGAGAGAACATATTTCCCCCCACTTCAGAAAGCATGCCTGATTGGCAGGCTTTCAGTCAAAACCTTTTCCGTGCTTTTATGGCACTGAGGCCCATCACTGCTGTAACTGGTTCCACTTCTCCTCCTCTCCTGAGCCCTACTGAGACAGTTACTAGGGAAGAGGATGTCCTTTTAGATTCCTCAGAGGAATCACTGTCTTACAACTCTCAACTATCTTCCCCCTTGGGATACTGATCCCCAGAGGAAGAGTCAGTGGACCCTGATTCCCCAGTTGAAGACTTGACCTTTGGTGAAACTATTATCAGGATGAAGGAAGACTTTAAATGGGAATCCTCAGAAATGACTGAGGTACAAAAGAGGTATTATGACCTCATTCAAATGGAACCCCCCAGCCCACCTACTGTTCCTCCTACCCTGCCTGCCTTTTTAGAGGCCTTCTCTTCAGCATCTCTGAACCCTGACTGCCAACCTCCTGCCCCACGCAGACCAGACAGGCTTTACAAGGTGCCTGACACTGCCAAGCATCTGCTTAAGTGCCCACCTGCTGATCCTGCTACTATATTAGTCTTTACATGCAAAGCCTCCAAACTCCTCCCTACTACCATCATTCATCTGCTGACAAAGACAGCAAGACTATAGAAAGGTTGGGCAAAAAAGATGTATGCTTCGGCTACCTTGGCCTTCAGAGCCACAAACTACCAAGAGTCACATGGCCAAGTATGCCTTGTCCCTCTTAGAATATGCCATCAAACACCTGGCAGATATTCCAGACTCCCCTGCCCAAAGCATCACTGTCCACTCTTCTGGCTGTCTTCCCAGGTCACCAGACACTCTATCAAGTGGAGTTACGATGCTGCTGAATCCTCAGCCAGGTCAGCAGCATCAACATCTGCATTATGCAGATACTCTTGGCTTCGCCTACACCCCCTGCAGATGATTTCAGGGCAAAGCTCATTGATGCTCCTTTGGACAGTGCTGCACTTTTTGATTCTAAAGTAGTGGACCTTTTCAAATCTCTGCAGCAAAAAGGCAATGAAATGCAGGACCTTACACATTTACTGCTTTCGCCAGTCCCCAAGTTTCACAGAAACTATCCAGCAAAAACTCAGTTTATTAGGAAGCACTCCCATCCTGCTCCTCCTTCAAGGCCTCGTAAGCCCACAAGGAAACAACCCCCTCCAGCTAGGGCTTCCCTTCCCTTTAGCTAGAGAACTCACTTTCAGGACAAGGCAGGTAGCATCCGACTACCTGCCACCCCTCCTCCTGTACCACTGTCTGCTCACCGCTGTCACTGTCTCCCTGTTTGGACCCATCTCACCTCAGACATGTGGATCCTGTCCATACTTCAAAACTGTTATTTTATGTCCTGGATCTATTCACCCATAGGGCAAGGCATACCACGACCACCTGCTCAGCAACTGCACCTCTTGCAACCAGTAGTGCAGACCCTGTTAGATCAGGGTATCATAGACAGTCCCCTCAACTGCAAAAGGGAGAAGATTCTACTCGAGGCTCTTCCTAGTCCCCATGAAGGACGGACCCTGGAGACATATTTTAGACCTCTCCTATCTCAACCTTTTTGTAAAGGTCCCTCCCTTCAAAATGCTGACTTTGCCAACACTTTTACCTCTCATAATTCCACAAGGATTCCTGGCTACATTAAATATAAAGGATGCTAATCTCCACATCCTGATCAGACCCACCCACAAGAAATACTTGAGATTCGTGGTGAATTCCTCTCGCTTGCAATTCTCTGTCTTGCCCTTTGGACACTCCACTGCACCCAGAGTCTTCACTAAATGCTTGGTGCCAGTGGTGGCTTACTGCAGGGCAAAGGGAATACAGATATTTCTTTACCTGGATGACATGCTGATCCAGGCTGCTAGCCAAGGGAACCCTCCATGGACACATCCACTTTGTGGTGACCCTCCTTCAATCACTGGGATTTCAGATAAACCTCCCAAAATCCCATCTTCAACCAACCCAAGATATTGTGTTCCTCTGGTGCAGGATCTGCTCAAATCTCATGGAGGCATACCTACCCCCACCAAAAGTGAGTTCGACAGAACATCTCTTCCTGGTCCTTTACTCCACAGAGTTGAGTGCAAGGCAGTACTTCAAACTTCTGGGCTACATGGCAGCTACCATACCCGTGCTTCCTTTAGCAAGATTGCACATGAGAAAAGCTACAGTGGTACCTTTGGTCAATCTGGAAGCAACACAACCAACCTCTGGAGCACATTGTGCCCCTAATACCCTGCCTAAAAAGGCAATAATGTGGTGATTGGCTCAGGTGAATCACAACCCAAGCCTTCCTCTCCACCAACCTCAACTCACTCAGGTCATGCACAAAGATGCCTCAGACCTGGGGTGGGGAGCCACCCTCTGCCACCGAAAGGTGCAAGACCTGTGGCCAAATCACCTCAAATCAGAGCACATCAGTGCCAGAGAGATGAGGGCAGTCCTTCTAGCCCTCCAGGCATTTCTCCCTTCCCTACAACAGGGACCACTTTTGATATACACAGACAACATCATTGTACCGTGGTATGTCAACAAACGGGGGGGGGGGGGGGACCAAGTTCTACTTGCTCTGCAGACTAGCCCTTTTGGTTTGGGAATTGGCC
Source organism: Protopterus annectens (assembly GCF_019279795.1). Taxonomy (NCBI): domain Eukaryota; kingdom Metazoa; phylum Chordata; order Ceratodontiformes; family Protopteridae; genus Protopterus; species Protopterus annectens. Next base: position 357,682,655 of record NC_056735.1, on the reverse strand, counting down.
ACCTAACGGGGAATAACCCTGCAGGTGACCTACATTCCCTCTTTCCATAACTCACAGACAGATTATTTGAGCAGAACCAGCACAAACAACCATGAATGGATGCTTTACAGAGATGTCTTCCTGGAGCTGGTCCACAGGTGGGGTATACCTCAAATAGACCCGTTTGCCTCCACCATCAACAGGCAACTTCCTGGATCCTGCACCAGGACTCCAGAACCACAGGCACTGGCAACAGATGCCTTCTCAATTTCCTAGAAGGGGAAATATCTCTATACACCCCCCCTTCCCACTCATTCAGAAGGTCCTGCTGAAAATACAGCAGGACAATCCAAAAATCTTGTTGGTAATTCCCTACTGGCCCAGACAGCACTGGTTCCCCTTACTCCTACATTTGTCCAAGGGCAATCACCACAAGTTACCCCCCCCCCCCAGAGTGGACCTTCTCACACAGCACAAGGGGTCACTAACTCATCCACAGTGGCAGCTTCTACACCTAACCCTGTGGATGATAGGATTCTGATCCCCTTCAGACACCTTTACAGTGAGGATGTGCTCAATGTCCTGCAGGAGGCCAGGAAACCAAATATAAGAAAGTCATATATTTCAAAGTGGAAATGATTCACTATTTGGTGTCATAAAAGACAGCTGGATCAGATTTTTTGTGAACTCCCTCTAGTGCGGTCCTGTTTGTGTGAGCTATTACAGACTGGATTGGCTTATCAAAGGCCATCTGTCAGCTATTTCTGCATGCCTGCCTCTGGATCCCCCATTAGCATCCAGACTTCCTTCCAAATTCTTTTTTAAAGGGTTACTTCACCTCAAACCCCCCCCTCCCCGCCCAAAACCCTCTCCTCCACCTTGGGACCTTAACTATGTGCTCAAGAAGATTATGCTCCCGCCCTTTGAGCCAGCAGATTAAGCTTCCCTAAAGCATTGTACTTGGAAAACTGTTCTGATGTTCATCGTGTTACCCTGCTGCAGTCATCACACTTGGGTTATCCTGTCGTCAGGCGGTCCTGCAGTCGGCCTGAATTCCAAAGTCTTGGTCCGGCGTCGGTTGCTGTCACTTCTTCCCTGACGTCAGTGCGCCAGGGGTATATAAGAGGCATCCGACACCATTTTCTTCAGTCTTTCTTGCCCGAAGCAGAAGCAGTTTGCAAGTGCCGGTCGGCTGACACCTGAGATTTTCAAATAGAGTTTCAGTCCGAAGTCTTCAAAGCTAAGTACCCCGTTGGGGAACCTTTTCTTGCCTCAGTCCGATGTCAGAAAAAGTTAACAGTTGCATTTCTTGTGGGAAGCAAATACCTTGATAAGGACTTTCATTCTTATTGTATACCTTGCCTATGCCCAGACCGCGACGTCAGTGGTTGTCAGTTTTGTGCAAGGTTCAATAAGCGAACTATAAAGCGACGCTGTGATTTCGCACGACACTACTTCGGTAGGAAATTTAATTACACTATGCCGTCAGAGCAACCGACTACCGGCGTGCATAAAAAACACAAAGATAAAGACAGGCAGCCTAGATCCAAGCCAGACTCCGAGGCCTCGGCTGGGCCGTTCGCCGGGTCTCCGGTTTTCAGTGAGGTGCCTACACAGCCCCTGGCTACCGCAGAATTGGAACCCCAGACCGCTTCTGATTCTCTAGCAGAAAGTTCTAGGCTGACGCAGCCATTTTCTTTAGGCCCTACCGACGACATTGCAGAAGAAGCCGGTGCTGTAGAAACACCTTTGGTTTCAGAAGGTGTCTTCAGACCGACTACTCCCGCCATAAAATCTTATGCTAAGCTTAAGACTCTAAAACCAAAAAAGACTGCACTTCAGTCTCCAGTTCAAGGCCCCATGCCTAAGAAACAGATGCTTAAAATGGCTGAAGATTTGATTTCTTTAATCAGGGGTTCCCAACCCCCCCCCCCCCAACAAAAGGCCTAGACAAAGAGGAGGGATGGAGGGAGGGTAACCTGGACTGCAGCAGGGTATACACTCGAACATCTACATTTATGGTAGGTACAAAACTGTACTATGTTCATTGTGTTTATGTTTATGTACCACATTACTGTGGTGTTGTCTGTCCTTTATTGTAAGCTGTCCTGGATGTAAGAGGTCCTTGAAGGCTGTCAGGGCATTCTGTACAGCTAGCATTTCTTTTTGATTGATGTGCAGATTCCTTTGATCTGCAGTCCATATGCCTTGAACGCACCGTCCTGCCATGTGTGCCTCCCAGGCGTAGTCCGATGCATCTGTTGTCGTAGCTTGCCTGGCTTGGGGGTAAGTTGAAAGGCTGACCCTTGTTGAGGTGACATGCCTGTGACCACCATAGAAACTCCTGTTGAAGGCAGGGAATGAGAGTTATCATTGTTTCCAAGCTGTGGCTGTGTTGAGTCCATACTCTTTTTAGGTACCATTGGAATTTCCTCATATGCAGTTTTGCAAATGGTATTAGTAGTATGCAAGATGCCATGAAGCCCAAGGCCTGCAGAATTTTTCTTGCAGGGAGTTGGGTCTTTGTTGCCATTGTTTTGAAGTATTGAGTTGGTTGTAGTTGATGTCCTTCAAGGATGCATCTGCAGTCATAACATATGGGTTGTCCTGCCTCAGGCAGCCCTTTGGTCGGCCAGATTCCAAAGTCTGGGTCTGACCTCGGCTGATGTCGCACTTTCCCCGACGTCAGAGTGTCTGGGGTATAAAAGTATCAGCCGACGCCATTTTCTCCAGTCTTTCTTGCCGCGCGGTGCCCGAAGCAGAAGCTGTTCGCAAGTGCCGGTCGGTCAGATCCAGAGATTTCAGCTACCGAAGACTTCGAAAAAAGCTAAGTACCCCGTTGGGGACTCTTTCTTGCCTCAGCCGATGTCAGACAAAGTAAATAATTGTTTAACTTGTGGGAAACAAATACCTCATAAGGATTTCCATTCTTACTGCCTTCCTTGCTTAGGCCCAGACCACGACGTATCAGCTTGTTTAGCCTGTGCCTCCTTCAACCGACGGACTCTTAGACGTCGGTCGGAGTTTGCAGAGGAGTTTTTTGGAACCACTTTTGATTATAAAATGCCGTCGGAGACTCCGACTTCGCATATGGTCAAAAAACGCAAGGAAAAGGACCGACACTCGCGGCCCGCGGTTTCGGCTGAAACCACGGCTAGGCCTACCGCGAGTGTCTCTGTTTCGGCTGAAACCAAGTCCACGGCTATTCCTACTACCAAAACCATACCTCCGACCACCGAGGCCAGAGAGGCCCCGGCTGAGTCTGCTTCAGAACTCCCTACCGAAGCTATTGTTCAGGATTTGTCTGACACCATACCTTTGGACATTTCTACCCCTGCACGTGGAGCAGCTAGGCCCCCAGCTTCTATGTCTATTAAGGCCTTCTCCAGGGCTAAAGCTGCCAAACTTTCAAAAGCTTTGCCTGCCAAATCTACATCCCAGAGGCCTTCCTCTAGTTCTCAGATCCTCAGTCTTGCTGAGGACCTTATCTCCTTAATTAGGGGTTCCCAACCTCACCCAGACAGGGCCTCCCAACCTCCTCCAGACAAAAGGCCCAGGACTGACCCCTCTGGACCTCACTCCTCAGATTACTCCACGGATGGATCTGATTTGTCAGACCACCAGGAAGGGGCCTACTCGCCTTATGAGGATTCAGATGCAGAAGAATCTATCCCTTCGGCCTCCCCCCCCGAACCCCCCTGAAGAATTTTCCTTTGGGGAGACTTTACACTCCATGAGAGAACACTTTCAATGGCAGGGTCAGGATTTCTCTGATTCTAGAAAAAGATTAAGGACCTTTTTGCATTTGCCCCAGCATAGGCCCTTAGCTATACCACTGGTTCTAACTGTAATTGATGATGTGTACAATGATGTCAGTACTGCACCTGATTCTCTTCCTCCGGCCCCCACCAAACCTGACAGATATTACAGTGTCCCGGATTCTCACTTCCACCTGTATAAAGCCCATGCTGCAGACCCAGAAACTATTTCTCAGGGCCCTAAAGGGGTTGCAGCCGCTACTGCCAAAAATCCCCTACCCTCTGAAAGAGAGTCTAGAGCATTAGAGAGATGGGGAAAAAAGGTTTATACATCTGCTACTCTTTCTGCCAGGGCATTAAACTGTCAATTCCATATGATACAGTACCAAGAATTTTTATTAGATCAGCTAAATAAGAAACTTTCTTCACCTGAACCCTTAGACCGTAAATCCCTTCAGGATTTGGTACACAACTCAACAGGTCAGTAATCATTTCTTAAAATGTGGCTATGATGCACTGGAGGCTTCATTTAGATCAGCTATGACTGGGGCAGTAATTCGTAGGCATGCCTGGCTGAAGGAGCAAACTTTGCCAGACCATGTCAAGGCTAAACTCCTCGATGCTCCAATGGAGAAACAACATTTGTTTGGCTCCCATGCACAGGAGATTCTAAAGAAGGTTGAAGAAAAAGCAAAATCTGTGCAAACAGTTAAAGAATTCCTGCAAGTTCAACCTCCGAGGTTCAGCAGAAACTGGCCTACAAAGAATTGGTCCTTTCCAGACTCCTCCAGAGCACAGAGAGGCAGAAACAGGCACCCTAGAGGCAGAGGTCAATCCAAGGGCCCCTACAGAGGCCGTCAGTGGCAGCCTGCCAACCAGAGGAGTAGTGCAACAGCTACAACTACTACCACTACTACCGGACAGACCCAATGACTTGACTCTGATTCCGCCTACCAGGGATCAACTGGAAGCACCCTTGGGCGGAAAGCTGGCTTTATTCTCAAAAAACTGGCATTGCATTACAAAGGATAGATGGACATTGCAAATAATAGACAAAGGATACAGGTTTCACTTCCATACTTTGCCAAAAAGAGGCGGAATGCCAAACCTTCCACCAAACCAGAAGGCAGAGGCTTTAAGACAAATCAGCAAGTTACTTCAGATGAAAGCTATAGAAAGGGTACCATCTACAGAACAAGGCCAATGATTTTACTCCAGACTATTCCTTGTGCCAAGAAAAGAAAACCAATGGAGGCCTATACTCGACCTGTTCGCACTGAACACTCATCTCATTGTGCCAAAATTCAAAATGCTGACCCTACAGCAACTTCTTCCCATGTTGGGCAAGGAGTCTTGGCTGGTGACTCTAGATCTCAAGGAGGCATACCTGCACGTCCCTATCTGACCAGATTGCAGAAGACACCTCAGATTTCTTGCAGGATCAGAGCATTATCAATTCTCAGCATTGCCCTTTGGCTTATCTACTGCGCCCAGAGTATTCACGAAATGCCTGGCATCAGTAATTGCACACTGCAGACTTCAGGGAATTCAAATTTATCCATACCTGGATGACTGCCTAATACAAGCGGACAACAAGAAAAAATTGTTAAAGGACTTGGCCTATGCCATACACCTGCTACAAACCTTGGGATACACAGTCAACATCCAAAAGTCAAGACTAGTACCATCCTAAAGGATAACCTTTTTGGGTGCAGATCTGGACACAATCACTCAGATGGCTTTTCTCACAGAAGAAAAACAAAAACAACTTCCAGATTACTTCATGACTCTGACAAGACAAACTCAGCTTACTGCAAGGAAAGTCCTGCAGGCCCTGGGTTACATGGCATCCTGCATAATTTTAATTCCACATGCCAGGTTGCATATGAGGAAATTACAATGGTACCTAAGGAATGTATGGTCTCAACACAGTCACAGTCTAGAAACCATGATACAAATCATTCCATGCCTTCAAAAGGAATTCCTGTGGTGGGCTCAGGCCTGCCAGTCCAACAGAGGGTTGCCTTTCAACAAACCAAAAACAAGGCAGACTATCACAACGGACGCCTCAGACCGAGGATGGGGAGCACACATGGAGGACAAACGTATCCAAGGCCTATGGCCTCAAGGGCAGCTAAGCATGCACATAAACCAAAAGGAAATGCTGGCAGTAATGCATGCAATCGAGGCATTCAGACCCTTCCTCCAGCAAGGGCATCTGTTAATATGAACAGACAACACCACGGTCATGTGGTACATAAACAAACAGGGAGGCACACATTCCTACCCTCTATGCCGGATGGCTATGAATCTGTGGAACCTATGCCTGAATCTCAATATCCAGCTGCAGGCCAAATTCGTACCAGGAAAAGAGAATACACTAGCAGACAGCTTAAGCAGAACTACCATGGATGCACACGAATGGATGCTGCATCCAGACATCTTCACACTCATAACAAAGAAATGGGGAATCCCAGAGATAGATCTGTTCGCCTCCCCACTCAACCACCAACTGAAGAAATTCTGCTCAAGGACATACCACCCACAAGCCTGGAGGGTGGACTCTCTCTCTTTCAGCTGGAATGCCCTAACAGTATATGCCTTTCCACCTCTCCCATTGATGTACAAGGTTCTACTGAAGATCAGGGAGGAACAGCCAAAAGTCATACTAATAGCTCCGGACTGGCCAAGACAACATTGGTACCCGCTATTGAGAAGCATGTCTCAGGCACACTCATGGCCTCTTTCCCCTATGGCCTCTTCTTCTAACGCAGAACAATTTCAAGACCCTGCATCCCAACTTGAAAACATTGCAGCTAACTGCCTGGAAAATTCCTTAAAGCCCAACCAAACCGTTTTATCTCAGAGGGTGAAGGACATTATCCTGGAGGCTCGCAGACCTTCCACAAGAATGACATACTCAACTAAATGGAAGAGATTTCTCATTTGGAGCGCATCAAAGGGCACAGATGTCACAGTGGCAAACCTAGCACACATTCTAGAATACTTAGCAGAATTGTTCCACAATGGCCTGTCTTATTCATCCATTAAGATTCATGCTTCAGCAATTTCAGCAGAATACAATATGGATCCACCTATCTTCTCACACCCTCTTCTCAGACAATTTTTGAGAGGGATCAAAAATGTTAAACCTCCAAGAAGACCCCCCCCCTACCTGCATGGGATCTCAATTTTGTGGTGGAAAAACTGACACTACCTCCTTTTGAACCAGCAGCATCAGCAGACCTCCAGTTTTTATCTTGGAAAACTGCATTCCTTCTGGCAATCACTTCAGCAAGAAGAGTATCTGAGTTACAGGCATTAATGGCAGTGCAGCCTTTTCTTATTTTTCACCAGGATAGAGTGTCACTGAGAACCAATCCTACTTTCATGCCAAAGGTGGTATCTAGGGTATCCTTGAACCAAGCTATACACTTGCCTACGTTCTTCCCTAACCCACAGAACAAAGGGGAAAAACTTTTGCACACCTTGGATATATGCAGACAACTATGCTACTATTTGGACAGAACTAAAACTAACAGAAAAACTGACCAACTTTTTGTAGCATATGCAACTGGGGTGCAAGGAAGAGCAATTTCCAAACAGACAATTTCAAAATGGATAGGAAATTGCATTTGTTTTTGCTACTCCTTTCATGGAAAGGCAGTTCCTGAAAATATCAGGCCTCACTCCACAAGGGCCACAGCCACCACTACAGCTTTCCTACGAGGGGTGGCTACCAAGGACATTTTAGAAGCTGCTACTTGGAGCTCCGTGCATACATTTGCCAAGCATTACAATCTACCTTTATACTCCAGATCCCGAGCAGGGTTTGCAACTGCAGTACTGCAGGGGATCTTAACTACACCATAATTCTCTTAGTACCTCCTCCCCCAGATTGGCTATGGTATTCTACCCATATGTTATGACTGCAGATGCATCCTTGAAGGACATAGTACAGTTTTGTACCTACCATAAATGTAGATGTCCGATAGGTATGCATCTGCAGTCAGGATTACCCACCCTCCTTCCCCTCTGTGGTATTCCTATGGTGCTTGCCCCTCTTTCAGCTAGCTGGGGGAATCTATTATGGTGTATTTGTTTGTTTGTTTATATATGTATATAATTTGCAAATGTTTGGAACTTTTCAGCCTTTATCCAAATTTAGCCTTCCTAGAGGGCACCTGGCATCTGGGGCAAGATAAACTGAGGAAAATGGCGTCGGCTGATGCTTTTATACCCCAGACACTCTGACGTCGGGGAAAGTGCGTCATCAGCCGAGGCCAGACCCAGACTTTGGAATCCGGCCGACCGAAGGGCTGCCTGAGGCAGGACAAACCCATATGTTATGACTGCAGATGCATACCTATCGGGCATCTACATTTATGGTAGGTACAAAACTGTACTTTTGTCTGGCGTGAGATAAACCATCTGGGCCATTGTATTCAAGCTGGCACCCAAGAATGTCCTATTTTGTGAGGGCACTAGTTTTGATTTCTTTTCGTTTACTGTGTACCCCAGGCAACTTAGAAGGTGTTTTACAAAAGCCAGATGTTTTAAGAGAATGTCCTTGCTTTCTGCTTGGATGAGGCAGTCGTCCAGGTATGGGTATATTTGAATTCCTCTTCATCTGCAGTATGCAATTACTGGTGCCAGGCATTTTGTGAAGAACCTGAGCGCAGTAGATAAGCCAAAGGGCAGTGCAGAGAATTGGTAATGGGTTGAACCTGCAATGAAACAGAGGTGTCTTTTGCAATTTTGTCTGATAGGGACATGCAGGTATGCCTCCTTGAGGTCCAATGTTACTAGCCAAGCTTTCTTGCCCAACATGGGAAGAAGCTGCTGTAGTGTTAGCATCTTGAATTTGGGTACTTGCAAGAAGGTGTTTAGAATTGAAAGGTCCAGAATGGGTCTCCAAGCATTGTCCTTTCTGGGGACTAGAAAGAGCCTTGAGTAAAATCCTTGGCCTTGCTCCTGTGTAGGTACCAGTTGAATGGCTCTCATGTCCATGAGAGCTGTAATTTGTTTTAGTGCCTCTGCCCATTGATTTTGTGGCAGGTTTGGCATTCCTTTTATCCTTGGCAAGGTGTGGAAATGGAATCTGTATCCTTGTGAGATAATGTCTAGGACCCATTTGTCCTTTGTGACAATGCGCCAGTTGTCTGCAAAAAGTGCTAATTTTCCTCCCAAGGGAGCTGCCAAGAGTTTTGCTTGGCAGTTTGAGGTTTAAGTCATTGTGTTTGCCTTCTAGTAATTTGGGACCTGTCTTCTCCTCCCTTCTGTGTTGCAGTGCCCCATTGTCGAGGTTTGTAAGGAATTTGTGCTTGTCCTCTGCCCCTTGGGCGCCTGTATTTACCCCTCTGTGTGGTCTGTCAGAAGCTGGAAAGGACCAATTTTTTGTTGGCCAATTTCTGCTGAAGTGTGGGGGCTGTATCTGTAAGAAATCTTTGACTGTCTGCATAGATTTTGCCTTATCCTCCATTTTCTTTAAAACCTCTTCTGCTTTAACCCCAAATAAGACATCCTGCTGTAAGGGTGCATCTAGTAACTTTGCTTTAACATGATCAGGCAGAGTTTGTTCCTTTAACCAAGCATGCCTACGTATAACAGACCCAGTAACAGCTGCTCTACAGGAAGCTTCCAAGGAATCAAATCCACATTGTAAAGTATGATCTGAAGTAGGAAGACTTCATTCGTCTGCAACCTGTGGGTATCGGATCCGACCTCGGATCCGAGCCGGCAATTCAAAAGCTTAGGCTCCGAGCTCCTAGCTCCTCCCTCTTACCCATAACCCCTTGCCACGCCCTGACTGACCTCAGATTTCGTTTGCCGCTTTTCAAGAACGGAATTCTTGAGCTCCTGGCGTGGTTTTGAGATAAGTGGTTTTCTGACAGGAAAATTGTTAAAATTCTCAGTTTTGTTTAAAAATAGTTAGTGTTGTGTGTGGTTAAGGCTTTCCTCCTCTTTAGTTAAATTTCTCGGGTTTTGTAGTTTTGTGTGTGTCTGTGTGTGTTTAGGCCTTAGGTGTCATGTCTGAAGCCCCTAAGGCTGTCTTTTCGAAATGTGAGTGTGGCCATAAGCTGTCCCCAGCAGATGGCCACACGGTCATCTTGGGGTTGAACACCTGTCTTCTGGTTGTACCATTTGTGCAGGGTTCAACCCCGGCTTTAAGGAGCGGAGGTCGAAGTTAGTGCTGGCGGGTCTTTTACCCCCAGATACTGCCGGCCTCTGCCCCTCCAGTCAGCAACTTGTTGCTGTCACTTCTCCCCTCCGGCTGGGACTCAACCTCCCTTAAAATGCGGAGGAAGGATTCTAGTAGGAGAGACAGAAGGAGAGGCACAGGGAGAAGCACCACAAGAGGAGAGCGAGCTTCCAGCTCGGCTCCTCCATCTAAGCGGCTTCCCCTGTGCCTTCTAGCTTTCCTCCTCCTCGGCTCCACTCCCTCGGTTCTCTCCTGGACCCGAGGAGGAGGAGGCTAGCCCTTCCAGGAGGTCACCGAGGCGGTTCTCTAGGTCCGCCGGTGGCCTCCTCCAGATCGACCTTTTCGATGGCGAAGCTGATATGGACCGGATGATGAGGAAGTTCATCCAGGCCCAAATGCAAATGGGAGTGCTCCTAGCCCCCAACCGGGAGGACCCACAGTTTCACCCCGTAGCTCCTTCTCCGACCCATACCATGGGTTCGAGCTTTCAGCGCCGTGCAGATTTGGATCCGGGGTGGGTCGGATCCGATTGGTGGCGCACCTCGGATCCGTCCCATCCCTTGAGTGCTTGGTGCCGGACCCGACCTCGGAGCCGAGGCGAGCCTCGGATCCGAGGAGCTGGTGTGTCTTGGCTCCGTCCAGGTCGGAGCACACTGGTCTCGGATCCGGCGGTTTGCTCCGACTCCGATCCGTCGTCGGATCCGAGTGGGGTCGGCTCTCGGGGCTTAGAAGCTGGCTCCCCTCGGCTTTCAGCGTTATGGAAAGGGCACTGTCGAGGACATCCGGACCCCGGTCCCTGCCACGGCTCCATCCGCACTCCATTGCAGTTGGGCCAGGCCCCACCAGCCGGTCCCAGGGACAGCCGCCTCGATGTCCCAAGTGGTTCCCTTGGAACATCCATCTGCTGAAGAGTACTCCTCGGACAGCCCCCGATGATGTACCTCGAAGCGCAAGTGCAAGAGGAGGCACATGGACTCCCCTGAGTCCGTCACTGAAGACACGGACTTGGATGAAGGAAGGCTCCCCTAGGTCACCCCTGAGGGCGTCTCATTTGGAGACATCATGGAGATGTTAAGGATCAGGGGGTGGTCTGCCCCAAGGCTTCTTGGACGAGTCTGTGTTCTTGGAGGCATTGAGGGCCCTTCTACCTCTTGGGTGTCCCTCCTGCTGACCCCTGGTAGATCTTATATCTATCATGGCGTGGAAGGATCCGGACACCATTGAGCCTATCCCAAGCGCCGGATCGCATTCTTTCTCCTCCATCAGACCGCACCCACTGGAGTAAGGGTCCCCAGTAGATGCCATGATGATGGCTGCAGCCACGTGGCCCAGGAGAGTCCCTCCGTCCATCCTCCGGGCAAGGAGTCCCGTTCGATGGATCGGTGGGAAGCGAGTGTTTAGTTCAGCGACCTTCTCCTTGAGAGCTGAACTACATGGCATGTCATTAGGATGCAGCGAGATCTGATTAAAGCTGCATCTCCCCAGGAGTCCATCTCGAGTGAGGATAAGCAGGTTTATTCCACCGAATGGCCACTCTCAGATCTGTATCCAATACATCTTTGCGGCTGCTGTGTCATGCTACTGAGGGAGCCGCTAGAGCCAGCGGAGCAGGCCTTGTCATGAGGCGACAGGCCTGGCCCCGCCATTGTGATTTTGCTGAGCCCTTTAAGGCGACCTGAATGCCCTTTCGATGGTTCTGCCTTATTTGGCAAGACTGTTCGAGACACTTGTCCAGGCGAAAAGGACGGAAGACGCTGTCTGCCGTCGGAGTCCGCTTCTCAGCTCCCCAGAGGTCCTTCTCTAAGAACCAAAGGGACAGAAGAAGATGTGGTTCCGAAGTCGCAGCAGTCCCAACCTGCTCAGGATAACCAGTCCTTCCGTGGCAGAGGAGGACGGGAGGTCGTCGTGCCAGAGGCAGGGGCTCCTGGCAATTTTGGGTCCAGAGAACCCTTCTCTGAGAGACCCACGCAGCAGCCCTGAAGGGTTGCCCGGCTGTCCGTCTCTGGAGGCAGTCGGGGTTTCGATGCACCTGACTTCTTGGGAGTCCATAACAACAGACAGTTGGGTGCTTGACTCATATCCAGAGGATATTCAATACCCTAATCAAGATCCCCAAATCTCGCAGCCTCCCAGATGTTCCACCCGATCAAAGGGAGGCGGCAGCTCAATCGAGCAGCTGCTAGGAAAAGAACCATCCAGCGTCCCCAGATCAAGCGGATTAGGGTTTTACTCCAGGTTCTTTTGGTGCCAAAGAAGACGGGGACTTAAGACCAATTTTAGACCTTTCCTGTTGAACCTGTCAGTAACCAAGCAAAAGTTCCGGATGGTCACCCTGCAATCTATACTCCCCTGTTGAGGAGAACGACTGGATGTGTTCCATAGACCTCAAGGATGCGTACTACCACATTCGGATGGACAGGCGATCCAGGAGGTTTCTTCGCTTCGGCTGGGAGCCAGTCACTATCAGTTCAGGGTCCTCCCCTTTGGTCTCACCTCAGCCCCAGGGTGTTTACCAAGGTGTTAGCGGTGGTAGCGGCCCACCTGAGGCTCCAGGGATTACAGGTCTTTCCGTACCTGGACGACTGGCTCCTGACGGCATCATCAAGGCATCTTCTGTGCTCAGCCAGGGATTACTTCCTTCAACTAGCACCAAGGCTGGGCATAACGATCAACTGGGAGAAATCTTTCCTGAATCCAACTCAAATTATAGATTTCATAGGAGGAAGACTAGACACCAGATCAATGCGAGCCTTCCTCACCCCAGACCGTATCGTCAGCCTGAGGTGTCATGTGACAGCAATCCTTCAACCGTCACCAACCGCAGCTTCGGTCCTGAGGGCCCTAGGTTCTATGGCGGCAGCTATCCCGCTTCTACTTCATGCTCGCCTACGCATGCGGGTTCTTCAGTGGACCCTTCAAGTTCAGTGGTCTCCTCTTTGTTCGTCTCTAAACGCTCCGATTGCGGTCAGCAGAGCGTGCAGGGACTCCCTTCTGTGGTGGCTTCTTTCTCCGGAGCCCTGGCAGGCTGCATTTCCCGAGCCACAGTGACCACGGGCGCTTCTTGCCTCGGGTGGGGCATTCTGGGAAAGATTGTCCAAGGCACGTGGAATCCCACAGAGACATCATTGCATATAAATGTCCTGGAAATGAGGGCGGTGCTCCTAGCGTTGCAAGCACTTCACCACGTTCTTCCTACAGGGACTATTGCGATTCAGACAGACAACATGTCCGTAGTCTGGTATATCAACAAGCAGGGAGGAACCAGGTCTTATCCCTTTGTCGAGAGGCCATGAGAGTTTGGGAATGGGCAATTTCCACCAAACGCTTTCTGATAGCAGCACATTCGGGAAAGTCCAACATCCTTGCGGACAAGCTCAGTCGCACCATCCTTTCTCCACACGAGTGGTCCCTAAACCTTCAAGTAGCGAAGAAGATTTTTGCCGTTTGGGGCAACCCTGTTGCGATCTTTTGCTTCTCCTCAAACGCCAAATCGACAATTTCTTCGCTCTACTTCCCCACCAGGGAGTTCGAGGATGCTCTGGTGCATGCTTGGCCTCGGTCTCCTTTATGCCTACCCTCCACTTCCTCTGATGCAGAGGTTTCTGCAGAAAGCCAACAGTTTGGGGAGCAGAATGATTCTCATTGCCCCATTCTGGCCTCGACAACCTTGGTTCCCCCTTCGTATGGTCTCACAAAATCAATCCACCATGGATTCTGGATCCAATGGATCTCATCTCTCACCCTCCTGGAATGCCAGTTCCCAACCTGGACCCTGAAGTTGACAGCTTGGCTGCTCCAATTCCAACCTTAATTAGGACTCGGTATCTCTTCACCGGTCAAAGCAATTTTGGTGGCTGCCCATAAACCTTCTACCAGACAGGTTTATCGGAGTAAATGGAAGAGGTTCTCTATATGGGCAGGGCAGAGAACGGTGGATCCCTTTCAGCACCTATCTCTGCGGTGCTAGAATTTCTAACAGACCTCTTTCATCAAGGGGCCAGTTCATCCACGATTAAAGTACAATTGGCGGCTATATCGCATTATCACATTGGACAGGACACAGCTCCGCTTATGACAGCGAAATTATGCAAATCCTTTCTCAAGGGAGTTTTTATTAAGGCCTCCAGTCAAGGAGGTTGTACCGCCTTGGGATTTGTCTTTAGTCCTGCAGGCCCTTACTGCTCCTCCCTTGAGCCTGCAGCTTCTGCTGATTTAAAATTCCTTTCCTGGAAGACTGTCTTTCTGGTAGCTATCACTTCAGCCAGAAGGGTGTCTGAGCTTCAGGCTCTTTGTGTCAAACCGCCTTACCTTTCTTTCTTCCCTGATAGGGTGTGCCTCAGGACCAATCCATCTTTTCTTCCGAAGGTCTCTTCTGAATCAATATTAACCAGTCAATCAATTTGCCTGTTTTTTCCCAAATATTCAAACAAAGGGAATACAAATTGCATTCATTGGATGTTCATAGACAATTACGTTTTATATTAACAGGACAGCTGGCCACAGGAAATCAGATCAGCTGTTCGTTTCCTTTGCTAAATTTGCTCTGGGTAAAGCAGTGTCTAAAGTCACTCTGTCTAAATGGATTGCTAATTGCATATTGCAGGCATATGACACTTCAGGCAGACCTGCTCCTAAGACTCATTCTACTAGGGCAGTTTCTCGTCAGCCGCCTTTAAGTCCGTGTTTCGTTGGATGATATCTGCGGCAGCTACTTGGGCCTCGCCTCATACTTTTATTTCTCATTACAAGGTGGATGTTGTTTCTAGAGGAAGAGCATCCTTTGGCTCAGCGGTGCTCGAACATCCTTCCATGATGGCGCCCAAGATTCAGGTAGCTAGGGACTCTGTCCCACAGGTTGATGAAGTCTTCCTACTTCAGATTTAGAAGTTATGTACTCACCATAACGTTCCATCTGAGTAGGTGACTTCCCCTCCATCCCCTGACCTTTATAGAAGGTATTTATGCTGTTTTAGTATACTGTGGTCAGTATTTGAGGCAAACTCAATCTGAGGTCAGTCAGGGTGGCAAGGGTTATGGGTAAGAGGGAGGAGCTAGGAGCTCGGAGCCTAAGCTTTTGAATTGCCGGCTCGGATCCGAGGTCGGATCCGATACCCACAGGTTGCATCCGAATGAAGTCACCTACTCAGATGGAACGTTATGGTGAGTACATAACTTCTAATTTGCCCACCTGGAGTCCCCACTAATTATCACATTAAAAACAAGATACTAAGCACACAATCAATCTTGAGGGACTTGAGCACCCAGGTTGATAGCAACCTGACTTTTGAGCACCATGTTGCCTCTGTTGTACGGAAGGCTTTCTACATGGCCCACCTCATAAGTAATGGTATTTTATCCAGAAACAAGGAGGTCATAACATCCCTGTACTCCACTCATATCAGACCCATTATCAAGTACACTGCCCCCTTCGGCATGTACCTTGCCAAGCACATGCAGCAGCTGGAGAGACCATGTAACAGATCCTGCATTTCCTTGAATTCAGACTGTTCAGGGTGCGTGCTCATCTTTTGTTTGAGACATTAGGACTTGCTGGTATTTAAGCATGTGAAATTGACAATTTAGTGCTCTCATAGCTAGAGTAGCTGAGGTGTAAACCTTCTTCCCCCACCTATCTAGTGCTCTGGAGTCCCTTTCAGAGGATACAGGATTTTTAGCCATAGAAGCCTTATCCCCTTTGGGACCCTGGGAGATTGTCTCTGGATCAGCAACAGGGCTTTTGTAAAGGAATTTGTGTGAGTCAGGCACTCTATAGTATCTATCTGGTTTGGCTGGAGCAGGAGGCAGAAAATCTGGATTTAGACTAGATTCTAAGTAAACATCATCCACAATGTCTAAAACTGGGGGGATAGCAAGTGGTCTGTGCTGGGGGAGTAAAAGAAACTCTCAGAGCCTTTTCTTTGAGTCGGAGTAGTCCTGACCTTCCCAGTGGAAATGTTCCCTCGTGGTGTGTAAGGTTTCCCCAAAGGAATAGTCTTCAGGGGGAGAAGCTGAGGGAATGGAATCTTCAGCATCAGAATCTTCATAAGGGGGAAAAGGAGTAATCCTGCTCCCCAGAGGAGCCTGAGGAAATAGACACTTGATCAGAGGAGGCATAATCCTCCTCTTGTCTAGGCCTTTTGTCGGGGGGGGGGTTGGGAACCCCTGATTAAAGAAATCAAATCTTCAGCCATTTTAAGCATCTGTTTCTTAGGCATGGGGCCTTGAACTGGAGACTGAAGTGCAGTCTTTTTTGGTTTTAGAGGAGTCTTAAGCTTAGCATAAGATTTTATGGTGAGAGTAGTCGGTCTGAAGACACCTTCTGAAACCGAAGGTGTTTCTACAGCACCGGCTTCTCCTTCTGCAATGTCGTCGGTAGGGCCTATAGAAAATGGCTGTGTCGGCCTAGAACTTTCTGCTAGAGAATCCGAAGCGGTCTGGGTTTCCAGTTCTGCGGTAGCCAGGGGCTGCGTAGGCGCCTCACTGAAAACCGGAGAACCGGCAACCGGCCCAGCCGAGGCCTCGGAGTCTGGCTTGGATCTAGGCTGCTGTCTTTATCTTTACGTTTTTTATGCACGCCGTTAGTCGGTTGCTCCGACGGCATAGTGTAATTAAATTACCTACCGAAGTAGTGTCGTGCGAAATCAAAGCGTCGCTTTATAGTTCGCTTATTGAACCTAGCACAAAACCGACAATCACGGACGTCATGGTCTGGGCCTAGGCAAGGTATACAATAAGAATGAAAGTCCTTATGAGGTATTTGCTTCCCACAAGAAATGCAATTGTTAACTTTTTCTGACATCGGACTGAGGCAAGAAAAGGTTCCCCAATTGGGGTACTTAGCTTTGAAGACTTCTCTAGTGCTCTCGAGTCCCTTTCAGAGGGTACAAGATTTTTAGCCATAGAAGCCTTAGCCCCTTTGGGACCCTCGGAGATTGTCTCTGGATCAGCAACAGGGCTTTTGCAAAGGAATTTGTGTGAGTCAGGCACTCTATAGTATCTATCTGGTTTGGCTGGAGCAGGAGGCAGAGAATCTGGATTTAGACTAGGCCCTAACCTCAGCCAGAAGAGTTTCTACAAGTCCTTATGGCTATTCCTCCCTTCCTCGTTTTCCACAAGGACAGGGTTACCCTCAGGACAAACCTGTCCTTCATGCCCAAGGTAGTCAATGACCTGTCCCTCAATCAGGCCCTACACTTACATGTCTTTTTCCCAAACCCACAAGGAGACAGACAGTTCTGCATTCCCTTGATGTACACAGACAAATCAGATTCTCCCTGCACAACACCAAGTCTTTCAGACAGGCGGACCAACTTTTCGTATCCCTCCACCCTAGAGCACTGGGGAAGGCAGTGTTGAGCAGACTATTTCTACTTGGATCTCCAAGGCCATCACCTTCTGCTACCAATTCCATGGTAAGTCTCTGCAAGGTACAGTTAAAACTCATTCTACAAGAGCTATTGCCTCTTCAGGTGCCTTCTTCAGGTGCCTGGATACCTCTACTATCCTGGAAGCTGCTACTTAGTCTTCGGGCCATACCTTCAAACACTACAAACTTGACCGCATCTCTAGATCCAGGGCAGGGTTTGCCAGGGCTATCCTTCCATGGATTCCTGGAGTTTGCCTCTAGACCACCATCCCAATCTCACTGAGCTTTGGCACTTACCCATAAGCAGAGTACTGCAACATGGGAATAGAAGGACATAGAAAAGTTGTGTAAAATCATAGCATAACCATAGATGTCCTTCTCTTCCATATTGCAGTATTCCTTCCCACCCTCCTTCCCTGCTAATGACTTCCCTATCTAAATGGCAATGATATGACATTGCCCTTACTAGGACTGGCTCTGACTGGGGCCTTTTGTTCTGAGGGCTGGTGTGTGCCAACGTCAGCTTTATGGCGCACGTACTGTATCCACATCAGTTGTCTCACGCACCTAGGAGGGGGACTGAAAGCTTTTGGATACTGACCGTACATACGTGAGACAAGAGGAGTAAACCCGTATGCAGGATACTGCAACTTGGAAGAGAAGGACATCTATGGTTATGGTAAGATTTTGCACAACTTTTCTTTCTTCACAGTCAACTTTGAAGGGTAGTTTTTAGATGGTGAATGACTGAAGTGGCAGATTTGCAAACCACGAAATGCTTTTAAACATTATTTCTATTGGTGATTGCTTGCATCTTCTTAGGAGCTCATTACTCCAAGTACTATTTGCTCCCATATTTGCAATTATATCATCATTATTGAATTCTTTACTGATGTCACAAATTTAACTTTTGAGGTGGACAGTGCTTGCTTATCCTCATGGTAGACACGCATTGCATTGACATTATTACTCCTCTCTAGCAAGAAAAAACTAGTGTGACCTTTGAGAATCTCCATTCTTATTTAACAGTGATGGTGTTTCACTTTTGTGTAATAGTAGAAGTAATGCCTCTACCAGACCATAAATGTACTGTGCTATTTGCACAATTACACAATGATGGGCCATTGTTATTTAAAAATGAACACACTGATTGGACAGCCCAACCAGCATGCCCATTCTAAATTGAGCATATGCCAATAGAAAAAAGTCTGGCCGTTAAAGTACCATTCAGCAGCAAGACTTTTCTTTTGAAATATGTTGTAGAGGGACCGTGCAAAACGGAAGAAAAATCGGGGACAATCTCAAAAATAAAGAAGCAGAAACCTACCCAATTTTCCTTCTGTTTCTGTGCTGGCTGTCCTTAAATCTCCACAGAGTCTCCTACCTCTTAACTGTCTGCATCTTTGCAGAATGTCCAAATTTTTCCATTATACTTTTACTCTATTCTGCATAAAAAAATGTTTTATTGCAAGCCAGTGGGGTTGAAGTTATAAAATAATGAAATGTATTCAAAAACTAGCCTTCATATTCTTCAACAAATACATTCTAAAAAAACAGCAATGGAGATTCAATTTTCTCTGTTGCTTCTGTTCAGTAGCAATGATGTACTTTTCCAGCATGAAAACATAACTCCCATACGCATGTGCAGTGCATCAAAAAATGTGGAGGAATGGGAAACAACATGGAGTCATGCTACAGCGCCATTATACAAAGACATTATTTAAGAAAGGTAAGCAATTTTTCGTAAGTAATACCATTGTATAGTAAGGTCCACTATCAAAATGTGGAATGGCACTTATGCGAAACTGAGATGGTCGAATGCATCTTTTCCAATTTCTGTAATGCCGATCCAGAAATGTGCGATTCCTCATTAGCGAATGGTAGTGTGCATTTGCTAATGTGGGATCAAATTTCTGATAACAGATCACAGTACAGTGGGGATCGGGAAATTTACCTTTTTCCTCACTGTAGTGCAATCTTGGTGTTGGAATAGATGATATGCAGTGAGTATGCGGGGGTGCATGGGGGCAAAACTAAAAAAATTGTGCTGTAGACATGTAATTCCTATGCCAGCTTCATCGCAAATGCCTGAGGGTCTGACGTCCCCTCCTGACATTTCAAATAAGTGCGAATGCCGTTGTTGAGGTGATGATTTGTGACATTCTGTTAGTGACATTCGCAAATTTGAAGTGTCAGTTCGGGCAATTAAAAAGATTTTGTTTTGAGATTCAGAATTTTGATAATAAACCGTACAGTAACAGTAACCCATTCTTGGGTGTGGGTATATCAGGATTTACCCATGGTTGGCTTTGTTTAATTACTCATGCTTTGCTGCCATAATCAAACCACACCAACTGTGGGCAAATTCAGATATAAGTACGTCCACTTGTGGGTTATTGCTTAATGATCCCACACACCATGTCTCAGGAAAGGCACAAACGTAAATGTCATGAGAGTTCTAGACCTTGCAAAAAATAGAAAGGTAATGTCCACTGAATGAAGTTTCCACTGCTTTTAAGAAGTTATGGCCAAAATGAGTCTGAGATTCTGATGTACATTTTGGTGAATCTTTTGAAAATTCTTTGCTTTAAGTATTATTAGGTGTAGAGTTTCTTTGACGGAACATACCACCAACTTGAGATTCATTTTTGGCCAGCATTATCAACTTATTCATAAACATAATTTTTCTATCTAAGTATCTCATCCTGTTTTGCTGGTTTAGATGATTGGTCTTTTTGTCAAAGGTATATAATGCTACATATGTTACATGGCTGTAGCCCATCACTTCCTGGTTCGGTGTGAATATCTTGTACACGTGACATGCCAGTAGACCCTTCTTTGTCAGCAGTATCAGCTGGTTATAAAGTTTTCAGGTTATGGCAGTTCCTTTGTATTCATTTAGCTTTACTAATATACATTAAAATTTAAGTTGTGTGTTGCACTCCTTTTGTCTCTGTGCACGTTATGTTTTGACCTATTTTTCACTGAGACTACTGGCTTGTTGCAGCACCTGTAGGTTGCTTCAGTCTGTTGGTACAAAGTTCTTTTGTACTCTCTCCAAAATTCTTCAGCTTGTCATTTTTTCTGTTACTTGAGTTATTTGGTACTTTGGTACTTACGGTAAATGTCTTGCCTTATCTTTCTAATTTATATTAGTGTTGGCCCTCCACTTCAGTCTTGATTTTATGCATCCTGCAGTGTTACACTATTAGTTACGCAGTTACTTCCTTGCATCACAAGTACTACAACTCCATACTGACCATTGACAGCTCTAGGTTCTTTCCTGTCTGTGCAGTCAGCCCTTTTGTAGTATACCTTGTCTGCCATTTCAGACGTTTTATTTGTGGTACAAAGTTGTTCTGTATTGTTTAAATGCTCCTTCTCAGCAAGTGCTCTGCTTGACGTGTAATGTTGAAAATGTTCATCCGCTGCTATGCTCCATGTAATCCCTTCTAAAACAGGCAACTTATTAGTCAAAACAGAAAGATTTGGATTCTGATCAAATGGAAACTGATAGTGGCTATAGCCATAGACAGTCTGCATAGTATTTGTAGCTGTCATGACCCCAATCTAATGCAGTTTCCGAGATGCATACATTACTAGCTTGCTTTTAACATTGTTTCTGTTAGTGCCTGATTAAATCTTAGGAGCACATTGCTCTAATGTGCTGCCACGGATATAGTTTCAGTAATGAAGTTTCCTTTCATATCTGTGATTATTTATTACTGAATTCTCTGCTGTTGTCACTAACTTTTGAGCTGGACAGTCCTTGCTTATCCAGCAATGAAATACATTTCTTTACAAGTTCTGATGGTCTTTCTGTGTTCATTCATAATACTTCCAGCACTGAGGCACCGACATTAATTGATGACATGATAGGCACCAGGTTCAAGTTCAAGCAAGTCCATCAGAACTCTCCCATTTTACTAGGGGGCAAGAAGTATGCTATCATTGGACTTGGGTTTAGACCCCCAATACTTTAGGCAAACTTCAGAATTGTCAATAATCTATTTCAGGGTATAAGTACATTCAGTGTAATTTGTTTGAACTACAAAGCAGTATTTGCAGATTGTCCATAGAAGCATGTCCAAACTGAAGATGTAGTTTCTTTAAAAGTTTCTGTTTGTTCTTCTCTGGTTGTTTTCTGTGAAATTGTGAAGACCTTGTTGCAATGTCTCTCTTTTAAGATATTTGTGTAGAATGTTGAAACAGTAATTTATTTATTTTACATTTGTTGACTGGGATAGTCCGACTGGATACATTTCCATTTTTAGCGGAGGCCTGGGGAGAAAAGCTTCAAACATACAAACAGATAAATGATAATAAAGACCAGTATAAGTTACAGTTTATGTTCAGCAATGTCCAAATACAAATTTCAATAACTAGTAAGGTTACAAATTAATAGTTGTAAATAAACAGTAAATTAATAAGAGTACCATTTATCATATGGTAGCAGAGGAGGATTTAGTCAGGATTAGAGCAAGGACATAGCCAGTGAGTTTTACAATACTGTATTAGTTTTTTTTTAAGTGGGTAAGTGAGGTAGTGTAAGGTCGGCTGGGAGAGTCCATAGAAGCATGTCACAAATATGGGCAAGTTTGAAACTAAAATAGAAGTATTTGTAGTTAAGATATATTTATTGTAATATCCAGAGCTAGTGAATTCAGTACATTGCTTTGTCATTTTCCACCTGCAAGGACTATACCTGTCCTATTAAAGATATCTGACTCAACAGTAAATGTATCTTGACTACAAATACTTCTATTTTAGTTTCAAACTTGCCCTATTTTTACAGGTATTTTTAGTCCCTTGGTGGGAACACACCACTTTTCTTTCTCCAGGCTTGAAAGTCCTGCCTCAGGCTGCGTAATTTTTCCATATTTTTCATCCTTGCTCTCAGTGTACTGGTAATGCTGTCTAACCATTTTTTTTTCACAAGAGGTATGTATACATGGAATATTAGTCACAGCTGACCCAAAAGACTGTAAAAAAGTTTTTCATTGGAAATTGGCTCTTTGCTAAATACAATTATGTTCCATTTAATATCTTTAGATATTTTACTTTTCCTGTTATTTCAATTTGTTTGCCTCTGTTTGGACAGTCTTTAGCCCAGTGTTAGGTGTGTGCTGTGACGTACAGCACATTAGAATCTCATATGGTACATAAGCAACATATTTGTACTCAGTAATGGTGTCATGCTGATCTCTTGTCCATCTAAGATTCTTATTTGCTTCTGGTCTATGAAATGCGTTTTTCCCTGTCTAAGGTTAATGCCTGTTGCAGTGGTTGACGCCCTGTATCCAAAAATGCACTTTAGGCTTGACTTTAGTGAGGCAGAATAAGGTCAGAACAGCTAGTAATGTTAATTGCTTTTCTTTTAGATTAAGCTTATTGGTGCCCAACAGCTTAACTGCAAGCTCCAGATGTGGGTGCATATTAAATTTATGCATTTGACTATATCTTTGTTTAAAATTCATTTAAGCAATCTGCCAAAGAAATTGTACTGTCTGTAATACTCTTATCCAAATTAGAGTACTTGTCATGAATCCAGTCTGTCGGTGGACATATTTTTATCCAAGTTCAGATTTCTGCATTGTGTGAAGTATTTTGCTTTCCCAGTAAGTGGCAGTGCAACTGCTAGAGCATGCTGTCATTTTGCCATCTCAGTAACCAGAGTCCAGATCATAACCTTATTTTTCCAGCTTTTCATAGGGCTTACTTTTATCAACACAGGAGGGATTATGTAGTTGGAAACCATGCTCTGCTACTATAGAAAAGGTTGAGCAAACAAGGCTAGTTTTCGAGATGCTCTGAATTTATTCTCTCTAGATCTAAACTGTACAGGCCACAAAAATATGTACATACACATATACAGTCCACAGTCCTTCGTGCTGAAAAAGCACTCACACACACATTACCAGACAGGCAGACTCTGCAAAAAAAATTTATCCTAAAACTGAAGTATAAAGTAGATGCTACAGTAGAAGTTTCCCACAAAACTCTGGACCTCCACAGTCAACTGTTATTTTTACTATTGTTTTTAGGCAATTTGTGTATTGGACTTTCCCTCATTCGTTGAACATCTGAAGGCAAACCTACCATTGTACTGTAGGAGAGGTTGTGTTGACACCAGTGGACCGTATACCTTCTGCCTGGGTGCCAGAGAGTTTTTCCTTTCATTTTTATTAAAAAACGATTCTCTGTGGAGTAATTTTTGGTATGCAAAACTCTACACAGCCCTGGCCAGAGTACCTGGACCTTCTGCTTTACCATCTGGTGGGGAGTAAAGAAAAGGACAACCCATAGTATCAGGCTCTTCAAACTTCAGTGAGGAGAAATTGTATATTCTGATCTTCTCATAGATTTAATATCAGAGATAAAAACTCCTTATCCTTGAGATCTCTTACTGAGGATGTTTCCTTGAAGGACTCGTTCAGTCTTGTGGGGGAACATTTTAAATGGGGACAGAGAAATGATTCCCCTAAGAAAGATGTGCAGAGCTTTTGGATACTGAGCAACCCCAGCCCCTTGTCCATTCATCCCCTGTTAAGATTTTTGTGGATATATTGCAAATTGCTACACATTGCCTCTTTGGAGCTATGTTCTCATTTCCCATAACAGCAAAATCCTGCTAGATTTTTACAGAGTACAAGAGCATTGCTTGCACCTGTAGAAGAGAGACTATTGGCAGACCCTGCTGTCAGAACATTAAAGTGGCTAGAGGGTCTAAATTTATGCTACACCTTATCAGTCTGTCTGTTTCTCTCTGTTGATGTACCGAGTAGAATTTACCTGTGTTTCTGCCACCTTTGGTATAAAGCATTAGCAAGGGAACAAACGTAAGCAGCTCAAGAAGCTGGCACAGGACATTTCTTATGTTTCTTCATGTAAAAGATTAGCTGGCACAGCAGAAGATATAACTACCTACATTATTGTTTATTTGTGACACAGTGGATACCTGCTTTGGGAGTGTGTGCTGAAAAGACATGCATGGCTGTTTTTTCAGACCTTATTGTGTGATTTTAAACGGAGCTTCTCAGTGCCTCCTTGGGTAAGAGCAACCATTTTGGCAAATGTTTCACTAGTGTGATTAGAAGTACAAAACTTTGCCTTCTGTTAACAGTTGTTTTGTTTTCCTTTTCCAAGATATTTAAAAAATACTCCCCTAAAGCTTTTAGCCCTTTTTCAGAAAACTATCCACGCAAAGTGTGGATGTTACAGACAGGCCTACGGGCAGATTCTTCTTTAATTAATGCAGAGGACAACCCCCTGTGGCTATTAGACTGATCCTTACCCAACTTTCTCTGTCCTGGGAAGGGAATATTCTTTCTCTCACCATTCAGGCAACAGTGGATCCTCCCGTCTTTGGAAAAATTGGTACAAATTGTGATAGCTGCTGATAACACAGTAGAATTTGCTCATCTTCACTCCTACAATAAGAGATCAGATGATGCACACCTTTGTCATAAAACAGTTGCTGAGCTGCAGGGCAATTCACAGAATCCCTATGACCAAGGGAATCTAAAGGTATTAAGAGTTAATGTTCATCATTCTCACTACTGTAGTACCCTTTGGCTATATGGGTTGTATCATGTCAAAGATAACAACAACCGACCAGCTTCACAAAGCTCTTGTTCCCTTCCATACCTACACTTTAACTGCTGATTGGCTAGCTTTTTGGAGGGCAACCAACAGTCAGAATGAAGACAATTTTAGTACTTTCTTGCTGCCTTGAAGGAAATGGCTCTGAGCTTTCAGAGGAGCAGCATTCAGCTTTAAGTATCATTTCTGGCAGATAAGCCCATATAAGGGAAACTTTCCACACAGATATATTTGCCATTTTAAGAACTAAAAGCAGTAGTACCCCTTTAAGAAACCCAGTATTTTTACAGTATCAGAAGATTCCTGTCGGGGACTGCTATTTTTAGCTTGGAGCTTATTCTTTGGCCACTGGGGGCATGTTTTGTTGCAAAACATTCACTGCTATTGAGAAATTATTGTTTTTGTAAGTTTTAAGGATTGCAAAGTGTTTTACAGGGCAGAAATTTTTTAAGTACTTACGTACTCCACTACAACTAATCTGATTTTTTTTCTGTCAATGCAGTTTAGAAATGTGTCTTTCAGTTGTGACTGAGATTTTTGTGTACAGCTTTGGGATTTTACTTTTGAAAGAGGATTGTGTGAAGAAAAGTAAGTGTGTATGCTGCTTCTGAACACTTGTCTTCACAGCTTGCCTTCTGACCAACTCTTTCAGCACTGCTATAAACAAAACTATACAACAGAAGGAAGAAATTGTTGCAGAAAAGAGAAAAATCCCAGAATGCAAAAAACTCCCTCACCAGCCTTAGTAAGAAGCTGAGATCCCTCATAAAATCCTCAAAAGCTAGTTACAAAAATAAAATTGCCAAAGATTCCAAAGACAACCACAAGGCATTCTATAGTTATATCAAGAATCTAAATGGCAATGCTCAGATCTGCTCTGAGCTACAACAGAATGGCATTAAACATACTGATCCCAAGGATATTGCCAGTATCCTGGCAGATCTATTTAGTGCCAACTTCACTCCCCTCTCACCCCCTAAAGGGCCCATCTTAATACCAAAAGATTGCCAAATTCCGATAATCACAGCCACACAGGTAGAAACAGCACTCTCCAAAGCTAAGAATACAGCATCCATGGGACCAGATGGCATCCCAGGCTGTGTACTACATGAACTACAAAATGAACTGGCACCCCACCTAAGTGTCATGTTTAATCATAGCCTCACCTCAGGCTTCGTGCCCACTGAGTGGCGTGCAGCTACAGTTATCCCGCTCCACAAGGGAGGATCCACCTTGGATCCCGGGAACTACCGTCCCATCAGTCTGACAAGCCTGATCTGCAAGGGCATTGAACGCATTATCATGGAACTTCTAATCAAAGACATTGGCAACTTCCAGACACTGGACCCCACCCAGTGTGGGTTTGTGAAGGGCCGATCTTGTTTCCTGTATCTGATTGACTTCTTCGAATCAGTCTCCAGATATGGGGACGAGGATAAGGAGGTCCACACAGCCTATCTGGACCTCGCCAAGGCCTTGGACACCATCCCCCACTCTGGAATCATAGATAAACTTACTAAGCTGGACATAAATCCCTACGTCACTTGATGGGTTGCCAAATGGCTTACTGACAGAACTCGGACTGTAAAAGTAGCCGACTCCAAATCCAGCTCCAGACAAGTGACAAGTGGAGTACCTCAGGTTCAGTCCTGGGACCACTCTTGTTTGGCATCTACTTCTCTGAAGTACAGGCCAACACTAAGGGACTCTGGCTAACAAAGTTTGCAGATGACTGCAAACTGGGAGCCATTATTGAATCACAAAAAACAACCAACTCCAAAATGCAAAACTAGAATACTGGAACACAACACGAACAGCATACAATGTTTGAAAGTTTTTTAATTCTGGTACCTCGGCCTTCGCCTTCTCCTGGAATACATTTTTTAAAAATCAAACAACACCCCTTTTATAGCACATCTGAATGAATAATTCAATAAACCTATTAAACAATTAACCAAATAACTTCAATATTATTCTCACTGTGAAGTTACTGACTTCACCTTTATAATTTCATACTTCTTATCAAATATAAGAAGTAATACATTAAACATTTGCAAACTTTAAATTGTATTTTTTCTTCCCTAAATAAGAAAAAAATGTTTTATATATTATTACAAGACATTAAATATAATAAATACACTCCATCTCATAAGTAATTTTCCAAATATATTCATACTTAAATACATATAATGAAAAAAACATGAAACTTGTATGCAAGGCTTAAGTTTAATAGGTTTATTGAATTATTCATTCAGATGTGCTATAAAAGGGGTGTCGTTTGATTTTTTAAAAATGTATTCCAGGAGAAGGCGAAGGCTGAGGTACCAGAATTAAAAAACTTTCAAACATCGTATGCTGTTCGTGTTGTGTTCCAGTAGCCATTATTGAATCCCCAAATGATGTGGCTATTCTACAAAAGGGCCTTACAGAAACAGATGCCTGGTGCCAGAGCCATGGGCTCAAGCTTAATGCCAAGAAAAGTATAGTCATCCCCTTTGGAAAAAAACATGTACCCATGAACTACCACATAGGTGGCAGGACACTAAACATCGAAAGTATGATAAGAGACTTAGGGACACAAGTGGACACTGGTCTCACTTTCGATAACCACATCGCCACAACAGTCAGGAAATCCTTCTACGTGGCACACCTCATCACTAAGGGCTTTTCATCCAGAAAAAAGGAGGTTTGTCCCACTGTACTCATCCCTCATTAGACCCATTATAGAGTATAATGCCCCATTTGGTATGTGCCTCACAAGACATCTGCAACAGCTGAAAAGGCCACAGAAATACCTTACTAAAAGAATCACAGGCCTAAAGCAGATGCCATATGCTGACCATCTAAAAAAAACTCCAGCTATACTCTGTGGCATATCGTCTACTCAGAGGCGATCTCTGAGTAACATACAAGGCCATGTCAAACCCTGAGCTTTTGGACATGCTCCACTTAAAGAAATCCCAATCCCTCAGAGGATCTAAACCTTATCACAATGAACAAAACATGCTGGAGGGATAGGTTCCTGACCTAGAGACTCCCCATACTCTGGAATAGACTGCCCATACATGTCAAGCACAGCACCTCATTGGCCCTCTTCAAAAGGAACCTTGATGATTGGATGGGAGATAGGAAATTTACCCTGAGGATTATGTCAATCGCCCTGCTAGACAGGGGCCCAGAGAAGTAAATATTGTGGGAAAAAATTTCCAGGGAATTATGGCTAGGCTTGCATAGGCCTTAGGGCCGATAGCCTAGTACCAACCTATGAACCAGTGCTTACTGACAATCAGGCTTCTTCCTTGGCTACAGCATGGATATTTTGCTAAAGTCTTCTTGGGTTTTCTCCCACCATACCTAAAAATGAAAAACAACTTGAGGCCTTTGCTGCCACAACAGATTCAGTCATTGCCTCAGCCATTAGCGGGTAACTCTGTACTGGCCGACCATTAACTTCTGGCCACTCACTTGGTACTCTGGGTTCCTCTTAAGCCCCTTAAGTCACCATGGACCGAGGGTCAGCCATGTTCTCTGCAGTTGTTTCAATGTCTGATCTGAACATGGGCGTGCCACCTTCTTTGGATCTGGGAGATGCTCTGTCAGTTTCTTCTTGGGGTGGCTAGGGAAAGAGAACACTTGCCAGGGGTGAAGTGCCATCCCGTATACGGTCTTCTACCTAGAGAGGTCCTTGCAGAGAACAAGCAGTAAGTTAGACGTTTCCCATTTGAAGTCATGGCATCTGTTCTTAAAGATTACATCCTTGCCTTCACCAGGAATAGAAAGTGCCAGTATAGGCTCTTAATCTAACTCCAAAATCCTTACAGGAGTACAATCTCAAAAAAAAAAAAAAAAAAAAAAAAAAAAAAAAATTCTGAGAAAAGTTTATCAGAGGATCTGATGTTTTCCAAATCATCATTCATCACCATAGGGTCTAGGATCTAATATTGGATCTGAGCTGGCAGCATACTACAGATGGATCCAAAGCTCTAGCTCCTCCCTCTACCATGCTGCTCTCTAACCCTGAGATCTCATTTGCCGTGTGTCCTTTGCAGACGCGTTTTCCTTGGCTCTAGCTAGATAATTGTTTCATACCTTTTCCTTCTAACTTTTGGATAGTTGTTTGTGTAGTTTGTTAGCAGAGTTTTAGTGTGTAGTTATTTTTTATATAGTGTGTACCTCCCTTCCCTTAACTTGGTTCTTTAGTGCTAGTTAATGTGTGTTGAATTTTTGGCGCCCTTTTTCTGGTAGCTGTTAGGACTTCACTGTTAAAGTATTTGGTACATCTATGCTTAGTTTAGTTGTTCATTATGGCTGATAGGCCCTCAGACTTTAAGAAAAGCTCTTCATGTACTCAGAAGATGCCTAATTCCAACTTGCATAAGAAGTGCTTATATTGTTTGGGCACTCTGCACCTGGAGGCTGAATACAAGATTTGTGCCTCATTTAACCTCAGGGCCTTGACTGAGAGCCGCAACAAACCTTTGTTAAAAGGTCTGGCTCAGGGGGGACCCTTAGTTTCCTCCTCAAAAGCTTCCTCTTCGGATCCGAAGAGGAAGACGCCTTCTCCCCACCTCCTTCTAAGAAACCGTGGCTGTCAGATCCTAAGTCTCCGTATCCAATCCCACCCCGGTTTGTGTGGGATCTGAGGTCTTCAGAGCCAAGAGCTATGGAGCGGTCTCTCGGATCCAAGGCATCTCTGGATCAGAGGCTCTCTGATCAGACCAAGGTTAGGCCAGTCTTGAATCTGACCAGTTCAGTGGATTCGTCCGATGTCAGCATGGCCTTCAGGTCCAACAGGATTGTTGGATCTGATTTTAGTCTTTGAGTAGGTAGCTGTTCCATCTACCTGTGAACAGGCGATGCTGTCGGCTCTGAGACATTGGAGCCGTACCCCCAAGCATCGCAGCAGGTCAGGGAGATCTCCCTCTAAATCTACTCATTCCTCTTCCTCCTCTAGGTCTTCGAGGAGTTTCTTACCCTCAGATGTGGACAGGACGATGAGGAGCTTCCTCAAAGCCTAAATAGAGTTGGGGCTCCTGGCTTCCCCTGCCCTTCTGGCTAGGGGGCTTTGCCCCTCCCAGTTTCTCATTCTCCTCTTCCAACCCTGGCGACTTTGGAATCTAGAGGCACAGATGTCTGTGGTCAGATTCTGGGGAGGCCAAGTATTCCTCCTTTCTCAACCTCATCAGGGTCCCTAGCTTATTCTGTTCCCCCACCCATGGAGCAAGGTGAGCCTTGTACCAGAGTGGTTGATGCCTGCTCCATGCGGGTGGGAGGGGGGGCAGGTGTCTGGTAACATCTTCTCGGGCTGGTCCCTTCCCCTGTGTGCTTTGGCCGTCGATAGCTCTGGGCCAGTGTCATCCAGGGGTCTTTGTGCTGTTTCCAGACTTATTTCTCCTCTCTGGGGACTTCTCCCTCGGATGTGGAGATGGGCCCACTTCCAGCCCCTCAGCTTTGAGTGGTAGCGAGAGGACCTTTTCCAGGCCTAGAGTTTCCTCTGCCACACCTCCTGGTCCCTCCTGGCCTCTGTCTACTTTGGCCTCCCATCCTGTCCAGGGTCAGGCCCCCTCTCCCCTGATTGAGCTTTCAATGAATTTTCTTCACTCTGGGAGAACCTGCCTCTTTCTAGTCCTCCCTGCAGCCCCCCCGCTCAGGCGGTACATCGTAAAAGAAAGTGCAAGAGGAGGCACTTGGACTCCTCTACAGAGTCCCTCACCAAGGGCACGGACCTTGATGAAGGAAACTGGTCCCCCAGATCTCCGCCCGACAATGTCCCCCATCCTTGAAATCTTGAAGCAAAAGGGTGGATGGTCTCCCCAACCCTCGTCTTTGGAGGAGTCCATGTTTCTGAAGGCCTTCAGGATGGGCCCGTCTACCTCCTGGGCCCCCCCCCCTTGCTGATGAGTTAATGGATTTGATAGCCTGCAGGGCCTGGAATGAGCCCGACACACTGCAGCCAGTTCCAATAAGGGCCAACAAACGTCTTACCCCTCTTGCAGACCATTCCTTCGGGAGTAAAGGTGTCCCAGTTGATGCTGTCATGGTTGCCTCCACCAATAAAAAGGAGCTAATAGAGCAGAGCTCCATGGTCCATCCCTTAAACGCCGAGTCCTGGGTGATATAACCATTTTGGGAAGCGTGTGTACACCTCCACTACTTTTGGGCTGAGAGTAGTAAATTACTTGGCACACTTCACCCACCTGCAAAGGGATTTGGTCCAAGAGCTTTCCACTTCCCTCACTTACAAAGATGTTGCCAGCGGAGGACCTCAAGAAGGTGCCTCCCAAGCTTTCCACTCTGACTTCCCTCACAACTTCCTTGATTAGGTTAATTTCCAGTGCTGCGGAAGCTATGTCTTGGGCCGCAGGTACCTGCATCGCTTTGAGGCATCATGCCTGGATGTTCTTCGTGTTTCACTGTTGCAGTCATTACGTTTGGGTTATCTGCTTGCAGTAGCCCTCAGTCGGCCTGATTAACAAAGTCTTGGGTCCTGCGTCTGTTGCTGTCCCTTCTTCCATGACGTCAGGTCATCAGGGGTATAAAACATGCAGCCGGCGCCATTACATCAGTCTTTCTTGCCGTGTGGTGCCCGAAGCAGAAGCAGTTCGCAAGTGCTGGTAGGCAGACTCCTGAAATTTTCATTTTCAAGTTTCAGAACCAAAGTCTTCAACTAAAGCTAAGTACCCCGTTGGGGAAACTTTTTCTTGCTTCTTACGAATGTCATTAAAAGTTAATAATTGCATTACTTGTGGAAAGCAAATACCTCACAAAGATTTTCATTCGTACTGTATTCCTTGCCTAGGACCCGACCACGACGTACCTTGCTGTCGGTTTTATGCCTTATTTAATCAGCGCACTATCCATCGTCTGTATATTTTCTTCTCTAAATATTTCTGTTTTTGGTTCAATTATCCAGAAA
The DNA here is from genome assembly GCF_019279795.1 of Protopterus annectens. Lineage (NCBI taxonomy): Eukaryota > Metazoa > Chordata > Ceratodontiformes > Protopteridae > Protopterus > Protopterus annectens. The sequence goes on along the minus strand of NC_056735.1, from coordinate 357,650,832 downwards.
TGTCATCGGTTATCCATCAGACTACTGGTATTCTGAAAAAAACGCAAAGATAAATACAGAGACAGGCCGCCTAAGTCCAAAGCTGCCGACGACGCTTCTCCTAAGCCAGTCGCCGGTACTCAATGAGGTGCTTTCGCAGCCCCTGATACCTGCTACTTCCGATTCACAGGCCTCTACTGAGACACATTCGGAGTCCGGTATGCCGCGAGATGTTTCAGCTGTGGAACCTGCGGATGTCTCTACCTTGGATGGGTCTGGAGCTGCTGTGCAGGCACCGGCTTCTGAGGGTGTATTTAGGCCTACGGACTTGCATATTAAACTGACACCACCTCCTTCATTTAGGTCTAAACCTCAAACCATGCCTAAGAAACTGACGCCCAGGCCGCATGCTCAGGCCTCTATGCCTAAAAAACAAATGATAAGAATGTCTGAAGATCTTATAACTCTAATCAGGGGAAGCCAACCACCTCCTTCTAAAAGACCTATGACTGAAGTTGTTTATGAATCTTCTGACAAGGATTTTGATTTTTCTGATTCTTCTGATGATCTGGATTTACCCTTACCTACTTATGAGGATTCTGATGCAGAGGACTCTATTCCCTCTGCTTTCCCCTCCAGAGGATTTTTCTTTTGGTGAAACATACATACTCTAAGGGAGCATTTCCAATGGGAAAGCCAGGATTTTTTTGATTAAAAAAGAGGCTTAGGGATTTTTTACTCCTGTCTCAGCATAGGCCTTTAGCTATACCTCCTGTACTAGACTTTGTTGATGCTTTTTCCGAATCTAGTTTGGCCCCTGATTCTTTGCCTCCTGCTCCCAGAAAACCTGACAGATATTACAAGGTTCCTGATTCACACACGTTCCTTTTTAAAAATCCTATTGTGGATCCAGAGACTATTTCACAGGGATCCAAGGGCATTAAGGCTTCTACTTCTAAAAATCCTATCCCTTCTGATAGAGACTCCAGGGCACTGGATAAATGGGGTAAGAAGGTTTACACTTTTGCAACCTTGGCCATTAGGGCTTTAAACTGCCAGTTTCATACATTAAAGTATCAGCAACATGTTATTGGATTGCTTAAACAGAAAATTATTTTGACTCCTGACTGTGTGGAAAATAAAGAATTACAGGATTTAATGCATTCTGCTGAACAAGTTGGAAAACGTACTTTGCAATGTGGTTTTGATTCATTAGAGGCCTCTTGCAGGGCTGCTGTTACTGGGTCTGTGCTCAGAAGGCATGCTTGGCTAAAGGAGCAATCTTTGCCTGATCATGTTAAAGCTAAATTGTTGGATGCTCCTGTAAATCAGGACCGCCTGTTTGGCAACAAGGTTGAGGAAGTTCTTAAAAAGATGGAAGATAAAGCTAAATATATGCAAACTGTTAAAGATGTCTTACAAGTTCAGCCTCCTAGATTTAGTATGCACTGGCCTACTAAGAATTGGTCCTTTCCAGCCTCTTCCAGGTCTTCTCAAGCCAAACCCAGACATAGCAAAAGCCCAAGGTTTCAGTCCCAGGGTACATGCAGGACCAAGCAGTGGGGGGCCTCCACTTCCAAATCTTGGAGTAATAAGACTCCTCCTATGGTAAACTGTCTCAATGACTTCCGTTTAAAATTTCCAAGCACTGTCAACTGACAGCCCCTTTGGGGGGGGGGGGGATTGCTCTTCATGCAGAGAACTGGGAACTCATTACCCAGGAAAAATGGGTTTTAAATATAGTGTCCCAGGGATACAGATTTCACTTCCACACGTTGCCAACACCAAGCGGGTGGCCGGACATATCCCCAAATCAGTGGGCAGAGACCCAAAAATAAGTACTTTCTCTCTTAAGCATGGGGGCTATTCAGCTGGTACCGGAAGAGGAAAAGGAACAAGGTTTCTACTCAAGACTTTTCCTGGTACCCAGAAAAAACATTTCATGGCGTCCTATCCTAGACGTGTCTACTCTAAACACCTTTTTGGAAATTCCAAAATTCAAGATGCTGTCTCTTCAATTACTTCCTATGCTAGGCAAATATGCCTGGTTAGCAACACTAGATTTAAAAGAAGCATACCTGCACATCCCAATCAGGGAATCTTGCAGAAGATACCTACGCTTCAAAGCAGGCTACACGCACTAGCAGTTCTCTGCACTGCCCTTTAGCTTATCTACTGTGCCCAGGTTATTCACAAAGTGCCTAGCTCCAGTTATTGCATTTTGCAGGCAAAGAAATACTCAAATATACCCATACCTGGACGATTGTCTAATTCAGGCAGAAAGCCAGGACATACTTTTGAATCATCTGGCCTTTGTACAAAAGGGTTCTAACTTGTCTGGGGTACACCATAAACAAAAAGAAATCACACCTGGTACCCTGTCAACAAATTATATTCCTGGGAGGAAGCTTGAATACAACTTCCCTGATGGCTTGCTTACTTCAAGCCAGAGAAACAAATTCATTTGACAACCTACTTCAAACAAGTGGCCACAAAAACCCTGCTATCTGCAAGATGAATACTGCAAACCTTGGAGTTCATGCCTCTTGAATTCTTCTAATTCCATATGCAAGACTGCATATGAGGAAACTACAGTGGTATTTAAAAAGCCTATGGTGTCAACATTCTCAAATCTAGAAGCAATGATTCCTATCATACCTTGCCTATGCCTAGAATTCCTTTGGTGGGCAGAGGCCTGCCACCAAAACAAGGGACTACATTTCACACAACCCCCTGCAGCCCAAACCCTAACAGACGCATCAGACTATGCATGGGGGGGCTCACCTGGCAGTGAAGTGCATTCTGGGCAAATGGAAACCAAGTCAAATGCACCTGCATATCAATCAAAAAGAAATGTTAGCTGTACAGAATGCTCTGACAGCCTTCAAGGACCACATTCTTCCAGGACAACTTATGGTAAAGACGGACAACACTACTGTTATGTGGTACATAAACAAGCAGGGGGGGGGTACACATTCTTACCCCCTCTGCAGACTAGCCATGGCATTGTGGAACACAGCCTTGAGCTACCAAGTGCACCTACAAGCTGAATTCCTGCCAGGAAAATTAAATGCACTGGCAGACGGACTAAACAGAAATCTCATGGACCCACACGAGTGGAAACTGGAACCAAGGATTTTCAACATGTTGACAAGCAAATGGGGGAGCCCAGATATGGACCTGTTTGCCTCTCCCCAGAACTACCATTTGGACAAATTTTGCACAAGGAGTTCCCACAAGCAAGCCTGGAAAGTGGATGATCTGTCCTTCAGCTGGAAAAACCTATCAGTCTATGCCTTCCCCACCTCTGCCTCTGCTTTCCAAAGTACTACGAAAAATCAAACAGGACAAACCAAGGATGATTTTGATTGCTTCAGACTGGCCACGCCAACACTGGTACCCCCTCCTGCGCAGTGCATCACGGTTATCCCCATGGCACCTGCCTCAGACTCCTTCCCTGTTGTCTCAGCAGAAGAACCAGATTCTGCACCCTCAGATTCTAACACTGAACCTTGCAGCCTGACTAGTTACATAATCTCTCCTCTACCATCCCTCAGTAAACCTGTGATGGATATCGTTTTAGAGGCAAGGAGGCTTAGTACTAGAAAATCTTATGCTGACAAATGGAAAAGATTCTGTGCCTGGAACCAGTCTCAAGGGATGAGCACAACAGTGCCCAATTTACCTCAGATTTTACAGTACTTAACTGAGATGCTTCACAAGGGCCTGTCTTTTTCCTTCATTAAAATCCATGCCTCAGCCATTTTAGCTTATTATAGCACAGAACCTCCCCCTCTTCTCTCATCCACTGCTCAAGCAGTTCCTCAGAAGGGCCAAAAATTTGAGACCACCCAGGAGAGCTCCAACCCCAGCCTGTTTTGGAGAAACTCATTCTACCTCCTTTCTAGCCAGCTGCTACTGCAGACTTAAAATTTCTTTTTTGGAAAACAACTTTCCTTTTAGCAATCACTTCAGCTAGAAGGATATCTGAATTACAGGCTCTTATGGCAGTGGAGCCTTTCATCATTTTTCATGCGGACAGGGTGTCCCTCAGAGCCAATCCATCTTTCATGCCCAGGCTGGTATCCACTGTGGCTCTTAATCAGTTTATTCATTTGCCAACCTTCTTTCCCAATCCACAGAACAAAGGGGGATGGATACTGCATTCCTTAGATGTGCACAGACAACTTGGATTCTACTTGGACAGGACTAAACCTCAAAGGAAATCTGAACAACTGCTGGTGGCATTTGCTGCAGGGGCAGAGGGGAAGGCTATTTCAAAGCAAACCATTTCTAAATGGATAGGCCATTGCATTCATTTCTGCTATAAGCACCATGGAAAACCTATCCCCCAGGGGATCAGACCTCACTCCACCAGGGCTGCATCTACCTCTACAGCTTTTCTCAGAGGAGTCCCTACCAGGGACATCCGAGAAGCTGCTGCCTGGAGTTCTGTGCATGCTTTCACCAAGCAATTATCATTTGTCAATTTTTTTCTAAATCCAGAGCTGGCTTTGCCACTGCACTGTTGCAGGGCCTTATAACTGGTCCTAATGCTATCTAAATTCCTCCTCCCAACCTTAGCTTTGCGAATCTACCCTAATGTAATGACTGCAACAGTGAAACACGTAGATGTTAGAGTGTATTCACTGTTGCAGCCCTGGTTACCCTCCCTCCAGCTCCCTTTCTTCTTTTGGCTATACCTCTACTTTCCCTTACTATGCTCAAACGCTTTTTGGTGCATTTGCTTTTGTTGTTGGAGGTATATCCTTGTATTTATAGATTTAATTGCTTCCCATTAGGGGGGCACCTGACATCTGGGGCAAGAAAAACTGATGGAATGACATTGGCTGCATGTTTTTATACCCTTGACGACCTGACGTCTTGGAAGAAGGGACAGCAACCGGCACAGGACCCAAGACTTTGTTAATCAGGCAGACTGAGGGCTACTGCAAGCAGATAACCCAAATGTAATGACTGCAACAGTGAATACACTCGAACATCTACATTTATGGTAAGTGTACACAACTGTACTTTACGTTTATGTGGGTTTGTGGAACTGTTTTAGGTGTCATTTACCAAGGCCCCCTATGAGGGTTCTATTTTTTTTTTTTTTTTTTTTTTTTTTTTTTTTTTACCTTCCATGAAGGACAGTGACCCACAGCGAGCAGGAAGGGAAGATTTTTGTCTGTGGTGGGGATCAAGCTTTCTGCTCCCCAGACGTCCTTCTCTAAGACCCAACGGGAACTAGGAGGATGTGGATCTGGTAGAGCGCCTCCCTTCCAGGTAGCTCTTGAGGACTTCTCTTCCAAAGGCAGGGGGAGAGGTTTAAATGGCTGACAACCGCCCTGAAGGCAAGAGGAGTCTGCAAAATCAGGGCTCCAGAGAACCCTTCTTTGAGCAGCCTCCAGAGAACCCTTCTTTGAGCAGCCCAATCAGCACTCTTTGCCTGGCTGCTCTGCCCTTGAGGCAGTTGGGGGGGGGGGTATTTTGTTACATCCACTAGCTCAGACAAATATCACTTCCAATCATTGGGTGTTAAATATCATTTCCAGGGGCTATTTTATTCCCTTTTCGGAACCCCCTCCAGTAAGAAGTTACCTCCCTGATGTTCCACCCATTCAGCGGGAGTTGGTCTTCAAAGACGTTCAACAATTTCTTCTAAAATCTTTTTAGTGCCAAAAAAGACTGGGGACTTGCGTCTTGTTTTGGATCTCAGTGAGCTCAATCTTTCATTCAAAAAGTCAAAGTTCATGATGGTCTGTGCTCAGTCCATTCTGCCCCTCTTACTCAAGGACGATTGGATGTGCTCTGTAGATCTCCAGGATGCCTACTATCACATCAAGATAGACAGGTGTTCCGGAGACAGCTTTGCTTCCGGCTAGGGGGCAGTCATTACCAGTTCAGAGCCTTACCCTTTAGACTCACCACAGCACCCCCCAGATGTTTACCAAATGTACGGCAGTGGTAGCAGCTCACCTGTGACTGCAGGGGTTTTAGGTCTTTCCGTACCTCGATGATTGGCTCCTCATGGCACCTTCATGGCATCAACTGATACAAGCGATTCATTACATTCTTTCCCTCTTCTGTCAGCTGGGAATCGCCATCAATCTTGCAAAATCCAATCTGATCTCCACACAGTTGGAATTCGTAGGGGTTCAGTTAGACCCCCATTTCAGAGATTGCAGAGTTACCTCTGTGCAGAATTCAGATGATCCAGGAACAGGTCACGCAGATCTTGGACATATGCCCCCAGGTTCACCTAGTTCTTCGAGCCCTCAGATCCATGGCCTCGGTCATTCATCTCGTTCCTCTAGCCAGGTAGCACATATGAGTGTTACAGTGGACCTTAGCAGTTCAATGGTTGGCTCTGTTTCATCCCGTCTCAGTGACGATAAAACTGATGCCTGTGTGCAGACATCATTTCTGATGGTGGTTTTAATCTCAGCATCTCACTTTAGGCAGGCCCTTTTCTCTCCCTCTGCCCATGGCCACAGTAACCACGGACACCTCCCTGCTGGGGTGGGGGGCATTTTTAGGGGAAGACTGTCTGAGGTACATGGTCCCCAGTAGAGACCAAGTTGCAGATAAACATCCTACCGATGAGAGCAGTTCTTCTATGGTTGCAAGCCTTTCAGGACTGTCTTTGTTGAGGGATGATTACAATTCAGACAACATGGCTGTGGTCTGGCATGTCAGCAAACAAGGAGGAACAAGTTCTTAATTGTTGTGCAGTGAGGCCATGAGAGTGTGGGAATGGGCAATGTCCTCTGGAGGCTTTCTTCTTGCAACACACATACCCGGGGATTCCAATGTGTTGGCTGACAGGCTCAGCAGATTGATCTCGAGTCCTCACAAGTGGTCCCTCAGTCCTTTAGTGGTGGAACATATTTTTGACCATTTGGGTCAACTGTGCTGTGACCTTTTTGCCTCAAATGCAGCTTGTATTTCGCACTGATCCCCCCTCCAGGAGAGTCGCAGAGAGATGCTGTAGTCCATGATTGGCCTCCGGGTCTCCTATTCACCAACCCTCTGGTTCCTTTGATTCCCAAGGTTCTGCAGAAAGAGCAATGCCTCAGGGCATCACTTATCCTCATTTCCCCTTTCTGGCCATGTCAACCATGGTTTCCCTTCATCAGGTCTCATCTGAATTATCTGCCATGGTTAGTAGATCCTCATCAAGATCTGATTTCCCACCCATTGGGACTTTTTCCTGAACCTTCAGACCCTTTGTCTAACTGCATGATTTCTCCAGTTCCATTAATTATAAAACAGTCCAGGCTAGTATCCCAACTTTTATAGTAGTAAGTGGAAAATGTTCTTTATCTGGGCCAAGAGCAGGAATCTGGATCCCTTTTCTGCTTCAGTTTCAGAAATACTTTTGTTCTTGTCCTCTCTTTTCCAAGTGGGAGCAAGTTTTTCTACCATCAAGCTTCAGTTGGTGGCGATTTCCAACTTCCATGAGAACACTAAGTTTACTTTTTCATCCAGGCTTTGTAAAGCATTATTGAAAAGGGTCTTTCTGCTTCAGCCACCGATTAAGGATCCTTCGCCTCTTTGGGACCTTAAGCTGGTTTTCCAGTCTCTGACTAGAGTCCTTTTGTGCCTGCTAGTTCCTGAAATCTCAAGTTCCTGTCTTGGAAGACTGCCTTCCTGGTGGCTGTTACCTCAGCTTGGAGGGTCTCAGAACTGCAAGCTCTTACCATTACTCCTCCTTTCATGATTTTTCACAAGGACAGTCTTTCTTAGCACGAACCCCTCCTCGCCCAAGATTGCTTCCTAATCTTCTCTGAACCAATCTATTCAGGTTCCAGTGTTTTCAGTCCTATGGTCGGGGATATTCAATTTACACATTTTCACCCTTGCCAATGATTTCCAGGATAATTCTGAAGATTCAGAAGGAGACTCCAAAAATATTTGTGGTGACTCCCTTTTAGCCTAGGCAACATTGGTTCTCCCGTCTTATGGAATTGGCCAAGGGGAGTTGCCACAAGCTTCCTCAGATTGGTTCTACTTGCACAAGACTAGGAGAGTTTTATACACCCCAGTCTTGAACAACTTCAACAAACTGCTTGGATGATTCAGTGTTTATATCTTTTAAGTACCTCTTTCATGAGGAAATGCAGCAGATATTAAAGGAGGCAAGAAACCCTTGTGCTAGAAGTCTTACATTGCCAAGTGGAAAATATTTTTTAGTTGGCGCCTAGCCAATAACCTGCACCCTATCAGGGATTATTAACCACTGGGTCTTAAATATCTGTGTGAGCTACCATCCTTTTGGCCTTTTTTGTTCCTCTGACAAAGGTTCATCTAGCAGCCATTTCTGCATATCTGACCATGGCTAATCTGTACCAGGCAGTATCAAGGCTTTGCTAAGACCATTTTCCATCTGACCATGGCTAATCTGTACCAGGCAGTATCAAGGCTTTGTTAAGACCATTTTCCTGGAGCTCCTGGATACTTAACCTTCCTTATCCCAGGTTGGATAAGCTTTGTTAATCAACCCATATAGTCAAATGTACTGCAGCAATGTGAATGATGAACATAGTACAGCTGTGTAAGTTGCACTTATAAAACATATGTTTGAATTCTTCATTGCTGTACTAGCTGCACTCAGCCTCCATTCCACTACATCAAAATATAGTTATTTGTTGGGATATAAAGTCATTTCTTACTAATTACATTTTTTAGAGGTTCAGGATTGGTAGCTGTTCACTCGGTATGGGTAAGAAAGTCTTTAAATTGTCTATTCCCTGAATGCTGATTTCCATCCAAGGAGCTAGTCAGTCAGCAGTTAGTGTAGTTGTGAGAGGGCACCAGAGCTTTGTAAAGTTGGCCAGTTTTTGTATTTTAGACAGGATACAACCCATTTAGTCAAAGGCTGCTGCAGCAGTGAGGAATTAGGACGTCTAATGTTATGTTAAGTGCACCTTACACAATTCTATTTTCCTAGTTCCAAAGTGAGGCTCGGTGGGAGACCTAATTTGGATTTTTCAGGTCTAAACATATTTGTGACAGTCATGAAACTCAAGATGTTGATTCTGTAGGGCTTTCTTCCTCCATTGTTATGGGACCCCTTATTACTCCATTCCTGAAAGCTGCCCTTTTGAATTTCCATATTTATACATACAAGATGCAAAAATTAATATAAAGAAAGGAGAGAAAACTGAAGAAGAGAGATCCTGAGAATTCACAAAGTAATGCTTCAGTCTTACTGTGGCACTGATAAACCATTGGGTCTTCAGATGAAAGCCCAGAAGTATAGATTTTGCAAGAAGACCAAAGGGGCACTACAGGTAGAATACGGATGGATAGAGTTTTAGCAATGTTTAGCCGGGAGAAGAGTGGCAGGAGCATAGTTCGGAATCCAAGAGGTGGGTCCTAAGGATTGTTCTGAAGAATTTTTAATTTATGATCTGTCTTGCGGCAGAGTTTTCCAAGATTTGAATACATATAAGGAGTACATTGCTTCACTGTGTGCATTATTTGATCTGCACACTTGGGAAAGATATGTGTCCTTATACCTGAGAGGTCTTTATTCCCATTTAGTTTACCCTTCTTGCCGTCTTATCTTTTTGCTGCATTGATGGTATTTACCAAATGCCTTTGACTTCAGTATTTGCACACCTAAGACCAAAAGTAGTGCACATTTACCCACAACTAGACTACTGCTTAACCCAGGCTTTCTCAGGGTTCTAGCTGAAACAGGCTTTTCACATAATGGTACAGTGTGGTCATGGCATGTGGAACTCTGAAAGCCTAAAAGTCCATTCTAGTCCCTTCTCCATAAGTGAATATATTCTTAGAGGACATCTCTGATACAAAATTCTGCAAATTATCCCTTTCCCAACACTTGTGGCTCATGATGGACTTTCCTTCATATCTCAGTGTAGTGCCATCTGAGGGCAGAGGCCTTTCTTAGAGTCCTATGCTTCATGGTGTCCTTTGTCCTGGTGATCCCCAGTGCTGAACTGCTTACAAGAATTTACACTGATTTGGAACCAGAATACCCAGCCAATGGACCATACTCTTCCCTTCATAGTAGCAGTCATCAAACAATTCCAGTGGTGGTATAGACAAATTTCACTGAATTTGAGGCTGCCTTTCATTTCCAGAGCCAGATCAGAGACTGGAAAGAGATGCATCAGATTGTTTGGTACCCTGCTGTCAGCAATTTCAGGTTCAAGTCTGGTAGTTCAGAAAACAGAAGTAAAAGCACATCAGCCTGAAAAAAAAAGGTTACGGCCGTGCATTGCACTCTGTTAATGTTCTCCTTCAAAGGTGAACCAAGTTCAAATGGAATAAGTTGCCATACTTTGTGTTCATCATTAATTTTAGCAGCAATGTTTTGTTTGTGATACAATAGCTTTGTAATGGGGAAATACTAGTATAGTAGTATCCAATACTATGTGGAGTAGGAGGTATAATGTTGTATGAGAAGGTCATGGTAATGTAGGTAGGGAAGGGCTCCCTGATGAAATGTCAACACTAGTAATGTTGAGTGCTGACATGCGGGAAGGGGGGTGGAGTACCGCAAATACAAGAGAAGAGTGAGTATCAAACATTGCTCTTTTCCTTTAAACGATATTTTTTTTATGGGAGGCAAACATTCCTGCACCCCCATGTGGCGGGCAAGCCCCTACACTCCCAAGTGTGTGTATATGTGTATGTATATGTGTGTATGTGTATATATATATATATATATATATATATATATATATGTATACACATATATATACATAAATACATACATACATACATAAGAAACTGGCTACCTCTGAATTGGTATACATGTCTGTTTTTTCAGCCATTCAGTTTCAACATTACAGGACTTGTTAGAACGCGTCTTGATATTTCAAATGGTTACCTAGAGAAGAGAAGTCAGGGAAGATTGTACCTGAACCATCAGCATTTGTAGTGGTTTTCAGATATTGCAGGAGTGAGGCTCTATACATTTTGTGAACTTTAGCTCTAATTGAGTTCCACAGAACAGGGAATGCCTGCTGTGTGGAGTTGATGGTAAATTCTTGTAGGATAGTTTCTTAGAGAAAAGTGAGTTTTAGTAAGATTAAATTTACTGTCTTAAAGAAAACGTTTGTATTCTGAAAATTTGTACAAAGTACCTGCAAAAAAATAGGTGACCCTTTCGGTCATGGCAAGTTAGCCTGAGAGAAAAGGTGGCAATGGTCTGTAAATTGGTCAGCTAAATTTACAAATCTACCTGCTTTATTTTGTGCTGATGATCATCGTGTTTCACTGTTGCAGTCATTACACTTGGATTATCCTGCTGGCAGGCTACCTGCAGTCGGCCCGAGTTCCAAAGTCTAGGTCCGGCGTCGGGTGCTGTCGCCTCTTCCCTGACGTCAGTGCACCAGGGGTATAAAAGATGCAACCGACGCCATTTTCTTCAGTCTTTCTTGCTGCGCGGTGCCCGAAGCAGAAGCAGTTCACAAGTGCCGGTCGGCCGACTCCTGAGATTTTCGAAATAGGGTTTCAGAACCAAAGTCTTCAGTAAAGCTAAGCACCCCATTGGGGAAACGTTTTCTTGTTCCAGACCGATGTCAGTAAAAGTTAACAATTGTATTTCTTGTGGGAAGCAAATACCTCATAAGGACTTTCACTCTTACTGTATTCCTTGCCTAGGCCCTGACCACGACGTTACTAGTTGTCGGTTTTGTGCTAGATTCAACAAACGCACTATAAAACGTCGGTTTGATTTTGCATTACATTACTTTGGCCGAAGGTTTAACTATATAATGCCGTCGGAACAACCGGCGACCGGAATTCATAAAAAATGCAAAGACAAGGAAAAGGACAGGCATCTGAGGTCCAAAAGCGACGACGAAGCCTCTTGTAGGCCAGTCGCTGGTTCGCCGGTTCTCAGTGAAGCGCTTTTGCAGCCCCTGACACCTGCTATCTCAGAGCCACAGGCTGTATCCGACTCCCACGTGGAGACAACTAGGCCTCTGGATACTCAAGGTATTGGGCCTATGGAAAATATTCCCTCAGATGGGTCCGGAGCCGCTGAGCAGGCATCAGCTTCTGAGGGTGTTTTCAGACCTTCACAGCTTAGTATTAAATCCTCTGCAGCAGCCAAAGTACAGTCAAAGACACCATTAAAGACAAAGAAACAAGTACAGCATTCTCCTGGACAGTCAACCATGCCAAAGAAACGGATGCTTAAAATGGCCGAAGACTTAATTACTTTGATCAGGGGTCCCCATCCCTCTCCTGATAAAAGGCCTAGGCAAGACACTGATTATGATTCCTCTGACCAGGTTAATATTTCCTCTGATTCTTCTTCAGATCAGGGCTATCCTCTTCCTCCCTATGAGGACTCTGATGCTGAAGAATCTATTTCTTCAGCCTCTCCACCTGAGGATTACTCATTTGGGGAAACTTTGCACACCATGAGGGAATATTTCCACTGGGAGAGCCAGGATTATTCAGAATCCAAGAAAAGGCTCAGAGATTTTATTTTACTGCCTCAACACAGGCCCCTGGCTATTCCCCCTGTCCTTGATATAGTTGATGATGTTTTCTCTGAATCCAGTCTGTGTCCTGATTCTTTACCCCCTGCACCAGTCAAGCCAGACAGGTATTACAGGGTCCCTGACTCTCATAAATTTCTTTATAAAAACCCTGCTGCTGACCCTAAAACCATTTCTCAGGGTCCCATAGGGGTTAAGGCTTCCACTGCTAAAACCCTGTTTCCTCTAATAAGGATTCTAGAGCTCTGGATAGATGGGGGGGGGGGGAAAGTTTACACCTCTGCTACTTTAGCTGTAAGGGCTTTAAACTGCCAGTTTCACATGCTTAAATATCAACAGTACCTCATGTCTTTGTTAAAATAGGAAATGCTTACAAATTCAGAGAATCCTGACAATAAGGAAATGCAGGAATTATTGCATGCAGCTGAACAAGTGGGAAAGCATACTCTGCAATGTGGTTTTGATTCATTAGTGGCTTCTTGCAGAGCCGCAGTTACAGGCTCTGTCATTCAAAGGCATGCTTGGTTGAAAGAACGAAGTTTACCTGAACATGTTAAAGTAAAATTATTGGATGCTCCATTACAGCATGATACTTTGTTTGGTGTTAAGGCAGAAGAGGTGTTAAAGAAAATGGAGCATAAAGAAAAATCTGTGCAGACAGTAAAGGATTTCTTACAGGTTCAACCACCTAGGTTTAGTAGAAACTGGCCTTCTAAAAATTGGTCCTTTCAGGTGTCAGACAGGCCGCAAAGCGGCAGATACAGACGCCCAAGAGGCAGATCTCAGCCCAAGGCTCCTACAGACCTAAACAGTGGGGTGCTTCTGCCCCCAAAGGAGGAGAAGACAAATCACAACCTTATAGAAAACGGTCCCAATGACTTTCCTCTACAAAGGCCAAGCACTTACCTTTAGGCAGCACCCCTAGGGGGAAAGCTAGCAATTTTCGCACAAAATTGGCACATAATCACCCAGGACAAATGGGTACTGAATATAGTTTTTCAGGGTTACAGGTTCCACTTTCACACTCTTCCAAAATCAAAAGGTATGCCGGACCTGCCACAAAACCAATGGACAGAGGCACAAAAGGAAATTGCTGCTTTCATGGACATGGGAGCTATTCAAAGAGTACCACAGCAAGAACAGGGACAAGGATTTTACTCAAGGCTCTTCCTGGTTCCCAGAAAGGACAAAGCCTGGAGACCAATACTGGACTTGTCAATCCTAAATACTTTCCTGGATGTTCCAAAATTCAAAATTATAACACTGCAGCAACTTCTACCCATGTTGGGCAAGAAGGCTTGACTAGTTACTTTGGACTTCAAGGAGGCATACCTGTATGTCCCAATCAGACAATCGTGCAGAAGATACCTCAGATTCATAGCTAGCTCAGTGCATTACCAATTCTCTGCATTACCCTTTGGCTTATCTACTGTGCCCAGGGACTTCACAAAATGCCTGGCACCAGTAATTGCATTTTGCAGACAAAGAGGAATTCAGATATATCCGTACTTGGACGACTGCCTTATTCAAGCAGAGAGCAAGGATATTCTACTAAAGCATCTGGCGTTTGTAAAAAGATTATTAATCTGCCTAGGGTACACAGTAAACGAAAAGAAATCAAAACTAGTGCCCTCTCAAGAGACAATATTCCTGGGTGCAAGCTTAAATACAACTGCCCAGATGACTTATCTCACGCCAGACAAGCAAAGGCAACTGACTCATTACTTTCAAATGATGGCAACAAAGACCCAGCTCCCTGCAAGAAAAATTCTGCAGGCCCTGGGCTTCATGGCTTCCTGCATTCTACTAATTCCACATGCAAGACTGCATATGAGGAAACTACAATGGTGTCTAAAAAGTGTTTGGATTCAGCATTGCCACAGCCTGGAAACAATAGTAACTATAATTCCCTGTCTACAACAGGAGTTTCGATGGTGGTCCAGGGCCTGTCACCACAACAAGGGACAGCCCTTCACCTTACCCACAGCCAGGCAAACAATAACATCAGATGCATCGGATTATGCCTGGGGGGGCACACATGGCAGGAAAATGTATTCAGGGCACGTGGCCCAAGGAACAAATGCATCTTCACATCAATCAGAAAGAGATGCTAGCTGTACAGAATGCCTTGACAGCCTTCAAGGATCTACTACATCCAGGACAACTATTACTAAAGATGGACAACACCACAGTTATGTGGTACATAAACAAGCAAGGGGGCACACATTCCTACCCCCTCTGCAGGCAAGCCATGACTCTGTGGAGCACAGCACTGACCTATCAAGTACATCTGCAGGCACAATTCCTGCCAGGAAAGAAAAATACACTGGCAGACGAACTAAGCAGAAATCTCATGGATCCACATGAATGGAAACTAAATCCACAGGTCTTCAGCATGATAACAAGGAAATGGGGACACCCGGACATAGATCTTTTTGCCTCCCCTCACAACTACCAACTACAGAAGTTATGCACAAGAACTTATCACTCACAAGCATGGAAAATGGATGCTGTTTCATTCAGCTGGAAAGCCCTGACAGTTTATGCCTTCCCTCCACTGCCTCTTCTTCCCAAGGTACTCCTAAAAGTCAGACAAGAGAAGCCAAAAATTATCCTTATTGCCCCAGACTGGCCACGCCAGCACTGGTTCCCAATCCTAAAGAGCTTGTCTCAAGGCCCCAGCCTGGCGTTTGCCTCACATTCCTCATCTTCTGACTCAACAAAACAGTCAGATTCTAAATTGGTCAGCTAAATTTACAAATCTACCTGTTTTATTTTGTGCTGTTTCTAACAGTGTGATTGAATATGACAACTGTCAGAGGTAGCATGTATCCTAGTTTGGGAAGGAGTTTATCTGTTCCAGCAGGTAATTAATATCACAAATGATGTGACCTGAAAACTTAGAGGAGTACTTTAGGTTAAGTATTTTGGAAGCATTGATATCAAAATGATGGGCAATTGTGAAATGACAATCAGGATGGATGCCCAAGTATTTATATGTTTGTAATGGTTGTAATTTATTGTTCAATAGAGCAAGTGAGTGAATATGGTTGTTGGCTAGTCTCTGAGAGGTAGCAAAAATAGTATTTTTGTAAGCACTTATCCAGGTATGTCTAAGGGTCAGCTCCCAGTGATTTCTCCTGTCTACCTGATGAATCTGGGCATCTTGGGGCAATGCAGCAATTGCCTCATGTACAGAGACAAGCCTCTCCTCCTACCACCCAACACTACAACCTGTGAGAGATGCACACCTGCAGGACTGCATGGATAAGGCAATCCCAAGCAAAACAAAGACTCTTTGTACCAAAGGCAAGCGTCCAGTCTGGTGGACCCCAGCCATAAACAAACTCTACAACAAAAGGAGGAAGCTACTACAAGATAGAGCAAAATCCTTAAAAGGTAAGACACCCTTGATCACTATAAGTAAAAAACTAAGAGCTCTCATAAAATCATCCAAAGCAAATTTCGAGAGAAAAATAGCTAAAGACTCAAAAGACAATCATAAGGCCTTCTTTAGCTATGTTAGAAACCTAGGAGGAAACTCCCAGATATGCTCAGAACTAGTTCAAAATGATGTGAAGATTACTGATCCTACAGACATTGCCAACATACTGGCTGACAGGTTCAGTGCAAACTTCTCACCCCTCCCCAAAGGAGAGATATCTATACCAAATGATTGCAGCCCCCAAACATCTCCAGCCCAAGTGAGAACTGCTCTCCAAAGCAAAAACACAGCATCCATGGGACCTGATGGTGTCCCCGGCTGTGTGCTCCACGAACTCAATGAGGAATTAAACCCACAGCTAGGACAGCTGTTTAATCAAAGTCTTACCTCTGGATACGTACCCACGGAGTGGCGCACTGCAACTGTGGTCCCACTTCACAAAGGCGGTGCCTCCACCGACCCTGGTAATTACCGCCCATTAGCTTGACAAGCCTTATCTGCAAAGCCATGGAGAGGATCATAATGGACCTCATAAATAAAGACATTGGGAATTTGCAGACTTTGGATCCAACCCAGTTTGGCTTTGTCAAAGGCAGATCATGCCTTTTAAACTTGGTTGACTTTTTCAAACAGTCACCAAAGCCATTGATGAGGAAAGGCAGTCCATACAGCCTACCTCGATCTGGCTAAGGCCTTCGATACAATACCCCACTCGGGTATCATTGAAAAACTCATCAGCTTAAATGTTAACCCATACATCACAAGATGGGTTGCAAACTGGCTGAGTGACAGAACCCACAGGGTCAGAGTTGCTGGCGCCATGTCAGACTCAAAGCCTGTCACAAGTGGTGTCCCACAGGGCTCAGTCCTGGGCCCACTCTTGTTTGGCATCTACTTTTCTGAAGTACAAGCAAACACAGGAGGGTTATGGCTGACAAAGTTTGCAGATGACTGCAAACTGGGCCATAGTAGAAAACACATCTGACACAGATACACTTCAGAAGGGTCCCACAGAAGCGGATAACTGGTGCCAGAGCCACGGCCTAAAGTTAAATGCCAAAAAATGCATAGTCATACCCTTCGGGAAAAACAAGGTTACCCCTAGCTACCAAATAGGAAGCAATCCACTGAGCACAGAAGAAGTTATCAGGGACCTGGGGACCCAGGTTGATAGTAGTCTGTCATTCGACACCCATGTAGCTAAAGTAGTTAGGAAGACCTTCTACATTGCCCACCTTATCATGAAGGGATTCTCATCTAGATCAAGGGAGGTTATAGTCTCCCTTTACTCATCATTCATCAGACCAATGATTGAGTACAATGCCCCATTTGGAATGTATCTGACCCGACACTTGCAGCAGCTGGAGAGGCCACAAAAGTTCCTCACCAAAAGGATAAAGGGTCTCAAAATCTATCCTATGCTGCCCGACTGAAAGAACTCCAGCTCTATTCAGTCGCCACCGCTTGCTCAGAGGTGACCTTTGCCTAACATACAAGGCCATGTCAAACCCAGATTTGATGAATATGCTTCACCTCAAAAATCTAGATCCATCAGAGCCACAAGGGCGGAGTCTTAAACCTCGACACGGCTATTAATAGGACGTGCTGGAGGGATAGATTCATCACCCAAAGACTCCCTATGCTGTGGAACAGAATCCCGGTACATGTGAGGCAGAGCACCTCGCTGGCCTTGTTCAAGAGAAATCTTGACCAATGGATGGGAGATCGCAGATATACCCCAGGGATTACCTCAGTGTCACTGCTCGACAGAGGCACAGCAAAATAATGGGTATAGTTCCCCATACTAAAGGGGTGGCGTAAGCCACAAAACGATGGGCTAGGCTTGTAAATGCCCTCGGGCAGATAGCCTAGTATGAACCTATGAACCTATGAACTTATATAGCCAAACTGGAAGCAAAGCTCTCTTCACCCAAGACTGGACTAGACGGTCAAAAGGAGAAGGTAAACACTTGCACCACACCATACTCATCATAGTCCTTCAAAACGTACACCACCAAAACACCCACACAGAAACACAAAACACACACCTACATTCACGGAGACTCTCAACAAAAACCTGCCCAAGCATCAGGGGCATCCAAAGCATAAACACAAGCAAACTCCACCCCCCCAACACAACCCAAATGACACATAGCCCACAAACTCAGTGTGCCACTCAACCACAGCCCATAAGGCATAACAACGTACCCAGCACTATAATCTATAGTCAGGCACGCTGATGTTCCACTCACTAGACTAAACAAGGAGAAAGTTACTGTCAGCTGCCTGTCAGGTGCCAGGATCCGCCACATAACGCATGCACTCAGGTCACTCCACAATAAGTACAAATGTGACACTGTCATTGTCCTTGTTGGTGTGAATGACCTGAGACATACCTCCCTGGACTACATGAAAAGAGACATGGAGGAGCTCTCCGATCTTGTATCCCAGGCAGGTATGACCCTAACCCTGAGTAGCATCCTGCCATCACCCAGAATGATAGCACAGTACAAGGACAAAATGATTGACTTCAACAATTGGCTAAGCTTCTGGTGTCATTCTAAGGGGATCCAGTATTTGTCTGCTTGGGACGACATGATTGACAGACCACGATGCTTTGCCAGAGATGGCCTGCACCTGTCGCCCTTAGGATTCCAGGTACTGGCTAAGGCTCTTGCCACCCCTATAGTGCCTTTTTTAGGCAAGGTTCAAATGACAAATTCACCACCGTAACAGGTACAAGCAAGCAAAATCTGAAGGTAATGCTACTCAATGCTAGAAGTCTAAACCTCAGAATGCACTCACTCGAGGCACTCCTTAAAATGGAGAACATTGACATCTGTGCAGTGACAGAGACCCGATTCAAAGCTCCAGAGAGCACCCCTGCATTACCAGGATACAATTCATACCACACCTTTTGGCCACCTAACCCAGAACGAAGCACTAAAGGTGGAGGCGTGTCCATATTCATTAAGGATATCCACACCTCCAGGCTAGTTGCACAGTATAATACATCCGAGATTATCCAAGTGCAACTAACTCTGGGCAAGACCGCAATCCAAATTGTAGCTTGCTACAGACCCCCCACCATGCCCCAGGATTCACACTCCTCATTTCTTGATACAGTGGAAAGTATTAGGGTACAACCCAACACCCTAATAATGGGTGATTTCAACTACCCCACCATTAACTGGGAAAACTACTCATGTACCAACTCTTTTGCTCAACGTTTTCTAGAATTCATAAATTCCAACGCTTTGGATCAACTTATTCACACCCCCACCAGGGGCAGCAATATCCTAGACTTGGTCATTACCAAAATGGGAAACAGGTGTTCCACACCAGAGATCAATTCCTCGTTGGTCAGGTCCGACCACAAGCTAATCAGCCTAGACATCCACAACCCACCCCAAATTAGGGAAACCATCGTAAAAAACTTCTCCAAAGCCAACTTCACACTTAAGACAGAAGTGGCAAACTTCATGACACTCATGCAGATGGACAATAGAGGTATGACTGCCGAATCCTACACAAATGCACTTTATAAGCACTTACACGATGCATGGATCATGCTATCCCTAATAGAACCAAGATGTTATCCTCCAAAAAAAGGAAGCCAATCTGGTGGTCCTCTGCCATAAACAAACTCTACAACAGAAGAAAGAAACTGTTGCAAAAAAGAGTAGAATCCCATGACTGGAGGAACTCCCTGGTCAACCTCAGTAAGAAGCTGAGATCCCTCATAAAATCCTCCAAAGCTAGTTACGAAAACAAAATTGCCACGGACTCTAAAGACAACCACAAAGCATTCTAGAGCTATGTCAGGAATCTAAATGGGAACACTCAGATCTGCTCTGAGTTACAGCACAATGGCACTAAATATACAGAACCAACTGATATTGCCAACATCCTAGCAGATAGGTTCAGTGCTAACTTTGCCCCCCTCTCACCCCCTAGAGGGCCCATCTCTATACCGGAAGAATGCAAAGTTCCTATAATCACGGCTGCACAGGTAAAAAACACACTCTCCAAAGCCAAGAACAACAGCATCCATGGGACCTGACAATATCCCAGGCTGTGTTCTACACGAACTACAGAATGAACTGGCACCCTACCTAAGTACCATGTTCAATCATAGCCTCACCTCAGGCTTTGTACCCACTGAATGGCACACCGCGACGGTTATCCCACTCCACAAAGGGGGAGCCACAGCGGACCCCAGGAACTACTGCCCCATTAGCCTGACGAGCCTGGTCTGCAAGGCCATGGAACGTATCATCATGGAACTCATAAACAAAGACATTGGTAATCTCCAAACTCTGGACCCTACCCAGTTTGGATTTGTAAAAGGCAGATCATGTCTCCTAAACCTGATTGACTTCTTTGAAGCAGTCACCAAAGCCATAGATGAGGGTAAAATGGTTCACACAGCTTATCTAGATCTCGCCAAGGCTTTCGACACCATCCCCCACTCTGGAATTATAGATAAGCTCACTAAACTAGGTATAAATCCCTATGTCACAAGATGGGTTGCCAACTGGCTCACGGACAGAACCCACACTGTGAAAGTAGCGGATTCCAAATCCGACATCAGACCAGTGACAAGTGGAGTACCACAGGGTTCAGTCCTGGGTCATCTCCTGTTGGCCTGCACTTCAGAGAAGTAGATACCAAGCACAGAAGGTCTTTGGCTAACAAAGTTTGCAGATGACTGCAAACTAGGAACCATAATTGAAACTCCTAACAATGTGGACAAACTACAAAAGGGCCTCACTGAGACAGATACCTGGTGTCAAAGCCGTGGCCTGAAGCTCAATGCCAAAAAGTGTATTGTCATCCCCTTTGGTAAAAACTCTGTACCCATGAACTACCACATAGCTGGTAGTCTATTTAATGCCGAAAATGTGATGAGACCTTGGGAACACAGGTGGACAGTAGTCTCTCCTTTGATAATCACATCGCCACAGTCATCAGGAAATCCTTCTACGTGGCTCATCTCATCACAAAAGGATTCTCATCCAGAAAAAAAGAGGTCATTGTTCCCCTCTACTCATCACTTATTAGACCCATTAATAGAGTACAGTACCCCTTTTGGTTTGTACCTCACAAGACATGTACAACAACTGGAAAGA
Source organism: Protopterus annectens (assembly GCF_019279795.1). Taxonomy (NCBI): domain Eukaryota; kingdom Metazoa; phylum Chordata; order Ceratodontiformes; family Protopteridae; genus Protopterus; species Protopterus annectens. Next base: position 357,629,785 of record NC_056735.1, on the reverse strand, counting down.
CCACAGAAATACCTCACAAAGAGGATTACTGGCCTCAAACAGATGCCCTGTGCAGACAGTCTCAAAAAACTACAGCTTTACTCCATCGCATATCGCCTACTCAGGGGCGATCTCTGCCTAACATACAAAGCTATGTCAAACCCAGAGCTGTTGGACATGCTCCACTTAAAGAAATCCCAATCCCTCCGAGCTACATGCTCTAGGGACCTAAACCTTGTCACACCAATAAACAGAACATACTGGAGGGATAGATTCCTGTCCCAGAGATTTCCCATACTCTGGAACAGACTACCTATCTATGTCAAACAGAGCTCCTCATTAGCACTCTTCAAGAAAAATCTTGATTGGATGGGAAATGGGAAATTCACCCCGGGGATCACTTCTGTGGTTCTGCTCGACAGGGGCACAGGAAAGTAATTTTCTTGGGTGGCGAAAACCAGGGTACATTTTTTGGCTAGGCTTGTATGGGCCCTAGGGCCGATAGCCTAATACCTACCTATGAACCTATGAATCACTTATAATCTACCCAATGATTTTCAGTCAAACATTACGTAGCGCATTTAAGTCCTGCCTTCTTTTAATCCTTCTTCCCCTGTATGTATTGTTCCCACTATTCCCATTTTTCATAGGCAGTTTGCTCCTACCCTTTTCTAAAATTTTCAGTTCCAATTGTTTTATCTCTGTATTCACTACTTCTAGTATAGTTGATTTAAATTTTGATTTCCATTTTCTAGTAATGGCTTTTTGGCAGCCAACATAATTAGACCACAGCAAGGCCTTACCATGTGTAGATAATTCCGATTCTGTATCTTAGCTTATAAACATCATCTCTAGTCATACCAAACTGCCCACCCAGCATCTACAACAGTGCATCCCCCAGGGAGTCATTAAACTCTGCCAACTCGCCGCACTTCTAGAAAATATGTTCCCAATTACCTCTTTCTTTCCCATCACACCTCCAACATTTGCTGTCTACCTGAGGAAAAATTCTCTGGAGTATAAAAATGTCTGTGTAAACATTTCCATGCAAAAATTCTTAAATCTTCTAGATTTTGTTGCATATTTGGGAGAAACACATATACCCTCCCATTGTTTCTTTGTGAATTGCTTATCCAATCTGTCTTCCCAATCCTGTCTAACCTCCTCTGATTTGAATACTTATCATGCAGTATTTTATATGCTGTACTAATTATTCCTTTTTAATGGCAGCTTCTGTTCTGGATTCTACTAAAAACTCTGCCAGTGTTGGTCTTTCGTTTTAGGACCAGTCTATTTCTTTCTCTTTGCCTATAATCTTAATAATCCTTGATTGTAAAAAAAAAAAAAAAAAAAAAAAGCAATCTGTAACCTGCAGTGCAAGTAAACTCTTGGCATCTTCCCATTCCATCATCTTTCCCCGTCTAGTTATTTGCTTCCCATACCTTGGTTCCTTTGCCAGTTTTCTCCAATAAATGACAGCCCCCTATTGTCTATATCCCTAATTGCAGTCATCCCTATTGGCAGAATCTTCTTTCTCCATTCCTATGTTGGCTTAGTTCTTAGCATACTTTCTGCTACTTTATGGGTTTAATATTCTGCATGATTATTGTTGTACTTAAAGGCCTGCGTCCAAAATCCTAGTTTCTCCTTGTTTTTTGAGCTTCTCTCCATTTCATCATCATACCCTTTCCACATTGAATTAAAGATTTTTGCTTGTGCTATGTATAGGACCCTTAACTGTGTAGCTCTGAAATACCCCCTTCAACTTGGGTAATCCCAGTCCACCCTGCTCAACTGAAAGATTCAGTTTATCACACTTGACTGTTGCCATCTTCTCATCCCAAATACTTCAGCTCTTAATTGCTATCCACAGATTCTCCTCTAGTTGATAAAAATATGCTTGACCTGTGTGCAAGACTAATGGGACTAAAAACATTTTAACTGCTTGTATCTTACTATTTATGTCCATATAACAGAGCTTCCATTTTCTCAGTTTTTGTGTTATCTTTTGTTTAGTCTCTTCCCACATATCCTTAGCTGCCACACCAGAATCACTTTTAATCCATACTCCTAAATACTTTTGGGTACATGATGAAATGAAGTATGGATGTTGCTGAACCAGTTTGTGTGGGTACTTAATTTACTGCTATTGCCTTTGTTTTAGCTTCATTGATTTTGTTTCCTGAAAAGATTAGAACCCGTCTCAAAACGTTCTACAAGACTGAAATATCTTTCTGGTTTTGTCAGGTATAAAATGTCTGAAAATAGAGCCAGCTTTTCTTGACTACCATACCAATTATATCCTTGAATTTCGGAGTCCCTTATTTTCTTTTCAATGCAAATAAAGGGGAGAGAGGACACCCCTGCCTGGTTCCTCTTCTTATCAGAGAGGACTGTACCCACTTTAATTTTCGCCTCTGATCCCTCGCATATCCTCCTAATCAACCTATAATTTTTCAGGAAATGCAGATGCTTCCATTGCCATGCTCATAAAGTCCCAGCTTACTCTTTCAAATGCTTTCTCTGCATCAAGACCCACCAACAACAATGATGTTTCTTACATTCTGCTTCCCTCTGGATCATCTGTGTTCTGTTAATGGTGGCAAATGTTTGCCTCCCTTCCACGAACCCACATGGATCCATATCTATTAATTTTGGTATCATGTTTGCCATCCTTTTAGCCATTATAGACTTGAGCACTTCATAGTTATAGTTTAGTATTGAAGTAGGCCTGTATGAAGATGAATCTGAGGGATCTTTGCCCTCTTTAGCTGTTACAGCAAGAACTGCTGTCTTCCAGGTTGTCGGTACTTCTAATCTTAAAATACTGTTAAACAAAACCTTCCAGATCTTAATCAGATTTTTCCATCCTAGTTTCCAAACTTCCACAGGAATACATCTATTCCTGGAGACTTTCCTGTAGATGGCTTATACAACACAATTTTTATCTCATCTCCTCCTATCATAACTGTTAGTAACTGACCCTCATCCTAACTCTAACCGTGGCTTATATTAGTTTTTGTGCTCTAGTGTTATTATCGAAAACAGTTGCTTAACAGTCTTTGTAAACTTGTGTATATTATTGAGGTAGTCCCTTATTTTCTGTTGAGCTTTCTGCAGTTTATCCTCTTCTTATTCTGTTGGACTCCCCCATTCTGCAGTACTTTAACATTTGATGTTATGTGATCCTATCTCGTCTACATTCTGTACTGATGGGCTCGGAGCCGATCCCTCGGCTCCGACTCGGCACGCTATGCTATAGAGCGAGGCCTCTTATTGGCTGAGCTATTTCTTATCCCAGGATGCACAACCACTAATCCCCCAGATCTCGTTTGCCGCTTACAAGCTAAGACGCGGTCTCAACTTGGCTGGGCTAAGTACTATTTATTTAGACTTTTCCTGTCAGGAATTTCCTAGTTTTCAACCCAAAAGCTGTTTTAACAGCTATTATTGTGATACGTGTGTGTTTTTTGCTGATTCTGTGAGAAAGTTGTTAATTTAGTTGAGGGAAGGTTTCCGTTTTAGTTAGAGGGGCCTTCCCCTTTTGCTATTCTAGCGCTATTTGTAGCTTTTGTTAGTGGGTCAAGTACCCGTTTTAGTTAGGGGTCTTGACCCTCTCCATCTGTGTTTTTTCTTGTACACTTGTTGGTAAAAAAAAAAAAAAAAAAGAGTCTTTATATTTTGTGAACCTTTAAACTCTTATTTTTTGTGTGCGTTGATATAACTGTTGTTCTATAAGCCATGTCTAAAGAACATAAACCCTCCGGGTTTAAAAAATGCACGAGGTGTGGTTTCAAGATGTCCATAACGGACGACCACTCCTCGTGCGTTTACTGTTTAGGCGCCAAGCACCTACAAGAATCATGTAGCGTGTGTCACGCCTTCTCATCAAGAGTCCTCCAGGAGAGGAAAAACAAATTAATCCTTAAGGGATTAATCAAGCCATCCTTCGAGGAGGCTTTATCTTCGTCTCCCTCTCCTTCAAAAAAGAAGAAAGCGTCGGCTCCGACAAGTCTGTCGGAACCGACTGCCAAGAAACCTAGGCAGACTTCTCCATCGGCTCCACGGACTTTGGAGCCGAGGGCGGAACGGTCTGCCTCGATGCCTCCAGCCTCGACCCCTCTGGTTTCGGAGCCGAGGACTGGGGCATTGAGAGGCGGGTCACCTTCATCGGCTCCACTGATATTGGAGCCGATAAGGGTTACCGGCTCAGACTCTTCCCCCTCGGAGCCGAAGTCCTTATCGGCACCGAGGGAAATTGCCTTGAGATCTCCCTCGGAGCCGATAGTGGTAGAATCCATTCGGAGCCGGTCCCCAAGTCCTTTGGAGCTGATGGAGAAATCGGTTCGGACCCGATCGGTATCCTCCAGATCATCCAAGATGTCTGATTCGGACATCGACAGGGTGCTCCTAAGACTCTTCCAGTCTCCGGTGTTCCAAAAGCTAGTTTCGGCTCCAGCCCATTCGGCTTCGGAGCTGATGGTCCACTTCCCTACTATGGTTCCTCCTCCAACAGCCTCGGCACTGTTGGAGCCGGTGCTGGTGGAACCGGTGGAGGTTTTAGGGTCGGGCCCGACCCTTACTCCGGCTCTTGGGTCGGAGTTCAGTACACGGACTTCTTCCGTCGGCCCTGGGGGGGGGGATGCTTCGGGATTGATGTTTTCGGTCCCAAGTCTCCCTCTTGGTGCATCGGCGGCGGGAGTGCCGTCCACTGTCGTGGCCACGGAGGTAGGACCCTCCCAGGATTCTGGTGGTCCCGCCTTTACGGCTATGAGGAGTGCGTTAGCCAAATCTTCCTTGGCTACCTCCACGGTCTCCCCAGCTCCTTCCCTGCATACCGAGACTGGGTCTTTGGCAGTCCCCCTGTCCTTAGACAGCGGAGCCCCAGGGCCTGAGGTTACCCCCACTGGGGTTTCTCCCCCTCCTGGAGGTCCTTCTGAAGCCTCTTCGGAAGAACCCCCCAGGAAGAGATCGTGCAAGAGGAAGCACGTTGACTCCCCTGATGAGTCTCTTACATCAGACACTGATCTTGATGATGCAGAGGGGTCCCCTAAGTCGTCCTCGGATGATGTCTCCTTTGCAGACATCCTGGAAGCCCTAAAACAACGAGGCGGCTGGCAGTCCAAACCTCCTTCTGCTGATGAGTCGGTGTTCCTGAAGGCCTTCAGGGCTCAGCCCTCCGCCTCCTGGGTGTCTCCGCCCTTCGATGAGCTCTTGGATTTGATCTGTCGAAGGGCGTGGGAACACCAGACTCTGTGGAACCAGTGGCTGCTCGTCCGAATAAGTTCCTCTCGGCACCCCCTGAAAAAGAGTTTCTAACTAAAGGTGTGGCTGTAGATGCTTTGGTGGTGGCATCTGCTACCCAGCAAGATGTAGCAGAGGCTTCGACGTCTGTCCATCCTCCTAATAAGGAGTCTAGGAGCATGGATCGGTACGGAAAGCGCACCCTGAGTTCAGCGGCCTTTACATTAAGGTCCTTGAACTACCTTACGCACTTTACTAGATTTCAGAGGGATCTGATTAAAGAACTATCCGATACCCTCTTGGGTAACCTGCCTGAGGAGCTGGCCCAGACGGTTGGCTCTCAGCTGGCTACATTGTCGTCCATTTCAAACTCGTCCATGAGGCTCATTTCTTATGCGGCCGAAGGGGCGAGTAGAGCGGCGGGTACAGGCATTGCTCTACGGAGACAAGCCTGGCTCCGCCTGTGTCATTTTGCGGAGGCCTTTAAGTCTTCCTTTGCCGACGCCCCCTTTGATGGGTCCTCCCTGTTTGGACCCAAGGTAAAGGACACACTGACCCGCTGTGAACAGGAGGGTAAGACTCTGACTGCCGTAGGGGCACGATTTTCCACTCCCTTTCGGCCTTATCCCAAGGCTAAAAGAGGAGGGAAAATGTGGTTCCGTAGATCTCAGAAGCCTTACCCCTCTCAGCAGGAGGATTTCCCTTCCAGAGGCAGGGGAGGGGGAAATTCTTCTGGAAGGCGCCGTCCCAGAGGCGGCAGAGGCCCTCGCAACACTGGAGACCGCGAGTCCTTTCGTGGCTCTTCAGCCTTTCACAGTCCCTGAGGGATTGCCGGAGCCAGTCGGGGGTCATTTCTCGAAGCACCTAAAAGCCTGGGAAGGTATCACTCAGGACCGATGGGTGCTTCGAATTATCGCCGGAGGTTACACCATCCCATTCTCTCATCCCCCACCTCAGTCCAAAAACATCCCGGACTCGCCACCCAGTCAACGGGATACTGCAGCCTCAGAAGTTTCAAAGCTGCTGCAAAAAGGAGTCATCCAACCGGTCCCCGCAGACCAGATCAGATTAGGGACTTACTCAAGATTCTTTTTGGTGCCAAAAAAAGACTGGGGACTTGAGGCCCATTTTGGACCTCAGCATCCTAAACCGTTCAGTTAGAAAGTCCAAGTTCCGAATGGTCACCCTACAAACCATTCTCCCATTGCTGGAGAAAGGTGTTTGGATGTGCTCCATAGATCTCAAGGACGCTTATTACCATATCATGGTACATCAAGCGTCCAGGAGACATCTGCGCTTCAGCCTAGGAGGCAGTCATTTTCAGTTCCGCGCGCTGCCCTTTGGTCTCACCGCAGCCCCCAGGGTGTTCACCAAGTGTTTGGCAGTCGTGACTGCTCACCTGAGAAGTCTAGGATTCCAGGTGTTTCCGTATCTAGACGACTGGCTCCTAACTGCCACCTCCAAGCATCTACTACTGCGGAGCCTTCAAGCCACTATATCACTGGGCAGTTCCCTTGGAATCACCTTCAATTGGCCAAAGTCTGTGTTGCTGCCATCTCAACGAATAAGATTCATAGGGGTAGAGATAGACTCAAACCGAATGCGGGTCTATCTACCTACAGACAGAATACAAACCATACAGACTCAAGTTCGAGCCTCACTTCCCAGGTCCAAAGCTCCAGCCAGGATGGTCCTGCAGCTATTGGGATCCATGTCCGCCACGGTTCTTCTAGTCCCCTTGGCAAGGTTGCACATGAGAATCCTCCAGTGGCTTCTTTCAGCTCAGTGGTCCTTTCAGGAACTCCCTCTCAGTCACCTCATATGGATCACGGAATCTTGCAAACGGGACCTTCGCTGGTGGCTAGTGCCCTCCAATTTGGATCAGGGACGACCTTTTGTTCCACCTCCTCCTGCGGCCACTTTGACCACGGACGCCTCCCAGATGGGGTGGGGGGGGCATTCCCTGGGCAGGTCAGTCCAAGGCAAATGGCACCCGGAAGAGACCCTACTTCATATCAACATCCTAGAAATGAGGGCAGTACTTCTGTCCCTTCAAGCCCTTCACGATTATCTCCCTCAGGGCGTAATTGCCGTTCACTCAGACAACATGTCAGTTGTCTGGTACCTGAACAAACAGGGAGGGACCAGATCCTATCCTCTTTGCAGAGAAGCCATGAGAGTTTGGGAATGGGCAGTCTCGACCAAACGCTTTCTAGTGGCTACTCACATACCGGGCAAGTCCAATGTGATAGCCGACAGACTGAGCAGAACCATCCTCTCTCCTCACGAATGGTCTCCGAACATGACAGTTGCAAGTCAGATTTTCAGCAAATGGGGAGTTCCGTGTTGCGACCTCTTCGCGACTCCTCTGAATGCGAAGTGCAAAGAATTCTTCTCTCTAACCCCGGCTCCGGGGAAGAGCCCCATGGACGCACTAGTCTGTCCTTGGCCCACCGGCTTGCTTTATGCCTTCCCTCCAGTTCCTCTCCTTCCCAGGGTGATTCAAAAGGCATCTCTCTTGGGGAGCAAAATGATCTTAATTGCTCCTTACTGGCCTCGTCAAGTATGGTTTCCCTACCTTCGGAAATATGCTCTGGAAGGTCCATGGTTCCTGGATCAGATCCCAGATCTTTTGGTTCATCAGTCGGGACTATTCCACCAGTCCCTGCACACCTTAAAATTGACTGCTTGGCTCCTCCTCTTCCGACTATAGTCAGGAGTCATACATTGGATCCAGAGGTTGTACACATATTATCTTCGGCCCATAAGTCTGCTACAAAGAAACTGTATTCTAGCAAATGGAAAAGATTTGCTATTTGGGCTCAACTCCGGGGCCTGGACCCCATCTCTATTCCCGTGGCAGAAGTACTAAAATTTTTGACTTCTCTTTTCAATCAAGGCGCTTCAGTCTCTACCATCAAGGTCCAATTGGCAGCGATTTCCAATTTTCACGAATCCATAAACCCACCTTTAATGAGCAACAGATTGTGTAAGACCTTCTTGAAAGGTGCTGCTCTGTTAAGACCTCTGATTTCTCATCCTGCACCTCCATGGGATCTCGATGTGGTGCTACGCGCCTTGACTTCCTTCCCCTTTGAACCGGCGGCTACATGTGATCTAAAGTTTCTATCATGGAAGACAGCTTTTCTGGTGGCAATTACTTCTGCCAGAAGAGTTTCAGAGCTTCAAGCTTTGTCAGTAAAATCCCTGTACTTGGTTTTCCACAAAGACAGAGTATCTTTCAGGCCAAATCCTTCCTTTGTCCCTAAAGTTTGTTCCAGTTTCTGCTTACAACAATCGTTAGAACTTCCAGTCTTTTTTCCAAAATATTCTAACAAAGCGGAATTCATATTCCACACACTAGATGTCCACAGGCAGTTGCGTTTTTATTTAGACAGGACCAAACAAACAAGGAAAACAGATCAGTTGTTTGTATCCTTTGCAGACAATAAATTGGGCAAAGCTGTCACAAAGGTCACTATTGCCAAATGGATCAGGGACTGTATTACTCAAGCTTATTCTTATTCTAAGAAAGAGCTTACCACTTCTGTCAAAGCTCATTCTACAAGGGCTATGGCTACTTCAATAGCATTTCATTCTAAGCTTGCCATTAGTGACATTTGTACTGCGGCTACATGGTCTTCCCCGCACACTTTCATTTCCCACTACAAATTGGATATGGCATCTAGAGGACGAGCTTCATTTGGTTCCACAGTGCTCAGGAGTGTTTTCCAATGAGCCACCCGGGATTTAGGTGCTAGGGACGCTGTCCCATCAGTACAGAATGTAGGCGAGATAGGATCACATAACATCTTTTAGTTATGTACTCACCATAACTTTAGATGTTTGGGATCCATCTCGCCTACATTCCTAATAACCCACCCTCCTTCCCCCTTCCTTGGAGATCTGAGGATATCAGAAGGTCCGAATCCTGTTGTTTCATCTTGAAACATCTAACAATGTTATATAAACAATTTGTGCATGTGTGCATGAATGTGGACAAACAAGATCTGGGGGATTAGTGGTGGTGCATCCTGGGATAAGAAATAGCTCAGCCAGTAAGAGGCCTCGCTCTATAGCATAGCGTGCCGAGTCGGAGCCGAGGGATCGGCTCCGAGCCCATCAGTACAGAATGTAGGCGAGATGGATCCCAAACATCTAAAGTTATGGTGAGTACATAACTAAAAGTCAGTCACTCTATATAATTCTTGTTACTTATTAACCATAGCTCCTTTTCCTTTATTTTTAAACTCCACCTTAATTTTATTCCACTCCCTAGCTATATTTTCAGAAGTAATTTTTATCCTCTCAAACAGCTCCTGAATAATCTCCATTACCCATTCCTTAAATTCCTCTAGTTTCAACAGATAGGTGGAAAAGCGCAAGTGTCTTATTTTTATTTCGTTACACTGTGTTTTTATTTTAATTATTATTGGTGTATGGTCTGAAGTGGTTATTGGGTACGTATCAAGAGCTTCAGTTAAATGCACATGTTCCTGTGAAATGTAAATTCTGTCTAGCCTAGCCCAGTTTTTATATCTTGGGGAATAATATGTAAATTCACTCTGAATTCCTGTTACTGAATTCTAATCTTCCATGCTAAACATTTTCATAAATTTCTTCAAAAGTTTGCCCATCTTTGTTATACTTTCCCTTTTGGACCCCCAGACACATCTTCACTGCTGCAAATCAAATTCCAGTCCCCACTACAAGTAATATTCTTTGCCAAAAACTGATTATTTCTTCCCAAATTTTCTTAAACTGCATTTTAGCAGTTTTGTGGAACAATACATGCCATTGTTATCCTCCTCCCTTGCCAGTAGCCCCTTAGCGCTACAAATCTGCAATTATTATCTTTTTTTTATCCTCTTCTGTACTATTGGAGCTACTCTTGCAGCTAATATCAGTACTTTTTTTTTGTTTGTCCCAGGCATTCTGCTGAATAACTATCCTGAAAACCTTTTTTTTTTTTATCAAATTCACATGTTCAATTCTTTCCAAGTGTCTGCTGTAGCCTAGCTATTTGCACTCTACATTTTTAATATAGATCACTATTCTTTTTTTTTTATTATTTATTTGTGAGACCATTGACATTTAAAGGCATTAGAGAAAGCATCATTGTATTAAAATGTTGTTATTCCCACCTTTTATGTACAACACCTTTTTTGTTAAAGTCTAGTTCCAGCTTTTGTGTTACATACATACACTGTTTGGCAGGTTGAACTTTTATATAGTTGTTTCTTGTCATATTCATTTGAGCCTATTTCACTTCTTACAAAACTTGTTTTATTGAAAGTCCTCAAACAAAACAAGAAAAAACTCCCAATATCCCCTAAAACCTGTTAAATTAAGACTAACACACAAAGCTATGTACATCTTCAAACATTGAAGTTTTACCCTCCTAATAGGAGCAAATGTCCCAAACTGATGGCCACTATCAGAGAGTTTTGAGTTGATCTAAAAGAAAGGTTATGCATGCCAAGAAGCATGGTGCAGCCTATACTTCTACAAGTGCTAACTGGTTTTGTCTTATTTTTATAGCATTCCCAGCTGGGAAAGCCCCTGAATGCTTTCAGAGAACATTAATTCCTAGCCAGTTTCTCTTTTCTTTTTTTGTTTCTCCAGGTAATCACTATCCACCAGACTGTAACCAATTTCTCATTATCAGATTATCTCCATGAAAACATGAGAACCAGACAGTCAATTTCTCTTTATCAGATTGTTTTCATGGAGACATGAGAGAAAGATGCAGAATTTCTACTAAGCATACATTCATTTGCTAGAAAAAAAAGCTTCATGATATTCAATATTCTTTTTTATTTACTTGCCATCTCTTAAATCTAAGTCATTCTAAGGTTCTTAATCCAGCCATTCTCCCATGCAAGAATGAGAAAAAGCATGTTAATTTTCTTTTGTCATGATGTTTTAACTAGGCTTTATTTTACATTACAGTGCCTGCATTTTTTAAAACCGAACAAGAAGAAAGAGAGAAAGAAATGAAAAAAGAACACCAGTACTTATTTACAATCCCAATTACACTTGGATACCTGAGAAAACTTTCCTTTATACCATCCAGAGGAAACCATACAACACAGAAATAATGATCTTCAAAAAAATGATGTCCTTCAAGGATGCATCTGCAGTCCTAACAAATGGGTTGTCCTGTCGTCAGGCAGCCCTTCGGTCGGCCGGATTCCAAAGTCTGGGTCCGGCTTCGGCTGATGTCGCACTTCACCCGATGTCATCTCTGCTGGTCTTCGGGTATAAAGGCATCAGCCGACGCCATTTTCCCCAGTTTTTCTTGCCGCGTGGTGCCCGAAGCAGAAGCTGTTCGCAAGTGCCGGTCGGTCAGATCCAGAGATTACTACTACCGAATACTACTTCGAAGACTTCTAAAAAGCTAAGTACCCCGTTGGGGACTCTTTCTTGCCTCAGCCGATGTCAGAAAAAGTAAATAACTCTTTAACTTGTGGGAAACAAATACCTCATAAAGATTTCCACTCTTACTGCCTACCTTGTTTAGGCCCAGACCATGACGTAGCAGCCTGTTTAGCCTGTGCTTCCTTCAACCGACGAACGCTTAGGCGTCGGTCGGAGTTTGCTGAACAGTTTTTCGTCTCAGATTTCGCGTACATTATGCCGCCGGATCCTCCGACTACCCAAATTGTTAAATGCAAAGAAAAAGACTGACACTCGCGGTCTGCGGTTTCGGCCGAAACCACGGTTAAGCAAGTCATGAGTGTCTCGGTTTCGCCGAAACCGAAAACGGGTCAATCTTCAGCCGAATCCATGACTACTACTGAGGCTCCTGCTACCTTAGTTGAATCGGCCTCTGAAGTTTTGCCTACTACTGTGGTTCCTAGTGAATTATCAGACACCATCCCTTTGGATGTCTCTACCCCAGCACGTGGTGCTGCTAGGCCTCCTGCAGCCATGTCTATAAAGGCCTTTGCCAGGGCTAAAGCAGCCAAAACTGTTAAATCAGTGCCTGTTAAGGCCCCCTCACACAGGCCCACTTCTAGTTCACAAATGCTTACTATGGCGGAGGATTTAATCTCCTTAATTAGGGGATCCCAATCTCACCCAGACAGGGCCTCTCAGCCTCCAGAAAAGAGACCTAGAGCAGAGCCCCCCCAGCCAGTGTCCTCTGATGATTCTTCAGATGACTCAGACATTACAGATCAGCCAGAGGCTCCTTTTTCTACTTATGAAGATTCCGATGCTGAAGAATCCATTCCATCTGCCTCTCCACCAGAGGAATTTTCCTTTGGGGAAACCTTACATGCCATGAGAGAACAATTCCAATGGCAGGGACAAGATTTCTCAGATTCAAGAAAAAGGCTTAGGACTTTTCTACACTTACCACAACATAGGCCCTTAGCTGTACCTCCAATTCTGCCTGTTGTGGATGATGCATTTAATGATGTTTGCACTGCTCCTGATACTTTACCTCCAGCCCCTGCCAAACCAGATAGATTTTACAGGGTGCCAGACACTCATCACCACCTATACAAGGCCCCACTTGCAGATCCTGAGACTATATCCCAGGGGCCTAAGGCAGTAGCTTCGACCTCAGCAAAAAACCCTCTCCCTTCTGAAAGGGAATCCAGGTCCTTAGAGAGATGGGGAAAAAAGTTTACACCTCTGCTACTCTCTCAGCTAGAGCTTTAAACTGTCAGTTTCACATGATCCAATACCAAGAGTTTATGCTTGATCAGTTAACTAAGAAGCTGTCCGCTGATGACTCCTTAGATAAGAAATATGTTTTAGAAATGGTGAATAACATTCAGCAGGTTAGTAACCATTCTTTAAAATGTGGCTATGATGCACTGGAGGCTTCATTTAGATCAGCCATGACTGGCACAGTGATAAGAAGGCATGCATGGTTGAAAGAACAGGTCTTGCCGGATCATGTTAAAGCAAAGCTGTTAGATGCTCCTATGGATAAGGCCAGTCTATTTGGTACCCCTGCTCAGCAAGTAATGAAGAAAATGGAAGAGAAGGCAAAATCTGTACAAACAGTTAAGGATTTCTTACAGGTTCAGCCCCCAAGGTTTAGCAGGATCTGGCCTTCCAAAAATTGGTCCTTTCCAGACTCCTCAAAATCTCAAAGAGGCAGGAATAGACGCTCTAGAGGCAGAAATCAATCCAGAGGAGGTGCCTATAGAGGACGCCAGTGGCAAGGCAATAACCAGCGAGGCACAGACACAACCACTGCCACTGCAACAGGACAATCACAGTGACTTGGCTCTGACACCGCCTACCAGGGAGCAAATAGCAGCACCTTTAGGCGGAAAGTTAGCCTTATTTTCGAAAAATTGGCACTATATCACAAAAGACAAGTGGATTTTGCAAACCATAGACCAAGGCTACAGGTTCCACTTCCACACCTTACCAGTAAAAAGAGGAATGCCAAACCTACCTCCAAATCAAAAAACAGAAGCTCTAAAGCAGATAGCTCAATTAACAAAGATGAGAGCTGTGGAAAGAGTACCAATAACACAACAGGGCAAAGGATTCTACTCCAGACTCTTCCTAGTACCAAGAAAAGAGAAAAGTTGGAGACCTATTCTCGACCTGTCCGTCTTAAACACATACATCATTGTCTCAAAATGCTGACCCTACAGCAACTTCTTCCCATGCTGGGCAAGGAGTGTTGGCTGGTAACTCTAGATCTCAAGGAGGCATACCTGCACGTCCCCATACGACCAAATTGCAGAAGATACCTCAGATTTCTTGCAGGATCAGAGCATTATCAATTCTCAGCATTGCCCTTTGGCTTATCTACTGCGCCCAGAGTATTCACAAAATGCCTGGCATCAGTAATCGCTCATTGCAGGCTACAGGGAATCCAAATTTATCCATACCTGGACGACTGCCTGTTACAAGCGGACAACAAAAGCAAGCTGACAACAGATTTACAAAGAGTCCTTTGCTTACTACAAGCCCTGGGATACACAGTCAATTTAAAAAAGTCAAGACTGATACCATCCCAGACAAGAACATTCTTGGGTGCGGAATTGGACACAGTAAAACAAATGGCATTCCTAACTGCAGAAAAACAAGAACAACTCCCTCTTTACTTCTTGGCATTAACAAAGCAGAACAAACTAACAGCAAGAAAAGTACTGCAGGCCTTGGGCTTCATGACATCATGCATAATCCTGGTCCCCCATGCCAGACTGCATATGAGAAAGATACAGTGGTACCTAAAGAATTTATGGTCTCAACACAGGCACAGCTTAGAAACCGAAATCCCACTAATCCCATGCCTGAAACAAGAGTTCCTATGGTGGGCTCAAGCATGCCAGTCAAACCCAGGCTTGCCCTTCCACAACTTTCAAGCAAACCAAACCATCACAACGGATGCCTCAGACCTAGGCTGGGGGGCGCACATGTTGGACAAGTGCATACAAGGATTGTGGACTCCAGACCAGCTGCACCTGCACATAAACCAAAAAGAAATGCTGGCAGTAAAACTAGCAATCCAGAAATTCAGACCATTCCTCAAAGAAGGCCATTTAATGATAAGGACAGACAACACCACAGTCATGTGGTACATCAACAAACAGGGAGGCACTCATTCATACCCCTATGCAGAATGACTCTGGACCTTTGGAATATGGCTCTGAGCTACAACATCCAGTTACAGGCAATATTTGTGCCGGGAAAAGAAAACACCCTAGCAGACATGTTAAGCAGAACCACCTCGGATGCTCACGAATGGATGCTACACCCGGACATCTTCAAGGCCATCACAAAGAAATGGGGAATGCCACAAATAGACCTATTCGCATCCCCACTCAATCACCAGCTCAAAAAATTCTGCACAAGGACATGCCACCCACTTGCATGGAAGGTGGACTCTCTATCCTTCAGTTGGAAAGGCCTGACAGCATATGCATTTCCACCTCTTCCTTTGATGCACAAGGTACTACTGAAAATCAAAGAGGAACGTCCAAGGATAATTCTGATAGCTCCGAATTGGCCAAGACAACAGTGGTATCCTTTGCTGAGGAGCATGTCTCAGGGGAGAATGTGGTCAATACCCCTGATGCCTTTGATGTTAACCCAGAACAACTACAACATCATGCACCCAAACCTAAAAACCTTGCAACTGACTGCCTGGAACATCACATAACAGCAACTAACCCAGACTTATCCCAAAGGGTTAAAGACATTATCCTTGAAGCCCGCAAACCTTCAACAAGAAGGAACTATGCAGGAAAATGGAAAAGGTTTGTCATTTGGAGTACTGAAAGAGGAAAAGATGTGTCGAACATAGATATTGCTAACATCCTGGAGTACTTGGCAGAGCTTCTACATACGGGCTTTTCCTATTCCTCCATCAAGATACATGCATCAGCTATTTCCGCAGAATACAGCTTCGATCCACCTGTCTTTTCGCATCCTCTACTCTGGCAATTCCTCAGAGGGATCAAGAATGTAAAACCTCCTAGGAAACCACCATTACCAGCATGGGACTTGAACTTTGTGCTAGAAAACTGACACTCCCTCCATTTGAACCAGCAGCAACAGCAGATCTTCAACACCTATCATGGAAAACTGCTTTCCTACTGGCAATTACTTCAGCAAGTAGGGTTTCGGAACTACAGGCCTTAATGGCAGTACAACCCTTCCTAATCTTCCATCAAGATAGAGTGTCCATGAGAACTAATCCTACATTTATGCCTAAGGTGGTATCCAGAGTGTCTTTAAACCAGGCAATCCACCTACCTACCTTCTTTCCCAATCTACAGAACAGGGGCGAAAGGCTGCTGCATACCTTGGATGTACATAGACAGTTACGCTACTACCTGGACAGAACCAAAAGTAACAGAAAAACTGACCAGCTTTTAGTAGCCTATGCAACAGGAAGGGAAGGAAAAGCAATTTCCAAACAGACAATCTCCAAATGGATAGGAAATTGCATAAGATTCTGTTACTCCTACCATGGAAAACCAGTTCCACAGAACATAAGACCTCATTCTACAAGGGCTACAGCCACTACCACAGCTTTCTTACGAGGAGTGGCAACCAAGGACATTATTGAGGCGGCTACTTGGACCTCCGTGCATACATTTGCCAAGCATTATAATTTACCTCTATACTCTAGATCCCGAGCAGGGTTTGCCACTGCTGTATTGCAAGGGATCCTAACTACACCATAATTCTTCTTCCTCCTCCCCTAGTTTGGCTATGGTATTCTACCCATTTGTTATGACTGCAGATGCATCCTTGAAGGACATAGTACAGTTTTGTACCTACCATAAATGTAGATGTCCGAACAGGATAGCATTTGCAGTCAGGATTACCCACCCTCCTTCCCCTCTGTGGTACTCCTAGGGTATTTACCCACCTAATAGCTAGCTGGGGGGGAGTCTCTTATGGTGTATTTGTTTGTATATATGTACATACATGCTTATTTTTTGTGTTTGCCTTCTACTATTTTGGAATCATTGGCATTTATCCAAAATTTAGCTTTCCTAGAGGGCAACTGGCATCTGGGGCAAGAAACACTGAGGAAAATGGCGTCGGCTGATGCCTTTATACCCGAAGACCAGCAGAGATGACGTCGGGTGAACTGCGACATCAGCCGAAGCCGGACCCAGACTTTGGAATCCGGCCGACTGAAGGGCTGCCTGACGACAGGACAACCCATTTGTTATGACTGCAGATGCTATCCTGTTCGGACATCTACATTTATGGTAGGTACAAAACTGTACTTTTTCTTTATTTACAGTTAACACCCCCCCCCAAATATTTTTTTTTTATGAATGTTAATGGCATGAAGTAGGGCATATACTTTAGAGTCCCCCACAAGTCCCACACATTCTGAAAAAGTCCAGTATTTCCAGATTTTCTTGTTCTGTCATATTTCACAAATATAGTTATTGTATTGTAATCCTACATTGTTACTGGTTTGATTACTCTTCATCTCTCATATCCTGTCTCTGCTTCATTTCCAACATATTTTCAATTGTGCTAGTTAACACTCATGCTTCCTTCCTTCTCTCCAACATTTTACGTTGAAACATTGGAAAAGGGTTTGCAGGTGCAGTCTCTCTCTGCTGTTTATTACCAGAAGAACATGAAGAAGAATATCCTACTGTCTCGCAGCACACACTCTGTTTGACAAACTTTTGCATTTCCTCTTTACCATATACTTAATTAAAAAAAGATTTTGTCCCTCCAGGGAAGAATACCTTGAAGACAGCTGGTTTACAGCAGTATGAATCTCACAACTGCATCTCAGCATTCCCTGACTAGTGGAATGGATTTACTCCTCCTTTTCTGCCGGGTGTACAGCAAGTAATCATTCTCCACAAACCCTCTGCTGTCTTCTATTTTTATTGTGTTGTCCTTTTGCTACAGTTTTGTTAGAATCTGCTCCTTCTGCTGGTAGGATTGCATCTTTACTATTAAAGGTGTAGGTTGCTTTCGCTTAGCCAGGTTTGGAGCATACAAATGATGTTCCCTGTCCGCTAATGACTTCTACTGTGGAATTACCAATCCAGTTGCTTATTTGTGCTTTCATAAGATTAATGCAGTCTGTTCCTTCCAGTTTCTCTGGTATACCTCATGTTTTCCCTACTTACTCTGTCCTCTAATTCTGTTGTTTTTTAAACATCTTTTCCTGAGCAGTCTCATGTTTAGGCAGCATTTATTCATTTCAGCCTCTGATTATTGCAGCAGTATTCACATTAGGTCTCCTGGAAAGCCTTCAGTTTCTCCCAGGGCCTCTGTTTCATTCCAAAGCAACTTAACCTTCCACCCTTAGAACCAGTGGCTTCCGCTGAGATGAAATTCTTGACATGGAAGACTGCCTTCCTGCTACCCATTACCTCAGCCAGACGGGTGTCTGAGCTTCAGGCCCTTATATGTGTGTGGAGCCCTTCATCATCTTTCAGCCAGACAGAGTGCCACTCAGGACCAGTACTTCCTTTATGCCCAAAGTGGTGATTGAGATGACTTTAGATCAAATGATAGACTTGCCTACATTATTTTCTAACCCCCAAAACAATGGAGAAAGGATACTTCATTCTTTGGATGAGCACAGGTAACTGCATTACTACTTGGATAGAACAAAGTGTGTGAGAAAAAATCAGGTTAACTGCTTGTGGCTTTTGCAAACAACCCCTGAGGTGAAACCAGTTTCCAAGCAATCCATCTCCAAATGGGTCTCCTACTGTATCTCATTTTCCTACAGCTGTAATGGAAGAAGGCTCTTGATGCTGTAAGGCACATTTGATTAGGGCCACTGTTAACCTCTTCATAGGTGTTTACTAGGCTAACAACCACAAGGGCCTTTTTATGCCTAGCCATGCAACCCAAATCTGACAAGTTCTGATACCCTTGATGAGTGTAAGCATCGGCCTGGGAGATTAACCATTTACAGGTTACCTGTGTCCATCAGAGACGTAGGTGCCAAACCAGGGATGAATTTCCTGTTTCCTATCCAGTTGTCCAAGTTGCACTTGAATTGGGTTAGGGAGGAACTCTGCTCCACATGGATGGGGAGCCTGTTCCATAGATGGGGTAGTCTCTGAGATACAGACCTATCTTTCCAGCAGGTCCTGTTTATATCAAAGGCAAGGTTTAAGTCTTTAAAACAGGTAATTCTGGTGCTGTTTGTTTTGTGGATATGCAGGTGGTCCATCAGAGTGGGGTCTAACAATGCTCTGTATGCCAGGCATAGATCTCTCCTCAAAAGCCTTTAGAAGACAGAATACAGGGATAGGGACTTGAGGCGGTTTACATAGGACATATTACTTATGTCCTGTATTCTTTTGGTGAGGAACCTCTGTGGACGTTCCAATTGTTGAATATGCCTGGTTAGGTATATACCAAAGGGTGCATTGCACTCAATGATGGGTCTGATGAATGCCGAATACAATGGAACAATGACTTCCTTGGACTTAGATGCCATACCTTTGTTTATAAGTTGCGCAACATAGGATGATTTCCTCACCAATGTGATGATCAAAGGCTAGATTACTTTCTGTGTGTTATCCCTAAGTCCTTGACTACTGGGTCAACTCTAAGTGATGTGTTTTCAATATGATAGTTACCAACCATGGATGGATGACTTACCAAAGGATACTATTATGCATCTCTTGGCATTTAGTTTTAGTCCATGGCTGTGACACCAGTTATTTGTCTGTCAGCCCCTCCTGGTGAACATTTGTGTCAGTGTCAGATTCAATGACAGCTTCTAATTTGCAATCATCTGCAAATTTAGTCAGCCAGAGACCACTGACATTGGCCTTGACTTCTGAGAAGTAAATGCCAAAAAAGGAGCGGTCCGAGGACTTATCCTTGAGGGACTCCACTTGTGGCTGGCCTCTCGGTAGAGGTGAAATCCCCAATTCTAACTTCCTGGGTCCTGTCTGTGAGCCATTTGGGTGTCCACCGGTGAAATATGGGTTTGTACCTAACCTCTTGAGTTTGTCAACAATGCCCGAATGGGGTATTGTGCCAAATACCTTGCCAGGTCAAGGTAGTCAGTGTGAATGATTTTGCCCTCTTCCATTGCTTTGGTGACCTTCTCAAAGAAGTCCACCAGGTTGAGTAGACATGATCTGCCCTTGTTAAGCCAAACTGGGCTGAGTCCAGTGTTTGTAGGTTTACTACATCTCCTCTTTCCATGACTTTATATACAAGAGTAGTGAAACGTATGGGTCTCTAATTTCCAGGGTCTGTAGATGGCCCACCTTTGTGCAGAGGGATGACTGTTGCCTTTCTCTATTCATGAGGCATGAAGCCTGTTTGGAAGCTACAGTTAAATAGTAATTCCAGAGGCCCTGATGGGTCATGTTTCATGCTATTTAAAAGGCATTCTGGGATTTGATTTGAGCCCATTGCTGTAGTGTTCTTGATCTTGGAGAGAGCATTAAGGACCTAATCCCTAGTGATAGTAGGGGGAGTTATGTTTGATATTTCCTGAGGGAAGGCTGAGGGGGGGAAGAGAGAAGTAAGGAGGTTTGTCTTCTGGCTCAGTATAGATGGCTCCATTTACAATGAGCTCTGCACATAATTGTGTGTTGCGTTTGAGGTTGCAGACATAGCTAAAGAATGCCTTGTCGTTGTCCTTGGCCTGGGAGGCCAAACTTACCTCAAATTTGGTTTTGGTAGACTTTTTGTTCTCTGAGTTGTTTGTTTAGTTTGAGAATGCTTTTATCCTGCTGGGTGCTGCACCTCCTAATTTTTGCAATTATTTTCTTCCTCCTGTTATATAGCTGATTGATTTTGTGATTCCGCCAGGGTGGCTTGTATTTTGAGTTACTTTTGTACTTCCTGCTTGGTGCAGCTGCCATGTAGCTATTAATATGCTTGTACAGGGTTTCTCTGAACAGCTCTGCATAGGCAAAAGTATTTACAGGGTTTATGGGGGCTTGAAATTTTGTCAGGTTCTCACTTAGGTTAGCCTTAGAATAGTTCCTGAATATTCCAGGTTTAGCTGGGGGTCCAGGTTTTATTTTTACTTCAAAGGCGACCATTTTGTGGTCTGACCTTACCAGGGAAGGCATTACAGTAGGGGGTTTGCACAGTTTCCCATATTAGTGAGGACCAGATCCAGTATGGTTTCACCAGTAGTTGGTGTATTGACTATCTGGTCCAGGGAGTTTGTGTTTATAACATCCAGGAATCTCTGTGCCTGTACGTTTGATGTTGTATGTGATTCCCAGTTAATACTAGGGTAGTAACGTAGTAAAAGTCACCCATGAATATGGTATTGGGTTGGATGGTTAATGTTTCTAATAAGTTTAAATACACAGTATGGGTTTCCTGGGTTCTAGAGGGGGACCTTTAGCTTCAAGGAAGTGGTATTGGATTTTTACTTATGGTGATTTGAACATGGAGCAGTTCAAGTGCATTGTCCTGTTTGACCAGCCTTGAAGTATATTTATTTTTGATGTAAATAGAGAGACCTCCAACTTTAATCCTTCCCTGTGAAGTAAATGGCCTGTGTGTGTAAGGCAGTATAACCTTGCATTGTTTGTGTGTTCTCCATGGCTTTAGACCATGTCTCAGTGACCACACTGACATCAACATTCTCTAGGGTAAAGAGAGCTTCTAGGGAGTGGAGTTTTTTGTTTAGACTCCTAGCATTGAGCAATAATACCTTTCAGATTTTCTTGATTTTGATTTGCCAAGTTGGAAGTACTTTGTTTGGTATTGCCTAAAAAAGGCACTGTGGGGAAGACAATGTTTTAGCTAATATTTGAAAGCCTAGAGGGGAAAGGTGCAGACCATCCTTGGCAAAACAACGTGGTCTGTTGACCATCTCCTTCCATGGTGACAAATATTGCACCCCCTTAGAATGACACCAGAAACTAAGGTAATTATTAAAGTCAGTCATCTTTTGCTCATACTGTGGCGTCATTCTTGGAGAAGGTGAAATGCTGCTCAGTGCTAGGCTCATACCAGCCTGAGACATATTCCGAGAGCTCCATGATGCTTAGGGAGGTACATCTCCGGTCATTTACTCCCTCATGGACTATGACTGAGGCATATTGGTAATTGTGGTCCAATGACCTGAGTTCATGTGTAATGTGGTGGATCCTAGCCCTTGATAAGCAATTGACTAACTTTCTTCTTACTCAGCCTGGTGAGAGGGACATCATTGTGTCTCAGGATGGAGTCTCCAATGACTAGAATGTTAGATTGTGTGGAGACTTGCCTTATGGGCTTAGAGGTAGAGGCTCTGTGAGATGTAGCTTTATGTGTTGCTGTGGGGGGTGTTTTGAAAGAGCACATTTGGGGCTGCTTGAGGGTATGTGTTGTGTACTTCATCTAGGAGGTCTTTGTGGTTTAGGAAGGTTATATGGAAGTCCCTCGGCATATGCAGGTCTGCGTGTCTGCTTTGAATTGTGTATGATGGGTGCAGCCTGTGTACTATTGACAACCTTATTGACATTAGGAGTATTTGTATGAGAGCGCTTTGCCTGCATTGACATTGTGTAAATACATCTCACACATACCATATCAGTTTGTTTGAGAGTTAACTGGTTGTCAGTAAACATGAGGCAATTTCTGCATTGCCTCAGGATGCCCATATCCACCAAGCCAGTAAAGGAGACAGTAGGAAGTTCATATCCATGGCATCTGACCTTTTTTTATTGATTAGACAGTTGGAGTGAGAATATCAGTGACTGTCAGGAGTGTCCAGTGTACAACTATGTGGACAGTGCTTGTTACTGCAAACTAGTTGTCCCTTGTGCTTTTCTTAAGGGGATGGCCATTAAGGACATTTTGGAAGCAGCTACTTGGTCTTCTATGCATACCTTCACAAATCTTTACCATCTTCCTTCCTTTTCAAAATCCAGAGCAGGATTTGCCACTGCTGTTTTGCACGGTGTGCTTGTCCTTAAATTTTCCATCCACCCTTTTTTCAGTTTGGCAATCACCCCGCAAGTAAGGACTGCAACAGTGAAACATGATGAACATAGTAGAGTTGTGTACACCACTCAATATAAATGTAGATGTTCAAGTTTATTCACTGTTACAGTATTTTCCTCCGTCCTTCTCCTCTGGTCTACTGGATGGGTTAGGACATTCACTCTCTTAAGTATGGATGATTCCCTCCTCATCCTCCTCCTCAACTATTCTGGAACCCAGGGTCTCAGAATCCTGACCTCAGAAACATGCTGGACGGCTCCTACTTGGTGGGGGCAAGAAAGTACTGAGGTCATGGTGCCGGCCGACTCCCTTTATACGCAAACATGGTGACGTCGGATAGGGCATCTGCTGGCTTCTCTAGTTGTCGGGCTGGCCAAGGGCTTCCATAGCGGGAAATCCCACAAATCAGGACTGCAACAGTGAATACATTTGAACATCTACATTTATTGTAAGTGTACACAGCTGTACTGTCTTCATGATCCATGTCCTCCTACTTCAGCATTCCCTCTCTCCTTCCCCTTCCTTATTCTTGGCATGCAACTTTGCAGGAAAGTCGATCATATCTGGGACCTTTAGGCAGTGTTGTTTAGCACTTGTAAATATATAGGTATTTGTATATATCTAGCCTTGGGACAAACCCTGTCTGGAGGATAGAGGAAAGCGTGGTGTATTACAAGACAAAGGGGAGTAGCTAAAGCTTTGAAAATTCCTATGGCTGCCAAAAGAAGTACCACTTGTGGTGACCAGTCCTCCCTTTGAAGTGGACAGACATTGATCATGAAGATCTAGTATTCTTGTAAGTACATAATTCTCATTTATTTAAAGGAATGAATGCCTGATGATGATGATTAGTGGGATTTTGTGAATTTTAAATTACTACGTTGGTGCCAAAGTTAGTACTCTCATTTGTTATTTCAAAGGACTGTAGACAGTATGCAGCAGCAGGGAATATTGATGAGATTCAACTCAAGCAGTGAGCTGTTTCTGGGTTGTGAGTTACATGAAGTGAGTTGTACAGTTGGGAAGAAATTGTGAGAAGTTTGTTGCAGCAGTTGATTATTTTTTGACCCTGCCAACTAAGATTGAAATTTTCTAGCAGTAGGACATATAATTGTGTGGTTCATATTTGCACGGAATCTAATAGTAAAACAAAAAGAATGAAAATTTTATGTGGAGGTTATTAAATACAGGAGGTTGGCGTTTTCCCTAAAATATGTTATTGAGTTTGAGTTTGAAAGGCTGGCACTTCTGGCTGTTGCTACTTTGGTTTTATGAATGTATTTTTGAGATGGGATTAATAACTACCTCTTGTAATCTAACCCTGTCTGTCATGTCAGAATGCTTTATTTAAAAGTAAAGAGGGACTAGAGTATCATTGTGATTGTCATGTTTCAGAATTTTCAGTTTGAATTGTTGTAGGCATGGGTCTAGCAAGTCATATTCTTTATTAATGCTATGCACATATAGGTAACCAGTAAGCATCATGACTTTGTGTGGTTTAGGTTGGTATGTTATGTTGTATTATCTGGTGTTAACTGGGCATTGTCCCCTGTTAGTTTTCCTTGACTTATTTCCACACTTTTGTAGCTGTAGATAGCTGTAAATAAATTGAAAGGCAAGGTTGTTAATATTTTAAGGGTTATATTTACTGAAACTGTCCTAGGAAGATGCTTTTTATTTGAATCTTTTGTTTAAGAGAAGTGACTATATGTGAAAGATGTGACGATATGTACATCACGTGTGGAGTTGTTTAAATGGGTATTGGGGATGGTTTGATGTTGGAAAGTTAATTGTGGAGAGTATGGTGAGAGTCGGTAGCAGCAGTGTGATTAACAGCTGTTTGACAAGCATGCAGTTAAGTGTGATTACAAATGGCAAACTCTGAGATCGCACTGTTATGAGGGAAGGGGTAATCCCTGATATACTGGCGGTTAGCTTTTGTGGTAAAAAGCTGTTCAGTCCCAAAAATGAACTTCGATCACTAGTGACTTGATCTCTTTTCTATCTCGATTCAACCTGTGGGTTATTGAATCTGACTGTGATCCAAGACCAGCCACATTCCAAAGACTTTAGCCCGTTGAGCTCTACCTTCTTTACCCATAATCCTTTGCTCCTTAAGACTATCCCAGATCTCATTTGCCACCATTCCCGGATAACAGTGTGGTAGAGTGCTCCAGATTTCTTGAGTCCTTTTTGAGTATCTAATCTACTGTGTGTGTTCTTCTTTCAGCTTTTCCCGGTTAGGGGTCGCCACAGCAGAACTCCGATCCGTCAATGATTGGCAGTAGATTTTTTATGGGTGCCAAGGTGCCAGCTCGACGCCCAACCTTCAACGAAGGCACGCCCATTCTACTCATGTCTTTTGAATGCCACTCGGCCGTGGGGAGGACATGCAGACTCCACACAGAAGGCGCTTTAGCCGAGAATTGGACGGGAGAACCTCTTGCTGTGAGGCGACAACACTACCGCTGCACCACCGCAGTTTAATCCACTGTGTGTGTGTTAGTGTTTATTGGTTAGTGTGTAGCTGTCATAGTGTGGTGTGTAGGTTTTTTAGATAGTGGGTTAGGGTGCTTAGGTTGGTAGGTAGGATTTCTGGGGAAGGTGTCCCACTCTTTATTATTGTGGGCTCTTAGTCTGTGTGTGTTTGTGTGTGTTTGATAGCTGTTTATGGTTATCTTTGCTAGTAGCTGTAGGCTAATCTTTAGAATAAGGTAGGAGCCAACTACATAGGAGAAAATGGGAATTATGGGAACAATACATACAGGGGAGGAATGAGGTTTAAAATGAGTCAGGATTTAAATGAGCTATGTAATGTTTGACTGAAAATGATTGGTTAGATTAAAAGAGATGTATAATGTTTGCAACAGGGTGTGTTATGGTTTGTGATGTAAAATGCTTGCTACTAGGATTGTGTTTGTGTGGTTTATTTTCATTTATATAAATGTATGTTTGCTTATGTCGTAAGTGATGTTTAATAAAGATGTTTCTTGTTTTAAAAAAAGGGGCAGGAATTGAATAATTTATGTAATGCTGTTTAGGTTATATGATGTATAGCAATATATGTGAAGTATGATGTTAATGTTCATTAGTACAATTTGATTACTTTTGTATACATGTAAATTTGCCTATGTCACAAGTGATAATTCAATAAAGGTGTTTGGGGGTGGTACAATTTAACCAATGGGAGGGGGATAAAGGGTAGCTCAACTCTCTGCACCATCTTTGGTCTTTGGAACCTCTTCAAATGGTTACAGACTCCACCGTGGACATAGTACATAAACAAGGAAGGGAGAACCAGGTTGGACCTCCTCTGCAGACTAGCCATGTTAGCTTGGAATATAGCTTCACAGCAGGATCTCATTCTACAGGCACCCTACATTCTGTTAGAGGAAAACTGTATAGCAGACAAGCTGAGCATGGGCCAGGGCAGACCCTCATGAATTGAAACTAGAGCAGGGGTCTTTCAAGATTTGATTCACCTTTGGGGAGTTTCTCAAATAGACTTGCTTGCTTCCACTCTGAACTGTCATCTATAGAGTAAGATTATGTTCTGGAACTCCATGCAAGAAGTCTTGGTAGACATATGTCTCTTATTTTTATTTGACAGGAATGTTCCAGTTATCTTTTTCACCCCTTCCACTAATATCTAGGGTACTTTTGAAGATTGAGAAGGAGTCCTCTAAAGTCATAGTCTGGATCTGCTCAAGAACAGGGGTGTTTAGAACATCCTGACATAATCCACTTCATTTGACTGCCCAGATGATAGGTTCTTAATTCCTTTTAGGCACCTGTTTACTGAAGATGTGCAGGTACTAATGGAAGCAAAAAGCCTGCTACTAGAAGGCCATATATTAGTAAATGGGAAAGGTCTTCTGGTTGGGGCAACAACTTAACCAGCTCCCATTCAAGGCTGCTAGTTCTCTAGTTCTGCAATATTTGTGTTACTGTCCAATGGCCTTTCTTATTCCACTGTTAAGATTCATTTATCGGCGATTTCAGCATGTCTGCCCATGGATCTTCTTTCAATGCAGTCTCTTATCAAAATGTCTTTGAAAGGTGTTTTGCATAAGAGGTCTCCTAAAACAACTGGTAGCCCCTCTTTGAGATAATAATTTTGTGTTAGAAAAGCTAACACTCGCTCTGTTTGAACTAGCTAATCTGGTCGACTTGAGGTTCTTAACATGTAAAACAGTTTTAATGATTGCACTGACCTCTGCAAAAAGGGTGTCTGAGTTGCAAGCTTACATGATGAGCCAACCCTGTCTCATTTTCCATAGAGACAGGATTTCTTTGAGAATTAATCATTATATGCCTAAAGTTGTATCTGAGTGTACTTTAAGCCAGACTGTCCATCTACCCATTTTCTTTCCTGAAGCTGAAAAGAGAGAGAGAGAGAAAAGGATACTCTGTACCTCAGATGTCCACTGACAACTCAGATTCTATCTTGACAAAATTAAATATTTCAGATCTTTGGATCAATTGTCTGACAGTTTGGATGTGTGAAAGCTTTGGATGCTGGCTGGCTGTTATTTCCTTGGTGGGATGTAACCCATGTAGGTAAAGCTACTGCATCAGTTAACATTAAAGAAGCATGTACTGTTGTGGTAAGTTATACTTACACAACTGTACTTCACAGCCTGTGTCCCCCTTGCACCAATTGCAGTTTGTACATTTCTTAGTTTTGTTCCTCTCTCAGATGTGAAAAGTAGCATCCATGCTTTCAGATAACATTAACTTTTAGCCCTAAGAAAAGGTGCACTGGCTACCCTTAAAGGAAAACTCCACCTTCTCCTACAGTGCAACTCAACTCTTAGGATGCTTTTCTCCCAAAGTATGATTCCAGTACTTTATAGGTACCTGAAACCTTCTTGTACTTTATAAAACTTTCATTTCCTCACTTTGGTGCACTGGAAAAGATTTCACTGGCAATGTCACTCTTATCAGCTTTGTTGTCAAAAGAACAAGAAGAGAGTCCCCTTCTACTTGCTTTAGCTTTCCTCCCTGTTAGATCAACTTTATTTCCTCCGTAGTCTGTTCTACATCAAAAAGGTCTTTGATCCTGTAGGGGAAGGTATTCTGAAGACTGTTGAATATGGCAGCTTAAATCTCACACTCGCCTCTTGACACTTCTAGATTACTGGGGTAAATTAGCTTCTCTTCAGTCTGGTGTACAGTGAGTAATAGTTGTCCACAAGCGCACTGTGTCCAATTTTTAATAATTGTCTTTTCTGCCATAATTTCGCCAGGATGAAGTCTTTTTGCTGGTATGATTGCATCTTTACTAATGTAGGTCTTGGCTGCTTTTCATGGACAGGTTTGGTACATACACATGATGTGCCCTTTCAGTTAACAAATCCTACTGTGCATCACCAGTCAAGTTGCTTAAAAATAGTCTTTTCTTTCCATTTTTTTTCTGGTACAGCTGAAAATCTCAGGCTTTCTGTGAGTGCTCTGTGATCTAAATGTTACTATTTTTGAAACAGCTCATCTGAAGTTGTTAATCTTCTTCCTATTCATCACTGATGGGTTCGGTTCCAAGCCCTCGGAACCGAGTCTGCCTAATACCAAGCTGGCGTACAACAAAAACTCTCTAGCTAAGCTGCTACCCACAATGCCCTTCTCCCAGTTAACTCTGATCTCGTTTGCCGCGCAGCCATATAGCAGTGTTTCACTGAGCTCTCCAGCTAAGTGTTGTATTTTTCAAAATGTTCAGTATTTTATAAGTTTTCTCTCTTAAAAACTCCTATTTATCTTAATCAGCTCTACCCACTGGTGTCTTCCCTTTACCATTGTTGGTAATGCCCTTCTTTACCCTTGTGGTATTCTCAATGCCATTGCTGGTATTTTCTTCTTTTCCTTCTCTATCCCCTTTTGGATTGTTGAAATTGTTTTTTCTGAGTATGTCTGAAAAGAAAGGGACTTTGGGGTTTATGCAGTGCACTTCTTGCAGTAGTAAACTCCCCAATAGCGACCTGCATGAGGAATGTGTATATTGTCTGGGGGTTTCACACTTATCTGTGAAACCTCCCTGTCAGATCTGTGTTAGTTTCAGTCAGTGGACGCTGAATGAAAGAAAAAATAAACTTATTTTGAAAGGCCTGCTTCCTTCTTTTTCTGAGTCTCTTTCTGCATCGGAGGTCTCAACCCCTCCATTTAAGGACAAAAAACATCCTCATTCTGACCCTTCTTCACCGGCCGGTGATAAGAGCAAGCCTCATAAGCACAAGGCCCAAAAGTCTTCCACGGAGCTCAAGATCGCCTCCTCAGTACGACCACCTCTGCTCCAAGTTCTGCTCCAGTGGTCTCTGCAGACAGTGCGATGACTTCCACATCGGCACCACCCTTGACACAGACTGTGATTTCGGCTCCAGCCTTATTGCCTGCCATTACCTCGGCACCGACGTTTCCCATCACTGTTCCGAGACCGGTACCGGAGACTTCTTCGGAGCCGATAAAGACTTCCACTCCAGCTATTCCTTCGGCTCCAAGCTTTTTCTCGACACCGATAGCCCTCCTTTTGCCTGTTCCAAAACTGGAATCCTCTGTGCCGACTTTTACTGCACCACGGACCCAGTACTCCCAGTCTTTGGATCCGTTTTCAGGACAAGCCTTTAGCCCCTTTTTGGACCGACCTGACTCCCCCTCAGGAGTGTCGGTAAGGTCCACCAGGAGTTCTATCTGAATTGGATGTGGTACGCTTGTTCGGTCAGCTGCTAACAGCTAGAGGGATTACATCCCATTCCGGGTTTTGGGTCCATTGCCCCCGCGACTCCCATATATTCTCCTCCCTTGGACCCTTCAGTTCCAAAGCCCATAGCTCCGATGTCTGCAGGAGGACTGATCTCTTCTGTGTCGACAGTGACCTTCTCTGAAGCCCCTTTGTGTTTTGGTTCCTTTGGAACCGCCCCTTCCTCAATCTCATGCTTGGGGGTGGAACCCCCAGCTCCAGCTATGGTTTCATTGGTTCTGTCTTCAGACCCGGGGGTGACTCCTGCCCCCGTTTTGCTTGAGGCTTTGTCCCCGGGAGCGGGCCATGACCCCGGTTCTGAGATAGTCTTCCTCAGTTCCGGGCTCCCATTCCTCTTCGGGTGGGCCTGCCTTCCGGGTGATGAAGAGGATGCTTGCTTTGGGAAGTGTTCCTCCTACGTCGGACATTCCCCTCGCTCCTTCTGAGCTGCACCTATCACAGGCCACCCCCCCCAAGACACAGAGCGCAAACCTCAGGAAACCCCTGTACAGGGTAACCTCCTTTCTGAGTCTTCTTCAGATACTCTCACTGAAGAATCACCTCTGAAACAGGTGTGTAAGAGGAAACACATAGACTCCCCAGAGGAGTCCCTCACTGAGGATATGGACTACTATGATGGGGAAGGGCCCCCATGGTCACCGCCTGACGATGTCTCTTTTGGAGACATCCTGGAAATTTTTGAGACAGAGGGGTGACTGGAAGCCCTCCAATTATTCCTTGGAGGAATCCGTATTCCTGCAGGCCTTCCGCTTTCGGCCCTCTACTTCCTGGGTGATCCATCCCCCCCACCAATGAGTTAGTCAAGCTCATTGTGCAGAGGGTGTGGAAGAAGCCTGATACCATTGAGGCCATTCCCCGGAGACCTGACAGGATAGGGCACATGATAAAGTTGCTTCCCAGCTTGCTACCCTAGAGTCCATCTCCAACTCGTCCATGAGGTTGCTGTCCCACGCAACTGAAGCGGCGGCTAGAGCTGCGGGTTTAGGTGTAGTTATGAGACGCCATGCCTGGATGAGCATTTGTGACCTCGTGGACTCCTTCAAGTCTTCCCTCTTGAATGCCTGTATCGAACCGTCTGTTCGGTTCTAAAGTGAAGGACACATTAGCCAGGTGTGAGCAGGACGGAAAAACCTTGTCTGCCATTGGCCTACGTTTTTCCAAACCTCAGCGTTCTTTCTCCAGGAACCAGAGGAGTGGAAGGATGTTTGTCTTTTCGGCTTTTTTCTGGTAAGGGGTCGCCACAGCGGAACTCCGGTCCGCTAATGATTGGCAGTAGATTTCTATGAAATGCCGAGTTGCCAGCTTGACGCCCAACCTTCAAAGAAGGCATGCCCATTTACGCACGCATGTCTTTTGAACACTACCCAACTGCGGGGAGGGCATGCAGACTCCACACACAAGGCACTCCCAAGCCAAGCCGAGAATCGAACGGGAGACCCTCTTGCTGTGAGGTAACAGTGCTACCGCCATACCACCGCGGCAAAGTGGATGGATATGGCACAAAACATCTCAAGGTCCTTTACATAGTGCACATGGTGAGGATTCCCCCAGAGGCAGAGGGGGTTCCAGTAATGGACGACGCCCCTTTCGGGGCAGAGGGGGTCCCTGAAATCAGGACACCAGGGATTCTTTCTCCGGACGACCTTATCAGCGCTCCTGAAGCGCTGCCCGATTGCTTTCCTCTGGAAGCAGTCGGGGCTCATTTTTCATTGCACCAAGCTGCCTGGCACTCTCTTACAAATGATCAGTGGGTGCAGAGAATAATTTCCAGAGGTTATTACATCCCTCTAATCTTTTATCCATGACCTCCAAAATGCCTTTCTGATGTTCCACCCAGTCAAAGGGAAGAGGCAGCTTCAGAAATAAGAAAGCTTTGTCTAAAACGAGTCATCCAACAAGTCCCCCCAGACTAGTGTGGATCCGGTTTTTACTCAAGATTCTTTTTGGTGCCAAAAAAGACCAGGGACTGGAGACTCATTTTGGATCTCAGCCAACTAAACAGATCAGTAGTTCAGACCAAATTCTGCATGGTCACAATACAATCCATTCTCCCATTTCTTTGGGAGGGTGTGTGGATGTGCTCGATAGATCTCCGGGATGCGTATTACCACATCAAAATGGGCAAGCGCTCTAGAAGTCTCTCTCACTTCTGGCTGGGAGCCAATCATTACCAATTCAGAGCCCTGCTGTTCGGTTTCTCGACTGCCCCCAGAGTGTTCATGAAATGCCTAGCAGTGGTGACTGCTCATCTGAGACTTCAGGGATTCCAGGTGTTTCCATATCTAGACTATTGGCTCCTCTCCGCCCCCACCAAGCGCCTATTGGTCAGGGCCCTCCGCTACACTCTAGCAATGGCGGAGTTCCTAGGCATCACAATACACTGGGAAAAATCCAACCTTCATCCCACCCAACAATTGGAATTTATAGGAGCAGTATTCAGTACTCAAACAAGCCAAGTCTGTCTTCCTCCTCACAGACTTCAGAGATTAAGATTACAAGTACAAGTGATACTCTGTCGAAGGAAGGTGTCTGCAAGGGAAGTTCTACAGGCTCTGTGGTCTATGGTGGCAGCCATCCCAATTGTCTCCCTATCAAGATTGCATATGAGACTACTACAATGGCTCCTTTTGTCCCAGTGGATGTCCAATCTCCATCCTCTGAGCTCACAGGTCCTAATCATCGATTCCTGCAAGCAAGATCTCCTCTGGTGGATGAGAACGGACGAAATCTTTGGTGCGGCCCCTTCCAGACTCCCCAACCCAACGCCATGGTGACCACAGACACTTCCCTGATAGGGTGGGGGGGGGGCACTTCCAGGGAAAGACAGTCCAAGGCACGTGGTCCAGCTTAGAGGTCAACTTGCGTATCAATGTCCTGGAGTTAAGAGCGGTGCTGTTGGCGTTGCACGTACTTCATCCGCTCCTTCTGTCAGGAACGATTGCAATCCAGTCAGACAATATGTCCGTCATCTGGTACATAAACAGGGAGGGAGTAAGTCCTACCACCTATGTCGCGAGGCCATGAGAATTTGGCATTGGGCGATAGCTTCCAACCGCTTTTTAATTGCAACACATATCCTGGAGAGTTCCAGTGTGATTGCGGACAGGCTGAGCAGATGCATCCTCCGTCCACGAGTGGTCTCTCAACCCGAACTTGACGGCAGAAGTCTTCAACCATTGGGGCCAGCCTTGCTGCGGTCTTTTCGCTTCCCCTTCAAACAAAAAATGCAGCAGCTACTTTGCCCCTCTTTCACCCAGACGGGGAGTCTCTGAGAGACACTTTGACTCGCAATTGGCCCGCGGGTCTCCTCTATGCTTATCCTCCGATACCTTTAATATCCCTGTTTCTAAGGAAAGCAATCCGGTTGAGATGCAAAGTAATCCTCATTGCACCCTTTTTGGCCTTGACAGGTGTGGTTTCCCTTTCTCTGTCCTCACCTATTACAACCTCGTTGGATCCTGGACACTCCTCAGGACCTAATATCTCACCCACAAGGGCCGACTCCCCCAATTCTATCCACTCTAAAGCTGACAGCTTGGTTTCTCTACTTCCATTAGTTGCCGGGCATCTGATTCTGCTATTAGAGTCCATTTAGCAACTATTTCCAATTTCCATAACGGTTCTGATGGCGTTCCTCTTATCTCCACCCGCCTTTGCAAGACCTTTCTCAAGGGAGTTTTCCATAGCAGACCCTCCTATCAGGCAACCTGTGGAGACATGGAATCTCTCTGTGGTTCTGCAGTCTCTCTCTCTACCACCCTTTGAGCCTGCTGTGACATGTGATCTTAAGTTCCCGTCATGGAAATCGTTGTTTCTGGTAGTGGTCACATCAACCAGACAGATATCGGAGTTGCAAGCCGTATGCATCAAGAGCCTGTGTCTAATCTTCCATAAGGACAGAGTATCTCTTCATACTAACCCATCCTTTCTTCCCAAAGTGGTGTCCGACTTCTCTGTTAACCAGTCCATTGAGCTCTTTGTGTTTTTTTCCAAATTAATCCAACAAGGGAGAATACTGTCTACATTTATTGGACGTACATAGAAAACTATGCGTCTACCTGGACAGGACTAAGTCCTTCCGCAAGTCAGACCAACTTTTAATTTCCTTTTCTGATCCAAGAATGGGATGTGCTGTCTCAAAAGTTACTTTATCAAAATGGCTCAGAGATTGTATTACCTTTTTATACTCCCTAGCAAATGAATCTAAACCTGTTCAAATCAAAGCTCATTCAACTAGGGCCATCGCAACTTTGGTTACCTTTCACTCCAGGGCTTCCATGGATGACATTTATGCAGCAGCCATTTGGGCTAAACCCCATACTTTCATCAAGGCATTACAAATTGGATTTGGTCTCCAGGAGAAGAGCGGCCTTCGGCTCTATGGTTCTCAGGAATGTTTTTCCATAGGGGCCATCCAGGTTCTCCACGTAGCTTGGGATTCTGTACCATCAGTGATGAATAGGAAGAAGATTAACAATTTCAGATAAAGAAGTTAGGTCTTGCCATAATGTTCCATCTGAATTGTTGATCTTCCAGTCATTACATCCTCCCACCGTCCCCCACCAAAGGTTCCTGGTGGATCTTCTGGGTCCTTGTGATGTTTCAGGGTTTCTGTACATAAATGGCCTCTGTTTTCTGTTTCTTCTATATGTTGCATGCAAACTCGATCTGAGGGCATTGTGGGTAGCAGCTTAGCTCAAGAGTTTTTGGTGTACGCGAGCTTGGTGTTAGGCCGACTCTGCTCCGAGGGCTTGGAACCGAACCCATCAGTGATGACTGGAAGAAGATCATCAACTCAGATGGAACATTATGGTAAGACATAACTTCTTTTTCTTGAAGTTTCATGCTTAGCCATCCTATTTTTTTAATCATTTCAGACTCTGATTTTTGCAGTTTCATTTGAGTAGCTACTTAAAGATTTTTCTACTTTTCCTGCCATTTATTACTTGATTTATCTTTATTCAGTGTTTCATTTATTTCAACCATGTCCAAGTATATTTGGTTTTACTGGATGTCTTTTCTTGTACCAGAGCTAAAACTTGAACTGCTCTTTGCTGAACAGCTGCAGGATTCTTTCCAGCTAGAAAGTTCTCTTCACCTTTCCTGGTTGATTTTCTTTCTGGTTCTCCAAATGTTTTCTTTGCTGGTATCCAGGCAGTGTAATTACTATTCCGTGACTGAATTTTACCAAAATAAGTGTTTCAATGGCTTTTTTTTCTCAGTTCCTGTTTTTACACTTGGAATGCTGACATTAAGCTGCTCCTCATTGTGCAGCCATCTTGGAAGTCCCCACATTGTACATATTTGGTATTGTTATGTAAATACTTCTTTTTTTAGTCATTTTCTTGTAAATTTTAGTATTGCTGTCTAAGCACTTTATTTTTAGTCATTTTTATCTTTTTCCAGATGCTAGCAAGCTTTCCTTAGATATTTTTACTTGTAAAGTTGGCATTGCTGTGCTTCCTTCTTTTTCCTCATACCTTATTGATTTTATCTGTCTCTGGAGTTGAAGAACTTTGATCTGATTTCTACCTCCAAGTCTCATTATTATTATCAGCTGTGTGTTCCAAGTCTAGTTCCTTTCATGTTGTAGATCTAGTCAAGCCTTATTTATGTAATTGCTGCAGACTGTTTTAGCTAGTTGTGGGTAATTACTGTGGAACTAACCCAGATTTTACTTTACCATCTATAGACATGATCATACCCCTGAACTGTCCGGATTTTCACAGAATATCCAGATATTTGCTTCAAAATATCTGTCTGCTCCTCATAAAATGTTGTTTTTCTGGCAAATCACTGTGATGATCTGAGAAATTAAATTAGTAAATAATGTCATACATTTGAGTTTGACTTCATATTTAGAAAATGCATTTTAATGCATACCCTGTTATTCTAGCAACTTTCTAAGTTTATAAGAGCAATATTTAAAATCTGCCCCCATTTTTGTTCTTTTGTACCACCTTCATGTCAGGCTTTGTCCAGATTTCTTGGGCTAAGAACATGATCCATGCAGCACAATTTTGTAATGACCGCACTTCAGTTAAACTTCTTTAATCATGGAGCCACTATTGCTCATGCTTTATTAGATAGTCTGCTAGCTTTAGGTTTATTGAGGTAGAGAAGCAACTGCCTTATGTTTGCTGGATCTGTACTAGTAGTTATCTGTGTCTGTAAGAGCAGTTACTTGCTTGGGTTGGAGGCTCATTTCTCCTCTCTACTTATTGTTAGTAAATGGCAGTGTATTCTGAGATGGTTAAAAAAAAATCTCTGCATAAAACTTTCAGGCACCGACATAATAATCTTCTGCCACCTAGGACCAGTTTTATATCTCCACATGTTTGTACCGTCTGCCAATATGACTGCAAGCTTTTATCCCTGAGGTCACTTAAACTTGCAGACAGTAGGAAAATCATTGTTTGTGCTTCTGTCATTATACACACTGGCATTGCGCTCACCATACTAGATGAAGGACAATAGTGAGCTGTTCCTCTGGTACCACTATTAGAATATCACAAGGGTCCTAAGGACACTAAACCACCCCAAATATGATCATAACCATAACCTTGAAGTTGCTCATGTTGGGGGGGGGGTGAAGGACCTTAAATGCTGTATCCTGAGAGAGATGCGGAGAAACAGATGCATCCCAAAAACAGATCATATATGTATCTTCAAGGAAGATAAGTCACTTGTATTTAATAGCATATTCCCATCTCCAAGAATAATGCCCAAATGCAAAGGCAAAATAATTACAAGCATTAATTGGCTGGCTGACTGTGAGGATCCATTGTGTGTTCTGGGGTTATATGGTCAACAGACTTTCATACTTTGCTAAGGATGGACTGCACCTCATGTCTTATTGCTTTTGCATGTTGGCAAAAAGACTTTGCTTTTCCCACTTTGCCTTTAGGCAAACATTAACTTATAAATATGCCCATTTTGCAAATTTTAATTTGAAAGTTTTCAAAATATCTGCTTCTCTGTCCAAGAAGCTTATACAATAAAACTTTTGTATTTTCAGCCTTCCGTAAAGTTAGGCATCTACATTTGTATAGTTATCAAAATTTGACTCTGTAGCACAGCTATCAAGCCCTCTATACCTGGGGTCCAGTGCCTACCGTATGTTCATACCTTTGAACTGTAGGAGCATATCCTTTCTGGTTAAGTGTATAGTAGTTTTACACCAGATCTTGCATACCAGTTTGGAACTTTTTGACGTCCTAGTAACCCTCAAAGGCATTGTGTGTGCAAATGTCACTTTTATGGCTCACGTTCCTACAGTCGCGTCAGATGTCCGACGCACCAAGGGGGACTGAAAATCTTTGGAAACCTGGCCGGACGAACTGGGGAGGAAGAAGGGGTAAACCCACAAGTAGAATACTGCAACATGGAAGAGAAGGACATCTGTGGTTATGGTAAGATTTTACACAACTTTCCTTTTTTGCTGCCACTAAATGCTTTTGAGATTGAACATGGGAGGACAGAAGGTGAACTTTGGAAAGGGTTTAAAAAATATCCTTAATTGCACTGATCAGTTAAAATTGTTAATATGTACTGAAGTATGCAAGATGGAGTAACTAGAAAGGTGGAATATATTTAATAAAGAAGAGCAGTTAAAACTTTATATGTGTATTGTCTAGAAGTACAGATGTTGAAGAGGAGTTGTGTATAAATATGCCCATTTAACTAATTTTAATTTGATAAGAGTTAGAGGAATGCTGCAAGTAAGAGCAGAAGAAAATACTGTGAAATTAGTGAAAGAAACTCTGGTGAGAGGAAGGTGCAGGGTAAAGAAAGGAGGCTGTTAGAGTAAAAACTGTGAGCATGGGAGTGACTGGATTGTGGAAGATTATTGGGAGTGACTTACATAAATAATAAAGGAAATTATGTGGAGAAGATGGAACTGGGGATGGAGCAGAATGACCCTTTCCTCTCTATCTGCATCCCAAAAGCAGTTAATTGTTGCCTTAGCTGTAACTGCGGTAGTGTGTCTTTAGAGAGAGTTCAAACCTGAGTGTAAAAAGGAGAGCTCCACTCTATGGCAGCAGGACACTTGTACAGTGAAAAAAATATACAGGTAGCTTCTTTTGAAAGCATGGAGGGATTGAGCTGTGCATATTATTGCTTCAGTAAAGGAATGTGCAGAATAGCAGCTGAGCACCTAACTTCATGGAAAGCAGTAATCGCCTACTCGGGTGTAACAAATCTGTGCTTTATAATATAATTTTATAAGTATTGCTCCTTACTTTTCTGGCAAATATGAATAGGTCAGCAGCTTTCTGAATGTTTCCTTCTGTTCTAGTTGTTTTGAGTTCTTAGATTGTTTATTGAATTTTGTAATATTTTATTTTGGTGAGGGAGTCCTCCCACTCTAGTAGCTCTCTTGCACATGTGAGTAGTATGTCAAAACCTTTTTGTATGTGTTGAGTTGTCGGTTTTCTGTTGCTTTAGTTGCTTCCTTGTGTGTGTAAGTAGGAAGTCAGTGACTTCTTGGATGATGTCCTTCATGGATGCATCTGCAGTCATAACAACTGGGTTGTCCTGTCGTCAGGCAGCCCTTCAGTCGGCCGGATTCCAAAGTCCGGGTCCGGCTTCGGCTGATGTCGCACTTCACCCGACGTCATCTCTGTTGGTCTTCGGGTATAAAAGCATCAGCCGACGCCATTTTCCTCAGTCTTTCTTGCGCGTGGCTTGAAGCAGAAGCTGTTGGCAAGTGCCGGTCGGTCGGATCCAGAGATTACTTCTACCGAATACTACTTCGAAGACTTCTAAAGCTAAGTACCCCGTTGGGGACTCTTTCTTGCCTCAGCCGATGTCAGAAAAAGTTAATAATTGTTTAACCTGTGGGAAACAAATACCTCATAAAGATTTCCACTCTTATTGTCTGCCTTGTTTAGGCCCAGCCCACGACGTAGCAGCCTGTTCGGCCTGTGCTTCTTTCAACCGGCAACGCTTAGGCGTCGGTCGGAGTTTGCAGAACAGTTTTTCAGTTCTGATTTTGCGTACATTATGCCGTCGGATCCTCCGACTACCCAATCTGCCAAAAAACGCAAAGACAAAGACCGACACTCGCGGTCCGCGGTTTCGGCCGAAACCATGGTTAAGCAAACCGCGAGTGTCTCGGTTTCGGCCGAAACCGAGAAAACTGATCAAAGTACAGCTGAACCTATTCCTACAACTGAGGCCCCTGCTACAACTCTTGAATCGGCCTCAGAAATTTTATCCACTACGGTGGTTGACTTATCAGACACCATTCCCTTGGATGTCTCTACCCCAGCACGTGGTGCTGCTAGGCCTCCAGCAGCCATGTCCATTAAGGCCTTCACCAGGGCTAAAGCAGCCAAGACTACTAAAACAGTGCCTGTTAAACCCCCAACATCCAGGCCCTCTTCTAGTTCTCAAATGCTTACTTTGGCAGAAGATTTAATTTCATTAATTAGAGGATCTCAATCTCACCCAGACAGGGCCTCTCAGCCCCAGAGAAGAGACCTAGGGCAGAGCCCCTGAGCCAGTGTCCTCTGATGATTCTGCTGATGAATCAGACATAACTGACCAGCCAGAGGCTCCTTTCTCCAATTTTGAAGATTCTGATGCTGAAGAATCCATTCCAGCTGCTTCTCCACCAGAAGAATTC
This sequence comes from Protopterus annectens, assembly GCF_019279795.1. Lineage (NCBI taxonomy): Eukaryota > Metazoa > Chordata > Ceratodontiformes > Protopteridae > Protopterus > Protopterus annectens. The sequence goes on along the minus strand of NC_056735.1, from coordinate 357,590,777 downwards.
TCCTTTGGGGAAACCTTACATGCCATGCGAGAGCAGTTCCAATGGCAGCAACAGGATTTTTCAGACTCCAGAAAAAGACTTAGGACCTTTCTGCACCTCCCACAGCACAGGCCCTTAGCTATACCTCCTGTTCTCTCTGTGGTGGATGATGCTTTCAGTGATGTCTGCTCCGCTCCAGATTCTTTACCTCCAGCCCCTGCCAAACCAGACAGATTTTACAGGGTGCCAGATACTCATCACCACCTTTACAAGGCCCCACTTGCAGACCCAGAAACTATATCCCAGGGTCCCAAGGCAGTAGCCGGGACCATAGCTAAAAACCCTATTCCTTCTGAAAGCGTAGCAAGGTCATTAGACAGATGGGGTAAAAGGTCTACACTTCAGCTACTCTCTCAGCTAGAGCTTTAAACTGTCAGTTTCACATGATACAATACCAAGAGTTTATGCTTGATCAGTTAACTAAAAACTAACCACTGATGAATCTCTTGATAAGAAATATGTATTAGAAATGGTAAATAACATACAACAGGTTAGCAACCATTCCTTAAAATGTGGCTATGATGCACTGGAGGCTTCATTTAGATCAGCCATGACTGGCACAGTAATAAGAAGGCATGCATGGCTAAAGGAGCAAGCTTTACGGATCATGTTAAAGCTAAGTTGCTAGATGCTCCTATGGATAAGACAAGTTTGTTTGGTACACCTGCCCAGCAGGTTATGAAGAAAATGGAAGAAAAGGCAAAATCTGTTCAAACTGTTAAAGATTTCTTGCAGGTTCAACCCCCAGGTTTAGCAGGAACTGGCCTGCCAAAAATTGGTCCTTTCCTGACTCCACAAAATTTCAAAGGGGCAGGAATAGGCGTTCCAGAGGCAGAAACCAATCCAGAGGAGGTGCCTACAGAGGACGACAGTGGCAAGGTAACAACAGAGGCACAGACACAACCACTGCCACTACATCAGCACAACCACAGTGACTTAAACCTAAATCCGCCTACCAGGGAACAAATAGCAGCTCCTCTAGGCGGAAAGTTAACCTTATTTTCAAAGAACTGGCACTACATAACAAAAGACAAGTGGATTTTACAAACCATAGATCAAGGTTACGGTTTCACTTCCACACTTTACCAGTCAAAGAGGAATGCCAAATCTACCTCCAAATCAAAAAACAGAGGCTCTACACCAGATAATGGAGTTAGCAAACATGAGAGCTGTGGAAAGAGTGCCAACAGCAGAGCAAGGAAAGGGGTTCTACTCCAGACTATTCCTAGTTCCAAGAAAGGAAAAAGTTGGAGACCAATTCTCGACCTGTCCACCTTAAATACATACATCATTGTCCCAAAATTCAAAATGCTGACCCTACAGCAACTTCTTCCCATGCTGGGCAAGGAGTCTTGGCTGGTAACTCTAGATCTCAAGGAGGCATACCTGCACGTCCCCATTCGACCAATCTGCAGAAGATACCTCAGATTTCTTGCAGGATCAGAGCACTATCAATTCTCAGCATTGCCCTTTGGCTTATCTACTGCGCCCAGAGTATTCACAAAATGCCTGGCATCAGTAATCTCCCATTGCAGACTACAGGGAATTCAAATTTACCCATACCTGGACGACTGCCTGCTACAAGGGGACAACAAAAGCAAGCTGACAACAGATTTACAAAGGGTCATTTACTTGCTACAAGCACTGGGATACACAGTCAATTTACAAAAATCAAGGCTGATACCATCCCAAACAAGGACATTCTTGGGCGCGGAATTGGACACAGTAAAACAAATGGCATTCCTGACTACAGAAAAACAAAAGAACTTCCTCTTTACTTCTTGGCACTAACAAAACTGAACAAGTTAACAGCAAGAAAAGTACTGCAGGCCTTGGGCTTCATGGCATCATGCATAATCTTGGTCCCATTTGCCAGACTACATATGAGAAAACTACAGTGGTACCTAAAGAATTTATGGTCCCAACACAGACACAGCCTAGAAACAGAAATCCCACTAATTCCATGCTTAAAACAGGAGTTCCTATGGTGGGCTCAGGCATGCCAGTCAAACCCAGGCCTACCCTTTCGCAGATGTCAAGCAAGCCAGACCATCACAACAGACGCTTCAGACCTAGGATGGGGGCCCACATGCTGGACAAATGCGTGCAAGGATTGTGGACACAGGATCAACTTCACCTGCACATCAACCTAAAAGAAATGCTGGCAGTAAAACTGGCAATCCAAAAGTTCAAACCATTTCTCAAAGAAGGCCAGTTGATGATAAGGACAGACAACACCACAGTCATGTGGTACATCAACAAACAGGGATGCACTCATTCATACCCCCTATGCAGAATGACTTTGGAGCTGTGGACCCTGGCACTCAGCTACAACATCCAGTTACAGGCAATTTTTGTACCGGGAAAAGAAAATACTCTAGCAGACATATTAAGCAGAACCACATCGGATGCCCACGAATGGAAGCTGCACCCGGACATCTTCAAGACCATCTCAAAGAAATGGGGAATGCCTCAGATAGATCTATTCGCATCACCTCTCAATCACCAGCTCAAAAAATTCTGCACAAGGACATTCCACCCACTAGCATGGAAAGTGGATTCGCTCTCCTTCAGCTGGAAAGGCCTAACAGCATATGCATTCCCACCTCTTCCTTTGATACACAAGGTACTACTAAAAATCAAGGAAGAACATCCAAGGATAATCCTGATAGCTCCAAACTGGCCAAGACAACACTGGTACCCACTGCTGAGGAGCATGTCTCGAACAATATGTGGCCAATACCCTGATGCCTTTGATGTTAACTCAGAACAACTACAGCATCATACATCCAAACCTAAAACGCTTGCAACTGACTGCATGGAACATCACATAGCAGCAGCTAATCCAGAACTTTCCCAAAGAGTTAAAGACATTATTCTTGAAGCACGCAGACCTTCAACAAGAAGGAACTATGCTGGAAAATGGAAAAGGTTTGTCATTTGGAGTGCGGAAAGAGGAAAAGATGTGTCAAACATAGATATGCCTAACATTCTGGAGTATCTGGCGAACTTCTTCATTCAGGCCTGTCCTACTCCTCCATCAAGATACATGCATCAGCTATTTCAGCAGAATACAGCTTTGATCCACCTGTTTTTCGCACCCTTTGCTCAGGCAGTTCCTCAGAGGAATCAAGAATGTAAAACCTCCAAGGAAACCACCATTACCAGCTTGGGACTTAAACTTTGTGCTAGAAAAGTTGACACTATCACCCTTTGAACCAGCAGCAACAGCAGACCTACAACACCTGTCATGGAAAACTGCTTTCCTACTGGCAATTACTTCAGCAAGGAGGGTTTCAGAACTACAGGCCTTAATGGCAGTGCAACCCTTCCTAATCTTCCACCAAGATAGAGTGTCCATGAGGACTAATCCTACATTTATGCCCAAGGTGGTATCCAGAGTGTCTTTAAACCAGGCAATCCACCTACCTACCTTCTTTCCCAACCCACAAAACAGAGGGAAAGAATACTGCATACCTTGGATGTACATAGACAGCTACGCTACTACTTGGACAGAACAAAAAATAGCAGAAAGACTGACCAACTTTTGTAGCCTATGCAACAGGAAGGGAAGGAAAAGCTATTTCCAAACAGACAATCTCCAAATGGATAGGAAATTGCATACGATTCTGTTACTCCTTCCATGGAAAACCAATTCCACAGAACATAAGACCTCATTCTACAAGGGCAACAGCCACTACCACAGCCTTCTTACGAGGAGTGGCAACCAAAGACATTATTGAGGCGGCTACTTGGACCTCCGTGCATACATTTGCCAAGCATTATAATTTGCCTCTATATTCCAGATCCCGAGCAGGGTTTGCCACTGCTGTACTGCAAGGGATCCTAAACACACCATAATCTACTTTTATCCTCCTCCCCTAGTTGGCTGTGGTATTCTACCCAGTTGTTATGACTGCAGATGCATCCATGAAGGACATAGTACAGTTTTGTACCTACCATAAATGTAGATGTCCGAACTGGATAGCATCTGCAGTCAGGATTACCCTCCCTCCTTCCCCTCTGTGGTACTCCTAGGGTGTTTACCCTCCTAATAGCTAGCTGGTGGGGGGGAGTCTTTTATGGTGTATTTGTTTTGTATATATGTACATACATGCTTATTTTTGTGTTTACCTCTATCTTTTTGGAAACATTGGCATCTATCCAAATTTTAGCCTTCAAGAGGGCTACTGGCATCTGGGGCAAGAAACACTGAGGAAAATGGCGTCGGCTGATGCTTTTATACCCGAAGACCAACAGAGATGACGTCGGGTGAAGTGCGACATCAGCCGAAGCCGGACCCGGACTTTGGAATCCGGCCGACTGAAGGGCTGCCTGACGACAGGACAACCCAGTTGTTATGACTGCAGATGCTATCCAGTTCGGACATCTACATTTATGGTAGGTACAAAACTGTACTTTTCTGCTTGTTCTAGGTGTGTTGACTTCCTGAATTGTAACTTGTTTAAATGGTGCAGGTTCTCATTTTACTCTGAATAGATTGAAATCTGTCTCAGTTCCTTTCCCTGTTCCCTAGTCCTTGCTGCAGTATCTCTTGGGTTTATTTAGGAAGAGCTTGGCCTAGTCATGTGTGTAGGTACATCTGTCTGTTACCTCTGCATGTACCCTAGTGGACCCACCCCTTACAGCTGATATGACTGTTAAGTAGTTATTAAAAAGTAGTATCCATTTCCAGTCAGTCAGATATTTGATGTCCCCTAACTGGGGCCCAAATTTTGTCTTGGAAAAGTATACTCTGCCTGTATTTGAATCTGACAATTCAGCTGACTTCTAACATCTGTTTTGGAAGACTTCCTGTTGGCTGTTATCTCAACCAGAAGGATGTTCTGATTGCATCGATATATAGGATGCTTTACATAATAATCTATAAAACTGAGATGTACATGAAGACTAATCGTTCTTTTGTGGTTAAGATAGTTCCTGATCCTCTCTCACTCATTTCATATTGTTAACTATCTTCAGTCCAAAGACTGAGAACAATGGAGAGAGAGAGAGAGAGGTTTCTACATCACTGATGTGCACAGACATATTTTTGTATTACATCAGTAAAACCAACACTTTAAACAGACAGGTCTGCTGTTTGTTTCCTTCACAGCAGGCAGTCAGCAATACCCAATTATGCAAACTCTCTTCAAATAGCTGATCAGCTGCTACACTGCCTGCTGTGACTAGAATGGCAAGACTTTGAATAGGCACGTCAGGGCCAAGTCAACTACTTTTCAGGAGTATTTCTGCCAGGACTGTTTTGAGGTTGCTGCATGGACATCTGTTTTTACTTTCTGTAAGCTCGGAGATGGATCCCCATTCTAGGAATAAAGCAGGAATTGCCACAGTAGTCTTGTAGCAACGTTATAGGTCATCTACCCATGTGTAAGGCCAGTTACTAGATTCCTTTGTAATCTTCTTTTCACATTATACATATTCTGCAGTTATGATTAGTTTGCTGAACACAGCACGGTTGTGTGTAGATGTTTGAATGGAAGAATCATTAATGCAGGAGGGTTCTACTTTTGTTTGTTAGGTTTACCAAGTTATGTATATAGTTTGTGTGTGTTGGGGGTGCTACATGTCTGTAACGCTTTCCCCCCTAAATCACTAAGAGTATATATTTGCATTTTTTAAACAATTTTATTAAATGGTCACTTAAGACATAGGTACACATTCATTAATTTAATAGAAAAGAAAACAAACCATATTAACTAGTCTCCCACTAGGGCACAAGTGCTCTTCAGCAATTGAATTCTGCTTGGTGAGCACACTCGAGCAACTCTGCAGTCTGCGGCTACCACCCCACCCATACAGTATAAGAAGGAATCAGTACTGCAAAACTAAACAAGGATATACATTTTGAGCCTCAAGAGCAGGGTGAGTCCACCCAGGCATTCTACTTGTATGTTTTACGAGAGTGAAGCTATAACATTAGCAGTATTTCTTGCTGTCCAATAGACCGTATACATTTAATTCAGATCTCTGTGATTAAATTAACCATCAAGCAGCCCTCTCCGTGCTTTCTGCCTTAGTTTGTATCACTTGAGGCCCACCTGTTTATTTGCATCTCTGTACATTTCCCTTCATTGCTAATGTAGCTCCCTTCTCTAATCTGTGCACAGACTGGCTACTAATAAGCAAGTCAATGTGAAGACACACTCCCAACCCCTAAATAAACTTTGCTGTCTCTGCTCTCCTTCACTTTACAGGTAGAGTTTGAATTATTACTTACCCCCTTCTGAGGCCTTCACTGATACATTTCCACGGGTGCTTCTCTGGTTTCTTTTCATTCCACCTGGTTTACACCCCTTGTGCTATCCCCCTCCCCCAATACTAAGTCTGTATTAGAATCCTGCTGAGCATGGAGCCATCTTTAAATTACTAGTCTCCCACCAGTACACAGGTACTCTTCAGCAATTGAATTCTGCTTGCTGGTAAGCTATTAGACCTCAGGAATTTGTTTAAAGTGTTCAGATTTGTAAAGTAACATCTTTTGCTGTATTTGGATCTATACAACTAGTATTTATTTTTCTGATTCCTGACTACTGATCTGCTTATTTGTTTATTTAACTGGTTGATTCTGACATTCAGCAATTGTGTTTTACTGACACTACCACTGCAGCTATGTTGTCTCTATGCAACTATGATATACTAAAACTGCTGTTATAACTGTAATGTAAATCTAATTGATTTGGTGTTGGAGTTAGAAACAGTATTTACTGATTTAGCACTACAGTTGTCTCTGCTACTGATTCAGCTGTGTTGTTAAGTGTTCATTCTACTTTTTCTTGTATGCACAGGATAATTGGCTGATAAATGTATCGTGCATGATTTATTAACCAGTTTCCAAACTAAGTTATGGCACTGTGATGTATGTGGTAACTGTTGAAGCACTCTCAAACTGTAGCAGTAGCATCTATTCTCCTGCTTTATCCACACTATCCTACATTATTTTACCTTAAAATATAATTAAATACCGTCTTACTATAGCTACTAAACTGCAGTTTGCTGATAACTCTTTTCTGCTCTACTCGCTTCTTTTGCTCTTGCCCGCTCCGTTCACCCTACGGGCTCACTCCACCTCCCTACCCTGCCCCCAAATCTCACCCACCCCCAGTGCTCCTACACTTATTGTCCACATAGTCACATCCCCTCCTACAACAACCTATCACCGTCTCTCAGGTATCAAGTCCACTCCCACTTCCATGCCACACTCTCCTACTTACAACCTTCCCCACTCCTAAAACCCAGACAAATCAGGCAGGGCATACTACCAATACTACTAACTCTCACTACTCTAGCCTACACCACATCCTTACACACTAACATACCATTAAACAGTACCTTCCACATAACACATACCTACACACACACATACACACAAAAATATTGTAATCTGCTCCACACTATTTAATAATACCTCATTATTTTTATATACACAAAACACACACCACACTACCTCTCATTAGACAAACAGCATCTAGAGTAAATACAGACCTAGCTCACGCTATAAAACTCAAACTATTCCTTAAAAAAATGGCTATTTAATCTCAGGAGACATGCAACCCAACCCAGGTCCATGTAACAAAACCCTCTCTGACAAACAAAAATCAGACCTACTTATTATTAACCTAAACTCAAGTATATCCAACAAATTACATGACCTACACGCATTCATAGCCCACTACTCACCTGATATACTAACCATTACTGAGACTTGACTAAAACCCACCACCCAAAACAAAGAAATTCTCCCCCCAGGTTATAGCATCGTAAGGCAAGGCAGAGATACCAAATAGGGAGGTGGTGGTGCAATTTTATTCAAAAACACACTTAACCTCTAGCCTGTGAAAACCCCACTTCCCAAATTTCAGAATGCAGAAACATCAGGCTCCGCTATGTCCCTCAAAAACAAAAAGAGAATCAACATCCTCTGCAGTTATATTCCTCCAGGAAATAACACACCTATCATAGAGGAAATGTTAGAATGGGCTACAATCAACCTGCCCCAAGGAACTATCCTGCTAGGTGACCTAAACATAGACTGGCTAGCCAGCAACTCCAACAATCCCACAAACCATATTAACTTGTTTGGATTCTCACAACTAATCCAAGAACCCACCAAAGTTGACAAAAAATCCAAAAAACATTCCATTCTCGATTGGACTTTAATTTCCCCAAAGAAAATTATCATGTCGGCTGCCTACCTGATGAACTGAGTGATCACTGCCCCACATTCCTCCTTCATAAACAGGTAAACATACCCAAACCCATATTGTATAAGGAAACTTGAGATGATCACAAGGTAAATCCACAAATTCTTAACAGCATGTTACAACAATGTAACTGACACCCACTACAAACTCTAGCATTAGACCAAGCAGTTGACATTTTCAATAGTACATTTATGAATGTTCTAAATACAGTAGCTCTCATCAGGAAACTTAGAACAAAAGTTAACTATGCCCCTTGGCAAAATTGGACCACAAAAGCCTTACTAAAAGCCAGAGACAATGCCTGGAAGATCTGGAAAAAGAATAACACTAGCCAAGATGGACAAAAATATCAATTTCAGAATCAGGCCAAAAAACAAACAAAAATGGATAAACAAAACTACTTCCTAGGTATCCAAAACAAACATTCCAAAACCCCCCAAAAGTTCTGGCAAGCTATCAGTTCCCTTCTGAAATCGGGCAAATCTACCACCCCAGCTCCCAACACCAATACTAATAATGACAGCATAGCTTCTCAATTTAACCATCACTTCACAGAATCTATTCTCTCATTATCTACCCAGCTATCCAACAATAACTCTATATTCACCCCAACTGTAGACCACAATAATATTCCCTCCTTTGCACTGTCACCTGTATCAACTTCCACAGTTAAAAAAAAACTACTCAAAACTAAAACCCACCACTCTCACAGCAGATGTCTACCCACAAATTTCCTAAAATTAGCTGCAGAGTCCCTAGCCTACCCTGACCTCAAGTCTTATAAACCACTCCATAAAAGAAGCTTACATCCCCGAACTATGGAAAGTGTCATATATTATTGCCCTACACAAAGGCGGAAACTCCTATGAGCTATCAAACTACTGCCCCATTGCTATCCTATCCCCCTTTCCTAGCTCCTGGAGAAATGTATTCACACCCAAGTGATGCACTTCTTAAACCTCCCATAATCTCCTCTCCTTCACACAGCATAACTTCCGCCCAAACCATAGTACAATTACTGCTCTTCTCTCCTTTGCCAACCAGGTTAACCAGCTGAGAAACAACAACAACTTCGTATCAGCCATATTCTTAGAACCATCTAAAGCATTTGACGTGGTCTTGCATAACCTACTTTGAGACACTATCCACCATGCCCTTTGCTCCCTTCACTACTTCCTGGTTCAAAAACTCTCTCTGATAGTATACCTTGCCATTTGACTGACCGTTTTCTATCACCTCTACTACCAACTACTATAGGTGTTCCACAAGGATTGATACTGGGTCCTCTACTATTCACCATTTTCACCAACAAACTGCATACCTCCACCCTGCATGCATCACTTATACAATACTTAGGTGACTCAACCCTAATTTGCTCAGTCCCATCCAAAACTACTTTTCAAAAGCTTACCCAAGAATCCTTCTGCTCCCTGGAAAAATGGATTACTGATATTCAACTGATTCTAAACCCCAACAAGACCAAATTACTTCTTTTCACCCCCAACAAATCCAGAACCACACCTCCTTCCTTCACTATTACCTCCAAAAACAGCACCACAATCTCTCCCTCCCCCCATACTAAGCTCCTCGGTGTTGAAATAGATAAGGATCTTAAATTTGATGTCCATATCTCTCAAACCATTAAGAAGGTACATACAAAAATTAGGAACTGTATACAAACACAAACAGTTCCTATTAGACCAAGCACGAATCACCATAGCCCAAACCCACCTTTTGTCTACCCTAATGTATGCATCACCAATCCTAACCCACATCAGGAAAACAAACTAGAATCATGTTGCAATAAAATTGCAAAATTCGCCAATAACTCCACTTTTAGAAGCCATCACTGTCTTGCCATAAAGAGCTACAGTGGTTAGAGCTCCCTCAATTAATTGGTTACCACCAACTAGTGCTCACCTTCAACATACTAAAGAATCCCCACAAAACTCAAGCCCTAAACCAACTACTAAACCAATATTCAGCAAACCGTCCTCTACGCTCATCCAACAAAACTCTGCTCTGTATATCCAAAGCCAACAATACTGCAGGGAAAGCTCTTTTCTCTCATACCATCGCTAGGAAATGGAATAACCTCCCCCAAGATATCTTTTCAGCACCATCTATCTCACTGTTCAAAAAGTTACTTAAGTCACACCTCTTACAATCCTGGCTCTGTCCTTCCATCACATAAATGCTTCCCTGCTGTCCTCCAATTCTTGCTACCATCCTCTCCTCACTGCTTACTATCTCTGTTATACAGTACTCAAGTACTCCCATACAGGGCCTACTATGTGTAAATTATTACGTCTTGTGTGATGCGTCTTTTGATTGAATCAGTTAGTGAGTCTTTTCTCCCAAATACTGTCATCCAGAGTCTACTATGTGTAAATTAAGCTTGCTTGGAACAAACCATTGTATGATTTTTGATTGTACATTTACCACTGTACATATTGTTTGATATGGAGCTTTTCTCCCCGGGCCTCCGCTGTAAGTGGACCTCATTCCAGTCAGACTTTCCCGGTAAACAAATATAAAATAAATAAAAATATTTTTTTTCATTTACATACATTATAAATTATATATATGCTTTCTTTATAACAGCTGTCAGTTCAATATTACATAAATTGCTCAATTCCTGCGTTCCCGTAAGTCTCACAGTATTCTACATGTATTGTTCCCACAAATTCCATTTACTTTTATGTAATTTGCTCCTTCCATTTTCTAAAGATCCCCTTTTCAGTTATTTTATCTCCTTTACAGTATTCAGTACTTCATGTACAGTTGGTTTAGATTTTCATTTTAGAGTAATTGCGGTTTGGTAGACAATATGATTAAACTTGATAAGACTTTACTATGTGTAGGCAATTCAGATCCTGTGTCACAGCTCAAAAAGAATCGTGTTCTTAGTTATAACCATTTGCTCCCCCAATATTTCTGACAGAGTACTCTGCAGGGATTTTTTAAAATGCACCAATTCATTTCATCCCGCCAAAACATGTTCCTAGTTACCTCTTTTCTCCCCAAAAAACTACCAACATTGGTTGTCTACTTGAGGAAAATTCTTTGAAATCTGCTTGGAGTTTTAAATACATATGCAAATACTTCCAAGCAAAAAAAAATCCTAATTCTTCTGGACTTTATTGTATACTTAGGAGCCATACGTACGTCCTTTCATTGTTCTGTTGCTTTTCCAGTTTGTTGTTCCAATATTTACTGACCTTCTCTGATTGATTCTTATAATTATCATGCAATATTTTATATGCCTTACTAATTATCCGTTTTTAACAGCAACTTCTGTAGTAGATTCTACTAAAAACTACCAGAGCAGGTCTTTCACTTAGGACTCGTATTTCATTCTCTTTGCTATACTTTGGTATCAATCTCTGGTAGGGAAGGCAGTCTCTAGCCTGTAGCCCAGACTTCTTGGCCATACTTCTCAACTTCTTAGCTCAAGAAATCTGGACAAAGCAAAACATAATGGAGATGATGACAAAGGACAAAAAAATATGGATAGATTTTAAATATTACTCTGAGAAACCTAAAAAGTAGCTAGAATAACAGGATTTGAAGCTCAGATGTCATTATGTAGTTATGTCAATCATTAATGATTTGCCAGAATACCACAGATTTTATGAGGAGCAGACCAAAAAAAATGAGACAAAAATTTGGACAGTCTGCGAAAATCCGGACAGTTGAGCAATATATCCTGGCCTCATCCTAGTATATTACATTTACCTGTCTAGTTGTTGTTTTCCCAATACCTTGGTGACTTTCAGTTTTCTGTAGTAAATTCTAGCCCCTTGTGCCTGTTTTCTGTACACTTGCTTGCAGTCATCCTTATTAACCAAATCTCCTCTCTCCATTCCTTTGTTGGTACAATACTTTGTGCAGCTTTATGAATGTAATAATCTGTATGATTGTTGTTGTCCTTGAGTGTCTGCATTCAAAATCACAGTATTTCCTTATTTATTGACCCCCTTCCACTTCATCATCCCTTTCCACTTTGATTTGTATAACCTTTTGGTTGTTTTTATGCATATATGAGCCTTAACTGCATAGCTTTAAAATATCTTTTTTAAATCAGGTATTCATAAACTACTTTGTTATATGGGAAGAATCAACTTATCTTAACTTATCTTACTTAACTGTTGCCCTCTTCACCTTCCAGATAAATTCCTTCACCTCTTTATTATTGTCTAGAACTTCTCCTCTGGTTAATAAAATTATGCCTGACCTGTATATAAAACTAAAGGGACTAAAAACATTTTCACTATCCATATCCATAAACAAACTGAATCACATAATTCAAAATAAGTTTTTCTTTTATGGACTACTTAAAATGTTTTTTTTTTATTATTGTAAACATTGTAGTAATGAATTTTTAAATATATTTTTGTAAATACTGAATCATGGAGCTTTTCTCCCTGGGCCTCCATTGAAAATGGATTCTTCAAGGCCCAATGGACTTTCCCGGTTAGCAAACTGCAAATAAATACGTTTCCAGTTACTCAGGGTTTGTATTATCTTTTATTTACTCTCTTCCCACATATCCTTAGTTGCCATAATAGAAGTGTTTTTAGTTCATATTCCTAAATACTTCACGTTATCATACAATATTAATATGCGTATTACTGAACCAGTTTGTGTGGGTACATAATTTATGGCTATAGCCTTTGTTTTTATCTTCATTAGTTTTATATCTCAAAAAGACTGGAAAATTGTCTCAAAATGTTCCAGAATACCAAAAAGTTCTTTTCAGGCTTTTTGAGTACAAAATAATCTACTAATAGCCAACTTTTCTTGATCACCATACCAGTTGTATTCAAAATCAGACACATGCATTGATCATTTCTCTACTTTAAGAATATTGATGTTGGTGGTAATTATGAGGTATAGTTTCTAACCTCATATGTTAGTGACATATTTTATTAAGTAATCTTACTGTACAAAAAGTGTAGATTGTTTTATAACTTTCACATTCTGGCTTCCTGCTTACATCCTTGGCATCTGAAGTAAAACTGCATACTCTAGAATGTTTAACTGTTTTTAAAATGTAGCTGGAAGTCTGTTGCCTGCTTACAGCTTTATTCCATTCATGTGATAAATATCCTGCAGTACTGATATTCTGTTTGAATATTCACCGTTATGCAAGTGCCATCAAAAAAAAATTTTTTTTTC